>NC_082685.1:141276966-141578423 GCF_949987515.2 Delphinus delphis | reverse complement strand
GTTTTATAGTGTCCAGGCTTACATTTAGGTCTCTAATCCATTTTGAGTTTATTTTTGTGTATGGTGTTAGGGAGTGTTCTAATTTCATTCTTTTACATGTAGCTGTCTAGTTTTCCCAGCACCACTTATTGAAGAGACTGTCTTGTCTCCATTGTAAATCTTTGCTTCCTTTGTCATAGATTAGTTGACCATAGGTTCATGGGTTTATCTCTGGGCTTTCTATCCTGTTCCATTGATCTATGTTTCTGTTTTTGTGCCAGTACCATATTGTCTTGATTACTGTAGCTTTGTAGTATAGTCTGAAGTCAGGGAGCCTGATTCCTCCAGCTCCGTATTTTTTCCCTCAAGACTGCTTTGACTCTTTGGGGTCTTTTGTGTTGCCATACAAATTTTAAGATTTTTTGTTCTAGTTCTGTAAAAAAAAAATGCCATTGTTAATTTGATAGGGATTACATTGAATCTGTAGATTGCTTTGGGTAGTATAGTCATTTTCACAATGTTGATCCTTCCAATCCAAGAACATGGTATATCTCTCCTTCTGTTTGTATCATCTTTACTTTCTTTCATCAGTGTCTTATAGTTTTCTGCATACAGGTCTTTTGTCTCCCTAGGTAGGTTTATTCCTAGGTATTTTCTTCTTTTTGTTGCAATGGTAAATGTACTCCTGTGTTCTTTCTTGATCACTAGAATAAACTTTAACATTTCCATGCTAAGTTAGAGTACATTTTCCCTCTGGTCCTCATGAGTCTAATTATGGTCTCAGATCCTTAGAGATTGTGTAGGGAGGTGTGAGAGGTGTTTGGTTGGAGTTTGGTCTTTGACATACTCTTCTCCCCACAATCCATTTTCTTCAACAGTTTCCGAAACTTCCTCTTCTGCTGAGCTGAGACAACCCTCCTTGACCCCAATCAATCAAATTTCTACAATAAACCTGATTCCATGATGTTCTTTGCCTCCCCCACTACCCCATCCCCCTTTTCTTGTCTCTGCGGTCCTGCTTACTCAGACATTGCTCTGTTCAGCTGTTGTTGGGTGTGTATCTGTTTATGTCCTTTTGTCATACAAGTGTCCATGTGTGAATCTGACCTAGTTTTGCTCTGAGATTTGGACCCTTGTTTTAAATTGACTGCCTCTCCAGAGACTAGCTTGGCGTGGCTGGGTCTCCTGGTTTCTCATATATGTAGCCACAAAATAGATTTCCTTTATCCCCAGTCACTAGGAAGGGCCCCTATTTGGTGGCAGTGCCCTGAACTGCCTGCAGCTGTGAGCAGAGGGGAAGCAAGTGGGGGCAGAAGGCAGTGGCATCCCTAGGGGTGGGAGGAACATTCAGGCAGGGACTGGAAGTAGCTTCTTCCAAAATCCCCGTGACTTATCATCACCCTCCTGCAGCTTCCATACAACCTGCTGCCTCCTTTGGTCCATGTCTGTGGAAAGTCCTCGGCAACCCTTGAAACCTTCTTACTGCCCCCAAACACAGTACCTTTGGACAGGGCAGAATCTGGCAGCCATGGCTGCGCCTGGAGAGCTGTCTTCTTGGACAGACACAAAGGGATAATAACCTTGTTGTGAGACCTTCTTGGAAAGTCACTTAATCTCCCTGGGCCTCAGTATCCTCATCTCTAAAATGGGCACAGTAATGTCTGAGGCAGGTGATATTTTCTACTTCTCAAGATTATTTTGAGGAAAATACATGTGAAACAGAGATTATGATGTCAGTCCACTTATCAAGATGAAGGAGAGGTTGATACTCGTTTCCTCACATAGTTACTGAAGGATGGTATAATTGACCTGGGTGACCACCAGCTGGTCTATTGCTTTTTCTTTATGACTCTGTGCCCTGAGCTGTGCTCTTGGGACTTGAAGTCATTAGAATGTTAGATTTTAGGAACCAAGGGTCAGGAGCGAAAACTTCCCTGACAGAAGTGGAAGAACAGAAGAGACCACATGAGTTAAGTCAAGCAGAATCATTAGGATGGCTTTTGGTTGGTTGGTTGGTTGGTTAGTTTTAAAAGACTGCAGATTTAGAAGACATCAGAGAATTAAAACTGCTAGGCACAATGAACTACACTAACAATATAATTTCACGTCTCTCACCGCTCAAGCACATCCTGGATTCAGGCAAAGAGAAAAACAAAACCCTGCAGAGTTATAGTACTGTACCTCTAGTTTTTGTTTGTTTGATTTTAACCTTCCAAAAACTAGACTTTTACTTAGACAGGGTCAGCAGCTTTTTCTGCAAAGTGCAAGATAGTAAATATTTTGGGACTTTTGTGTCACCTTTGCTGTTGTAGCGTGAAAGCAGCCATAGACAATAAATAATGTGTGTGACCGTGTTCCAATAAAACTTTATCAATGGACACAAAAAGTTGCATTTCATATAATTTCTACGTGTCACAAAGGATGATTCCCTTTTTAACCTTTTTCAGCTATTTAAGAATATAAAAACCCTTCTTAACTTGTATACTGTGAAAAATGATTAAAGAAGACAATTTAGGTAATACAAACAAACTTAAACATTTCATGAAGTAAGCAGTGTCCATTCTCAAAGGACCAGAGGACTGCAAAATGAGGCAGGAGGCGGGAAGCTTTTATAGGATAAAGAATGAGGAACAAGGAAGAAAAAAGCAGAAAATGAAGAGAGAAGAAGGGCATGAGTACAGAGCTCAGAGTTGCCTTGGCATCTGGAGACTGGCTGACTGGATACAGGCAGATCTCGAGACACTGCTGGTTGGGTTGCAGACTATCATGGTAAAGCAAGTAATCACGATAACTCGAGTCACAGGAATCTTTTGGTTTCCCAGTGCATATAAAAGTTATGTTTACACAGTATTGTAATCTATTAAGTATGCAAAGGACATTATCTCTAAAAAAAAAACAATTTAAGTACCTTAATTAAAAAATACTTTACTGTTAAAAAATGCTAGTCATCAATTTGAGCCTGCAGTGAGTTGTAATCTTTCTGCTGGTGAAGGGTCTTGCCTCGGTGTCGATGGCTGCTGACTGATCAGGCTGGTGGTGGCTGAGGCAATGTCTTAACATAAGACACAATGAAGTTTGCAGCATTGATTGACTGTTCTTTTCACGGTCGATTTCTCTGTAGCATGCAAAGCTATATGATGGCATTTTACCCACAGCAGAACTTCTTTCAAAATTGGAGTCAATCCTCTCAAACCCTGCTGCTACTTTATCAGCTAAGTTTATGTAATATTTAAAAAATTTTAAACATCTTTATTGGAGTATAATTGCTTTACAATGGTGTGCTAGTTTCTGCTGTATAACAAAGTGAATCAGCTGTACGTATCCATATATCCCCATATCTCCTCCCTCTTGCATCTCCCTCCCACCCTCCCTATCCCACCCCTCTAGGTGGTCACAAAGCACCAAGCTGATCTCCCTGTGCTATGCGGCTGCTTCCCACTAGCTATCTATTTTACATTTGGGAGTGTATATATGTCCATGTCACTCTCTCACTTTGTCCCAGCTTACCCTTCCCCCTCCCTGTGTCCTCAAGTTCATTCTCTACGTCTGCATCTTTATTCCTGTCCTGCCCCTAGGTTCTTCAGAACCTTTTTTTTTTAGATTCCATATATGTGTGTCAGCATATGGTATTTGTTTTTCTCTTTCTGACGTACTTTTCTCTGCATGACACACTCTGGGTCCATCCACTTCACTACAAATAACTCAATTTTGTTTCTTTTTATGGCAGAGTAATATTCCATTGTATATATGTGCCACATCTTCTTTATCCATTCATCTGCTGATTCTTTGTTGTCATTTCAACAATTTTCACAGCATCTTCATCAGGAATAGATTCCATCTCAAGAAATCACTTTCTTTGTTCATCCATAAGAAGCAGCTCCTCATCAGTTAAAGTTTTATCATGAGACTGCAGTAATTTAGCCACATCTTCAGGCTCTACATCTAATTCTAGTTCTCTTGCTAATTTTACCACTTCTGCATTTACTTCCTCCACCGAAGTCTTGAACCCCTCAAAGTCATCCATGAGGGTTGGAATCAACTTCTTCCAAACTCCTGTGAATGTGGATAGTTTGACCTCTTCCCATGAATCATGAATGTTCTTAATGACATCTAGGGTGGTGAATCTTTTCTAGAAGGTTTTCAATTTACTTTGCCCAGATCCATCAGAGAAATCACTATCTATGGCAGGTAGAGCCTCACAATATGTATTTCTTAAATAATAAAACAAGTCAAAGTAACTTTTTAATCCATGGGCTGCAGAATGAATGCTATGTTAGCAGGCATGAAACAACATTAATCTTTTTTTTTTTTATAAAGAGACAATGAAATGTATTGATTGTTAGGAATGAAATAAATAGGGAGGGAGGTGCCGCTGTGTTATGTAAATTGCCCACCACTCTATACACTGGCAGCAGCTCTCCAGTTCAGGGTTTGTGCTTGTTTGTATTCACAGATGTGCCCATATTGTGTCTTTTCTAATACTTTGTCATCCCATGACTTTGAGCTTGTAAATGGCTTCCTGTGTTCCTTAGGATGAGACGAGAACTGCTTAAAATCATGTACAAACCTGACTGGACAGACCCGCACTTATCCCCAACCCCCCAGTCCAGTTCACACTATTTTGGAAACAACATTAATCTTGTCCATCTCCATCAGAGCTCTTGGGTGACCAGGTGCATTGTCAGTGAGCAGTAATATTTTGAAAGGAATCTTTTTTTTTTTTTTTTCTTCTGAGCAGTAAGTCTCAACAGTGGGCTTAAAATATTTAGTAAACCATGTTGTCAGCAGATGTGCTGTCATCTGGGCTTTGTTGTTCCATTTATAGAGCACAGGCAGAGTTGATTCAGCACAATTCTTAAGGGCCCTAGGATTTTCAGAGTGATAAATGAGCATTGGCTTCAACTTCAAGTCACCAGCTGCATTAACCCCTAAAAAGGGAGTCAGCCTGCCCTTTGAAGCTTTGAAGCCAGGCATTGACTTCTCTTCTCTAGCTATGAAGCTCCTAGATGGCATCTTCTTCCAATACAAGGCTGTTTCGTCTACATTGAGTATCTGTTGTTTAGTGTAGTCACTTTCATTAATGACCTGAGCTAGATCTTCTGGATAACTTGCTGCAGCTTCTATATCAACACCTGCTGCTTCACCTTGCACTTTGATGTTATGGAGACGGCTTCTTTCTGTAAACCTCATGAACTAACCTCTGCTATCTTCAGATTTTTCTTCTGCAGCTTCCTCACCTCTCAGCCTTGTTCTGGATTCGGCTTTGACCTAAGGGAATGTTGTGGCTGGTTTGATCTTCTCTCCAGACCACTAGAACTTTCTCCACATCAGCAATAACACTGTTTTGCTTTATCATTTGTGTGTTCATTGGAGTAGCACTTTTAATGTCCTTCAAGAACTTTTCTTTTGATTCACAACTTGGCTGCCCGTTTGGCACAAGAGGCCTGGCTTTGGGCTTATCTCAGCTTTAGACATGGCTTTCTCACTAAGCTCAATCATTTCTAGCTTTTGATTTAAAGCGAGAGACATGTGACTCTTCCTTTCACTTGAACACTTTGAGACTATTGTAGGTTTATTAATTGGCCTAATCTCACTGTTGTGTCTCGGGAAATAGGGAGGCTGAGGGAAAGGAGAGAGGTGGGGGAACAGCTGGTCAGTGGAGCAGTCAGAACACACACACCTATCGATTAAGTTCACCGTCTTACATGGGCACAATTCGTGACCACCCCCCATTACAATAGTAACATCAAAGACCACTGATCACCATAACAAGTATAATAATAATGAAAAACTTTAAAAGATTGCAAGATATGTCAAAATGTGACACAGAGATACGAAGTGAGAAAATGCTGTTGGAAAAATGGTGGCAATAGACTTGCTCGGCGCAGGGTTGCCACAAACCTTCAATTTGTAAAAAATGCAATATCTGCAAAATGCAATAAAGTGAAGCACAACAAAGCGAGGTGTGCCTGTAGGCTGTATTTTTGGTTGAGTGGAACGTTTTCAGGGACATGAAAGTTTTGGTTTACTGATGTGGCAACCCTGGCAGAAGCGGCTTCATCTTGGGCCTAGAAATGAATATATTTCACCAGTACAAGAACAGGTGGTCTTCCAGATTTGGCCTGTGAGATGTAGTTTGTTGACCTCTGTAGTACATTGCTGGGGCTTATCTCCCAAATTTTAGGAGATTCTCCAGGAAGTCTGGGAAATCCTCTCTTTGGTAGTAATTTTGTCAAAATTGGAAGGAAACAATTAGTGCATACTAAGGAAATCGTCCCCTTAATAGAAATCCCTGCCATTTAATTTTCACATGAATGTTCTGAAATAAATAAGAGACCTGGAGAGCCTGCAACCTAACTATATTCAGACAGGTTTGTACTGCTGTTAACAGAGAGAGAGAGAGAGGAGAGAGAAGAGGCATTGCTTGGTGTTACTCCAGGGGCTTGGGATGGGCCTATAAATTGGCGAGCTTCGTGGATTTGTAAATCTTTAGAACGTAAGATGAAAAAGCGAACAGGAAGAGGAAGAAATCATTTGGTTCACTCCTCGCCTAGACAAGTCTGCATTTTAAGTGTGCAGTTTGTGCGTATGCATAATTTCAAGTGTGACTTTACACTCAGGTGCCCTCCAAGGGAACCGCTCCATTGACTTGCTGACGCCACGATGCCTGTAACGCTGAGGAACACTCATTTGTGCAACTTTATTGGTTCTAAAGGGAGTGGTTCACTTTGCTGCTTAAATACCTGCTACCTATTAATTGCTCTTCTGAGACCTTTATACATCCTGCGTTACTATACGTTTACTTATCATCGTTGCACCGATATCTTACCGCCTCTGGTAAAAATCTTTCGTATGGATGAAAGACTAAAACAAATGATAGGAAAACATAATTTTCTAAAGAAATGGCACTCACGGTTCTCTAGTTTCAACTGTAGCATCTCTTTGATCGGTCAGCTAGTGTTTCGCAGCCACACGGTGAATATGCTATTTATTCACTCCATCTCGATGGATTTTTAAACGTTAGCATATTGAAGTAATACACAAATAGTCTTAACTATTTTTCCTTTTGTTTCCTCCTACTTGCTTATTATTCGTTTTGTTCTCCTTCCTTTATACTCATCATTTCATGGTTAATCTTTTCTGCTCTTTGGAGCACTTCTTGCTCGTCCACAATTCTCCATTGGGATTGTTTCTTAGCATCTAAATCCCTGAGTCACTTAGGTGCTCTGATGAGGAAGGAGGGCGGCATTCGTGGTTTGGCACAGAGAAGGGGCTGTAGGAAATCAGCTTGACCCAGTGACAGACGTGTGGGAGGGACACCGTGCACACTGGCTGAGTCTGGTGGATCTCGTCTGATTATGCAACCACATAGGAAACAGATTTGTGCAAGTAAGAAGCAACGAAGGGAGAAGAGGTGACTTTTCTCATGATCTCAGGTGTCACCAGGCTCCCAGCGGGGAGCAGGGGCTCATGCAGTTTGGTAATTTGAAGTGAGTTTAGCGAAGGGACTATTTGCAAAAGTTTGAGTAGGTGTAAGGAAACCAAGAGGGGGCAATTCAGTGTCTGGAGACAGACAGGGAGGGCAAGTGCTGCGACCTTCACACACGTGTCCCGTGACAACCACCTAGGGAGGAAGTAGGAGGACCAACACTCTGACTCTTTTCCTCCCTCCTTCACTCCCCTCCTGGGGCCTCTGGCTGGGCAGACACAGTAGGAAGCTAGACAAGTCTGTCTCCCAGGGCCCAGGGCAGAGGTGGATCAGAGGGAGGAATCTCCCATAAGAAGTAATAGAATCATCTCCTATGATAAAACGATGGTGCCTTTTGGTGGATTGCAAGAATATTGATTATCTTTGGTCTTTCACTCTCAGAGAGCACAGATCTTATCTCGTTCATCTTTGCCTATTTAGCTTTGTTGACTGAAAAAACAATGTACAACGTGAGAGTTATGAGTTAAGTTTTATTCGGGGCAAAGTGAGGACTATAGCCTGGGAGACAGCATTTCAGATAACTCTGAGAAACTGCTCCAAAGAGGTAAGCGGGGGAGGTCAGTATACATGTGATTCTGGTGAAGGGGGAGTACATGCAGTCAAGCGCGTACTTTTTGCAGAAGGCTACTGCTAACCTCATGAAGGCTACTGCTGGTCACGAGGAGCAGACGTCACCTTGAAGGGTTTTCGTGCTTTTCTAGATACGAGGAGATGCAAGAATGGGGCACATCAAATTTTCTCCTGAGAATATCTAACTAACTGAAGGCCTTTTCTGCCAGGTTTTCCCAGAGCACAGAGTGCCTCATTCCTGATCTCCAGCCTGAACTCCTTTCAGGAGTTGTTGAAGGTCAGAGGCTGCAGCGGCTCGTGATTTAATCCTCGTAGAGGTAGATGGCAAGTGCCAATTCGTAGCTGGCAACTTATTTCCTTGAACATAGGAGATGATGAGGTCTCACAGCTAATATTCGTTTACTGAGGGTTTGTAAACTCATGGAGCTGGAAAGGACCACATCCACATTCAACACATGAGGGAACTGAGGCCCAGAACACCCCGGCAGCCCTCTCAAGGTCACTCGGTGGAAGATCCTGGACAAGAACCCAGTTTGGTGATCACTTTGTTTTCAACTTGATTCCTAATGTTAGTGGGATTCCTATTTTCTAAAGAATCAGTTTCTCAAGTTATTTTATGATATCTCCGTTTCCTCTTTCAAACAAATATTTCATGCCCACTCTGTGCCAGGTACTGTTTCAGATGCTGGGGATTCAGCCGTGAACAAAGCAGACAAAAGGAATCCCTGACCTCACAGACCTTACGTTCTAGTCAGGGCAGACGGAAGGTGAACAGATAACGTTAAACATGTAAATAGTGTGTCAGGTGGTGAAAGGGCCGTGGAGAATAACGAAACAAGGAAGGGGATGGGCAGTCAGAGAAAGCCTCCTGAGAAGGTGACATCTGAGTAAGGACGGGGTGATAAACCTGGATCGATAGATCTATCATCTGTCCATCCACCCGGGGGGAGAGCTCTCCAGCTAAACGCTGAGGCCTCGTTACAGGAGCATCCCGGGCTGTTCACAGAAGAGCAGGGCTGCCTGTGTGGCTGGGTTAGGGGGATGTGAGGTAGAAGATGAGGTCAGAGAGGGAGGTCACAGTCGGTGGAGGCTGATTAGGACCTTGGAGGCCAGTGGAGGCCATTGGACTTTGCTTTTTCTCGGAAAGAGATGGGAAGACTGGGAGAGTTGGGAGGCAGGATGGGCTTGACCAGAGGGGCAAAAAGACCTTACTTAGGTTTCAACAAAATCACTCCTCACTGGTACGTGAAAGAAGGACTGTAGCTGGGCAAAGGCAAGAGCAGGGAGACTGATTAATGAAACCTCTGCAATAATCCCAAAGCAGAAATAGCTTTATTGTTGTCTCTAGATAGTAAAAGTAAACCATACTTATTATTAGAAAAAAAAAAAGAACAACATATAAAATGCAAAACAAAAATAATCAAGATGAAAATTATCTCTAATCTCAGCATCCAAACATAACCACTATTAACATTTTGGTATATCATCATCCAGAATTTTTAAAACTCCAGTATGAGATCATAGAACATATACTTTTTCTGTATAACAAAATACTGTATACATCTTTAAATATAGATTAATATAGATCTACATCATTAATGTTAGTGACCACAGTATATATCATTGTAAATCTCTACCATTTATTTAACTAATTTTTTATTGATGGGCTTTTACATTGTTTCACTATTATATACAAAACTGGGCCACTTGATGGTTCCCTTACTTACCTTTTGGCTTGTCCAAGTTTGCATTTACCCCTTTGATATCTCTGTGAAGGAGGGCGGGTCAGGACTTTCAGTTTTCTCTCCCTAATGTTTATCCACGGGTAGACCAATATGTGCAGCCAAGTTGCACTACGGATGACATTTGAAGCCCAACTCTCTTCCTGCTATTCTAACCATTATTAAATGTTTTGATAGTATCCGTACTAAAGCGTGGTGTTCATACACACTTTTGAGACAAAATCTTAAAGAAGAATCACCTGCCGTAAGGATGAAACTATCTAGTTTTGAAGCTTAGGTCTCATATTGGAGGTTTTGGTGGTTCCAGCTTCCCCTTCCCACCTGCATGGAGGGTCATTAGTGTTGCCATCTAACTCCAACCGTACCATTTACCATATTTTAAAAGGTATGTCCACTTTGGCCCAGTGAAATGTTTCTCCCATCAGTAGTCTTGATCACGTGGTCATGGTGGGATTCCAGAGACCCACAGATTCTGAGGATCACAAACAGTAGGGAATGACCAACTGCTCCTCGGGAGGAAGGACGAAGACGGATCCCCAGGTGATGGTAGTTCACAAGTCACCCAGCAGATGGCGATAGTTCACAGACTTTCAGAGCCTGAAGAGCCCTTTAGAATCAGTTTGGAGTCCCTTGTGGTGGTTGAGATGAGGACAAAACAGAGAGGTTCCATTATGTTGCCTCAGACGACTGACTTCTTCCGTGGTTAACTAGTCCCACCAAAATGGGGGAGGGCAGCTAATTTTAGATTTTAGTTCTTGCAATGGAAAGAAAAGTTCACAGGCAGAAACTGAAGTCGCTTCAGTGATCTGAGACGTTTATAATATCTTACTTCTAATCAGTGCTGAGCCCTAATGGTAAAAAGAACTGATACAATAAATTTATCTCTAAAATAAAATGAAATAAAGGGCTGCGAAATTCAGAAAGAATTTAAACAATGAAAAACAGAAGAGTGAGAGAGAAGAAAAACTGCAAATGACTGGAAGTTAAGTCAGGCCAAATTTTTGATTGTTTTAGCATCAGACATCACCACTGGTAATTATTTACATTAATCTGGAAAATGTTTTGGTGATGCTCAAGAAAGTAAAGAATTTAGTTTCTGAGTCTACAGTGATTATTTCTCTTATTTAAACATTCATTTGCCAATTCATTTTTTTAAATAAATGTATTTATTTATTTATTTTTAATTTTGGGTCTTTGTTGCTGCATGTGGGCTTTCCCTAGTTGAGGTGAGCGGGGGCTACTCTTTGTTGCCGTGCTGTGGGCTTCTCATTGCTGTGGCTTCTCTTGTTGCGGAGCAGGGGCTCTAGGCACGCGGGCTTCAGTAGTTGTGGCAGGTGGCCTCAGTAGTTGTGGCTCGCAGGCTCTAGAGCTCAGGCTCAGTAGTTGTGGTGCACGGGCTTAGTTGCTCCGCGGCATGTGGGATCCTCCCGGACCAGGGCTCGAACCCGTGTCCCCTACGTTGGTAGGTGGATTCTTAACTACTGTGCCACCAGGGAATTCCTGCCAATTCATTTTTTAAAATGTGTATTTAATACCAATGATATGCCAGGCAGTTTCTGGGTGCTGGGTTCTTAGCAGTAAGTAAGATAGACAGTCTCTGCCTTCATGGAGCTTATATGTGGGAGAATCAGTCTCAGTAAATAAGTAGATAATAAAATAAATACTTACTACATTATCCTACATAAATAATATACCTTTAATGTTAAGTGTTAAGAGGAAAAGAGATGGGGTGAGAGGGCATAGAGGATGCAGGAGCTGCTGTTTGGAATAGGTTACCAAGGAAGCCTTCTCTTAAAAAGAGGTTTGAGCAGAGTCCCTCCTTGTGGGGGGGAGCAGCAAGTGCAAAGGTCCTGGGGTGAGAGCAGCCTTGGGATATTCTACAAACAGTAAGGAATATGGTAAGTGAGACGAATGTTAGGAAATGAGGTCAGAAAGGTAGCCAGAGGCCAGGGGTCAGATCATGTCCAGTCTTGTAGGTTCTGGTGAGGACTTTGGATTTTATTCCAAGTTAGTTGCAAAGATCTTGAAGTGTTTCGAGCAGCAGAATGATCTGATCTGATCTACATTTTGAACATGATCACTATGGCTATGGTGTGTGGACCCCAGCAGAGAGGAAGGGAGATGAATAGAGAGGCAATATATTGTTCGAAGGAGAATATATATGAAAAGAAAAGGTAGAGAGCCAAACCAAAATCATGGAGTTTTGGAACCAGCAGGTTGTTTAAGGACCTAGCCAAACTTCCACAATTTTCTGATAAGGAGCTGAGCTATCACCAGATTATATGACTAGTTCTAGGTCACAGTTAGTTGCCGTGAGTGTTAGATTCACAGGACTCTCTGTCCAGGATTCCTGGCATTTCCTACCCTCCTCTCTGTGCAGAGACACCACTTGCCTGCGTGGTTGGGCCCTTCCGTGTAAGAGCAGTGCCACTTCTTACCGTCTGATGCTTAATTTCTCACCCATCTTCTGGATGCCTGTAGCTCCTTTTTTAGAGCAGGGGGACTGTTGTCTCCATGGTCCCAGGTGCAGACATTGCACGTGAGTTTCCTGAGACGCTTCTTCCGTTGCAAGGCTTTATGTCTTTCAGCCAGAAGTGCTGGGATTCCTTCTCTTCTCTTGGTGCTTCCAAGAACACCTTCTGACCCTGAACACATTCTGGGTCCTGCTGCACACCCCCCAGTGGAAATCCTGTGCTTAGACCGTTAGCATTCTGTGCAGTCAGACCGTGGTCTACAGGGACCTTGTTGTAAACCTGATGGAGATTAAGAATCTGTAGGGAGATCTTCTGTTGCAATGGGCTATTATTTGGGGCACCATAGGGTATAGTTCTCAACTGAGGGTGATTTTGCCCCCTACAGGGCTCTTGCCAGCCCCTGGAGGCATGTTTGGCTGTCTCAGCTGGGGGGAAGGTGCTCCTGGCATCTTGCGGGGAAAGGCCAGGGATGCTGCGAAACAGCCGACAACACACAGAACCCCACCGTCACAACGCACACACACACACACACACCAAAAAGTGATCCAGCCCCATATGTCAGTAGTGCCGAGGCTGAGAAATCCTATTACAAGACAAAAATAAAATTAGAAAATCTAAGCCTTGCTCAAAATAAAATGGCAATCAGGCTGGAAAATTAACTGACATTCAAAAAATCAACTCAAGTGAAGACTTTTTCTCAAACTTTTTTGGACTGCAGCACACAGTAAGAATATACAATTTGTACTGCAGCCCAGAGCACACAAACACATCTAGAAATACATGTGTGTATGTGCAGATGTCTCATCGAACAATACTCACCGATGCTAAATTCAGAGCTTTATATTTTCATCCATTTGGTTCCATTTTTGAAAACTGTGGTCAGGCCCCAGTGAGTTATTTTTACTCGCCACTAATGGGTTTTAAATGTGCAGCTAGAATAATACTGAATCAGATATATAAGGAAATTGAATAGTTTCATATAAATGACATATCAGCACTGAACGGCATAGAGTGAGGGTGGATTCTGTATAGAAGCCCCCAAAAGGGTCAGCCACTAATTCCACAAAGAGTTATTTTTGCCACACGCTTGTCAGAGTTGAGCCAGTCCTTGTTTTCCAGGGTTCAGGATCCAATCCAGTGAACAGACACGTGGCGTGCGCTATACGGAGGTGCTCTGCACGTGGGGAAGGGGAGCGATGGATTTTGTGGGTGTGGGAACTGAGAGGTGGGTTGGCAAAGATGCCACAGTGAGGTCACACTGGGCATGGCTGGGAAGAATCGAGTGGGATTTCTCCAAAGGGTCAGAGGAATAGGAACAGGAGAATCCAGGCAGAAGGATTTCTGGGTTGAGTGATGAGGGAGATCTTCAAGGGTATGAAGGAGGCCAAAAGATACAGGGGTGCAGAGGGAGAAAGTAGAACCTCCCCTGCACCCCGTGTTGGGTAATGTAAAACCAGCTTCATTAGCGTGTTGCTCTCCTGCCCCTCCTTGTTTACAGGATAAAGGCCACACTCCATGGCTCAACGTTCAGTATCTTCCATGGTCTAGCCCCAGCCAACCGCTCTCCCTTACCGCTCTTGACTTCACAGCATGAGGCCTCCATCCCGGCAGAAGGATCCCAGCTACACCCGCTGTGCCCAGGAGGCTGCCTGCTCTGTCACTTCCTTCTCTTCCCTTGCTCAGCAGATTCTAGGTGGTATCTTCTCAAGGTGTAGGTTTCAAAACCCTGCAGAAATTCTTCCCTTAGAAAGCGACCCATGGCAATTCCGCTGGATAATTCCATGCAGTGAATTCTCAGCGTTGGCATTTCATGATTTTCTGTCTGATGAAGAAAAGTTTGTGAGCCTTCAGTGCTTGGAAACTCTCAGGGCACCCCGGCTCCACCTCGACTCTGTGTGTCTTGGTTTTATCAATATGCCACAATGTCTACTGACAATGAGAACAGATTACTCTTGTTTTCATTCATTTTGAAAAGGTTTCTTGGGCACAACTAACCTCATGACCCAGAGAGAGGCTGGCTTGCTTCTGTCACAGGCTCTTTATGGAGTTTTCGATTAATTGTTGGGCAGGATTGTGGGTCGGATTGAGGATCAAAGTCAGACTGCCTTCCCTGATTTAAGACTGGCTCTGCTCCCATGACGATATTCACAAAGTAGGAGTTGTTTTCATCATGATGGGACATCCCCAGCTTAGTTATCACCCACAGTCTTGTCCACAATATGGCTGTCTTCTGGGGCCATGCAGGCTTTGGGAATGTGAGTTTACTCAAGACATTGGAATGTATTTTTTTCTTCCAGTTTTATTGAGATGTAATTGACATACAACACTGTGTAAGTTTAAGGTGTGAGGCATAATGATTTGCCTCACATACCTCGTGAAAAGATTATCACAATAAGTTTAGTGAACATCTATCATCTCATACAGACACAAAATATAAATTTAAAAAAGTAGAAAAAATTTTCTTTGTGATGAGAACTCAGGACTTAACGCTCTTACTAACTTTCATATATGACATCCAGCAGTGTTCATTAGATTTATCATGTTGTCCATCACATCCCTCGTACTTATTTATCTTATTTGTACAAACTGGAAGTTTGTACACTTTGATTGCCTTTATCCAGGTCCCCCTCCCTCAGTCCCCACCTCTGATAACACAATTCTGATCTCTTTTTCTATGAGTTTGTTTGTTTGTTTGTGTTTGAAGTGAAATTGACCTACAATACTATGTTAGTTCCTCACACACCATAGGGACTCCACACGTCTAGTTATGATGTGTCACCATACAAAAATGTTACCTGACCTAGAAGGTACTATGCTAAATGAAATACGTCAGACAGAGAAAAACAGTTACTGTCTGACTTACATGCAGAATCTAAAAATCAAAAACAAACGAACAAACATAACAAAACAGAGTTGTAGATACAGAGAACACACAAGTGGTTTCCAGAGGGGAGGGGAAGCGGGGGGCAAAGAAACAGGTAAGAGAGGTGAAGAGGTACAAACGTCCATTTGCAGAATGAATGAGTCACAGGTATGAGATGTACAGTGAATGTTTTTTTTTTTTTTTTTTGTGGTACGTGGACCTCTCACTGTTGTGGCCTCTCCCGTTGTGGAGCACAGGCTCTGGACGCGCAAGCTCAGCGGCCATGGCTCACGGGCCCAGCCGCTCTGCGGCATGTGGGATCTTCCCGGACCGGGGCACGAACCCGTGTCCCCTGCATCGGCAAGCGGACTCTCAACCACTGCGCCACCAGGGAAGCCCCAGTGAATGTATTTTTAAGTAATTTGTATTTCACCCATGCACAATACCACTTTGAGGAAATTTACGCACACGCACACACACACTGTCTCACACACACACTCATTCACACACACACACACACACTGACACACACGCACTCACACACCTTAATTAAAAAGAAATATGATAAGATGATCAGAAACCAGATAGAGGTAGGTAACATAATTGTATGAGATGAGACAGTTAAGTCCTGGATGTCACTAAACGCCAAACTTCCTATTAGCAAAAACAAGAAAGAAATCAAGGTCTTATAGAACTCTCAATGTCTGACCAAAGGATGCAAACTAGTTTTTCAGTGAAAAAAAAATTTTTTCTGGTTACAGTTACAGGAAGAAATTACCAAAGAAATCATTATATAAAGAATATTGAGCATTATAGTGAATACTGACTGTAATGGTGGTTTTAATAGTGGTTTAATGATGAGGAAATGTCTATGGGAATGATCAAACTTGACAGAAAGAAAACCCTTCGAAAATTAGATGCAGGGATAATATGTCCCTTAGAATTATTCAGTAAATTCCTTGACTATATTTTGAAGACCAACACCTAACATACATTCCGGTATTGAATACCAGAGATTTTTTTTAACTGGAGTTCAAAAGGATATTTCAAAAGTATCTTAATTCTTTTTCTTTCGTTTATTATTTTAGTATGGTGGTGAAATATACATAACGTAAAATTGACCGTTTTCACCATCTATAGTGTCCAGTTTGGTGGCATTAAGTTCATTTACAATGTTCTCAACTGTCACCAGCATCTACCCCCTGAACTTTTCCCATCACCCCACACAGAAACTCTGTCCATTAAGCAATGTAATAATTCTCCATTCCTTCCTCTCCCCAGCACCTGGTCCAAATTATTTTGTCTTTTTTTATTGAAGTATAGTTGATGTACAATAAGTTTCAGGTAAACAACACAGTGATTCACAATTTTTAAAGGTTATGTTCCATTTATAGTTATTTTAAAATATTGGCTATATTCCTTGGGTTGTACAATATATCCATGTAGCTTATTTATTTTATACATAATAGTTTGTACCTCTTAACCTCCTACCTCTGTCTTGCTCCTCCCCCCTTTCCTCTCCCTACTAGAGAAAGACAAATACTGTATGATATCATCTATATGTGGAATCTAAAAAATAAAACAAACTAGTGAATATAACAAAAAAGAAATAGGCTTACAGATATAGAGAACAAACTAGTGGTTATCAAAAGTATCTTAATTCTTTTTAGTTCAGACACACTCTCTCTGAAGATAGTAGAACTTCCTTTGCCTTCCTAATTTGTCTTTACTAAACCAGAAACAATCTGGATAAATCACCTCCTGTACTATGTATTTCAGCATCAAGTATTTCTTTACTTGCCCAACTGCTTGTCTACACAGAAATCACCATCTTGACTCCTGAAGTTTTTCTTTATCCTGTCGAAATTTTGCCAGTTTATGTCTAGGTGTAGATCTTATTTCAGTGGAAATATTAGCCCTTTCAAAATATATTCTCTTGCTTTTTTTCCAGCTCAGGCAAGTTGTATTTTTATGTTTTTGATTCTCATTTCTGTTCCCATTATTCTGGTAAATACCAAAGAAACACCCATAATCCCTCAGTTTGGACCTTGTGCTCTATATCCACATCCATATCTATTATTTTCTCTCATATATTTTTTAATCTCTTTGACATTTTTCTCAGCATTCTGGGGTAATTCCTCAGGTTCATCTGAAAATCACTGGTTCAAGTTTCTCCAGTATCAGTTTTGTTCCTTATTATCTTAGGTGTGGATTTTCAATCTCCTAATAAAATTCAGGCTTTGTTACATTGCTTTCTTTTTATTATGGACAGTTTCAAGCAGAGTGAAAAATATCAGGAATCCTTTGGATCCATGACTTCCCTGGTGGTCCACTGGCTAAGACTCCATGCTCCCAATGCAGGTTCGATCCTTGCTCAGGCAACTAGATCCCACATGCATGCTGCAACTAAAGATTCCACATGCTGCAACTAATGATCCCGCATGCCGCAATGAAGATCCCGAGTGCCACAACTTGGGGCACCGGCAAAGCTTTCTTGCCGAATCTTAACAGTTGCCATATTTTCTTCAGTGTTGCCAAACAAACAAAAATTACAGATATTGGGGCAGCCCCTGTGTACCCCTCCCCACACCATTCTTCTCCCTTCTTTCTGAGAGGTATTTGTATTTAGAGTTTATGATTTCCCTACATTTTAATCATTATATGTAACATGTGTGTATATATATATATATATATATATATTTATTTACAAACAATGTGGTATTGTTTTGATTGTTTTTACATTTCTTATAAATGCAATGACATGGCAAGTATCCTTTTGTGACTGATTTTTTTTCCACTGCATTGTGTTTTTGCAAATTAAATTGTAAAGTTCTACTTCATGCAGTGTCACTGCTGTATAGTGACACTGGTGTATAAATATACCATAGTTTATCCATCAATTATTTTGATGTTGGACCTTTAAATTGTTCCAGTTTTTGGCCATTACAATGTTGCAATGAACAATCTCATATATGTTTCCTTGAGTATGTGCTTACAAATGGAATTGCTAGGTTGTAGTGCATGCATATCTTCAGCTCCATCGCCTTTGAGAAATTTGTTCCTCAAAGTGATTGTAGCTATCTTCATTCCCCCTGGAAGTGTGTTCAAAACTTCTTGCTGTATGTCCTTGCTGACACTTGGTATTAGTCAGACTTTTACACATGGTCAGTCTGATGGATATAAAATATGTCATTATTGCTTTGATTTGCACTTCTCTATTGTTAGTGAAGTTAAACATAATTTTATAACTATTAATCATCTTATGACTTTTTATATGTTTTGCCTATTTTTATTGGAATAAACATGTACTTAATTATATACATAGTGTACATTTACATATAAATAAATATTAATAAGCATTGATATATGTAGAGTTAAATTCTAATCCTTAGCCAATAATGTGTTGCAAATATCTTCTTCTAGTCTGACTTATCCTTCACTTCACTTATTATATCAAGTATTGAATAGAAGTATTTTTTAATGTAGTTAAATATCTCAATTTTCTTTATATTTTATGGTTTCTGTGTGTTTTTTTAAAAACTACTTCCTTTCCCCAAGGTCATTAAGCAAAATCTTCTGTTTTATTCTAAAATTTTGAAAATTCTGCTTTTCATATTTAGAATCTTAATGTATCTAGGATTTAGTTTTAGGTATGGAGAAGTAGGAGGCTAATTTAATATTTTTTCCCATACAGACAACCACTTGCCCCAGCACCAATTACTGAATTATTCATCTTTTCTCCTGTTGATTTGCAACAGCATCTTTCTGATGTATCAGATCTCCATACATCTGTGAATCTGTTCCTGAGTTCTATAGTCTATTTCTTTATCAGTACCACACTGACTTCCCTGGAGGTCCAGTGGTTAAGACTCCATGCTTCCACTGCAGGGTACATGGGTTCCATCCCTGGTCAGGGAGCTGTGATCCTGCATGCCACACAGTGTGGCCAAATAAATAAATAAAATAAAATAAAATAGGATACCACACTGTCTTAGTTTCTACAACTTTATAAAGTCATGGTATCTGGTAGGTAATTCTACTGCACTTTGTTCTTCAAAATTGTCTGCTCTTGACCCTTTGCTCTTCAATATAAGTTTTAGAATCAGTTTTCCAATACGGTGAAAAACCCTGAAGGGATTTTAAAAATCAGACTTATGTTGAATTTTAAAATTAGAATTATATTAAATTTATAAATAATTTTGGAGGAATTAGTATCTCTGTGATATAGAATCATCCACTTCATGGCTATATCTCATCTGTTCATTTGGATATTTTTCAAAGGCTTTTAATAGACTTTTCACATTTTTTCATAAAAGTCCTTCATAGCTTTTGTTAGATTTATTCCCAAGGCTCTTATATTTAGAAGTCTGTTTTAAATTTTTGGAATTTGTGGAATTTTCTTTTCTTTTTCTGTAGTTACAATTTTCTTTTCATGCACTTTTCCCATGTACTTTTGAAAAGAATATGCATTCTCTTACTTTGGTGTCTAGGGTTTTATATATGTCCTTTTGATCAAGCTTTTTAATATCGTTGTTCAAATCTTCTATATTATCAGCTTGATCTAACAATTACTGAGAGAGATATGTTAAAATTTTCCATTGTATCTCCCTGCACCTCTCTCGATTTTTTTAATATATATATGAGGTTGTAATATTAGATACCTACACGTTTTGTATTCCTGATGGTTCCTTTACTCATTACTTAGTAACAATTGTTATCATTAATAATACTTCATTTTCCCCTTAAAGTCTATGTTGTCCAATAATAATGTAGATCCACTAGCTTTCTTTTAGGTATTGCTTGAAACATCTATTACTCTTTTTTTTTTTTTTAAACATTTGATCTCTCTGTGTCTTATGTTTTAAGTACTTTTGGGAAACAACCTAATGCTTAACTTTTAAAATTCCAATCTGACAAGCACTGTCTTTTAGATGGCAAGTTTATTACGTTAATAGTTATTATAATTGTTGACATTTTTAAAAATTCCTACCATCTTATTTTGTACTATTTACTCTGCTTTTTCCATTTTCTTGGAGAGGGGATCTTTATCTTTGCTCCTTTCCTGTCTTCTATAGAATTGACTGTATTTTCTTAGTCCCCTTTCCTCTCCATTGGGATGAAGTTATATATTCTTTTATTTACTACCCATAAATTGTTAACTTTCAAACTTTTATGGTCTAAAGTTAATAAACATCTATTACCCTCTTCACAAACAATAAAAGGACCTTAGCAGCTTCGATCCAAATCAATTCCCTCTTGTCTTACATATTACTTTTCAGCATTTTTGTTCCACTTTGTTTAATAGGTACAAGTTTAGACTTTTTATTTATTTATTTTTATAGTAACACTTGTTTAGATTTATCCATACAGTTTCTCTGCCCACTACCCTTTGCATCTTACTCTTTCCTTCTTCCTGAAGTATACTTCTCAGTAAATCCTTAAAGGTCTGTTAGGGACAAACTCTCTCAGGCTTTGCGATCATGTTTTTGTTTCACTCTCACTGCTGAACAATCATTTAATCAAACACAGAATTTCATGATGGTAATTATTTTCCCCTAGCACCTTTTCTCAGAGGAGAGAAGAGGGATGATAGGGTGTAAGTGTTTTTAGTTTAAACCATTTGCCAATCAGAACACCTACAAGAGAACTGGACCACAGTTGGTGCTCCACTCTGAAGCCAGTTTAAGGAGAACAGAAAACCCACAGAGACACTGGAGCTCACTCTCACAATAGCATCAGTCATCTTGCCCTGCGGTTGTAGGTACATGTGTCTTCCTCCTGACTGGATTGTGAGCCCCTGGTGAGCTGCGTCTCCTCTCTCTTTCTCATCTCAATCTCTCTATTCTACCTCCTGATTCCCAAGTGCAAGATCTGAACCAAGCCCTGTCTTGTACAATACTAAGCCAATTGCAGATCACACCAAATACATCTGTTTTTTGTTTTCTGCCCCCCAATCTCTCCTACTTGATCCATCCTTCACTCTCTGCTTTTCTAGATCATTCCCGTCAGCATGCAACCATGTATTCCACACTCACAGAAAAGACTTCCTGGATCCCACAACCCTTCCATCTACCATCTCATTTCTCTGCTTTCCTTCAGGCTAGAGTTATTGTGTTGTCTACATTAACTGTTACTACTTTTTTTCCAACGTCCTATTAACTCTTCAACTCACTCCAGTCTGCCTCCAATCCCACCACTCATGTAAAGAGAGCCAATGACCTCCATATTTCCAAACATAAATTCATCCCATGAACATAGAACATGCCATTAAATTTCTTAAAGTAATGTTTAAATGATAATGAATGTTTTTATACATCTGACTATTTTCTTAGGACAAATTCCTAGTAGTAGAATCAGAAAATCGAATAACTCAAAACACTTGGTATATACTGTCAAATTATCTTGCAGAAAGAGAAAGAGAGGGGTGGGGTGGAGAGAGAGTAAACTCTCACTTTTCAAGCCCTGTTATTTTCCTGACACTATGGACAGTAGTTTTCTGTTATTAATAGTTACTTGAGAATTACTACTAAACTCCTAGTGAAAATGACTGATTAGACACTTACAGCATTGCCAAAGACCAGATTAAAGCTAAGGTCTTTCAACAAACATTTTTTTTTTTTTTTTTGCATTTGTCATGTGCAGAGCACCTTGTAAGAAGATTTTGCTCTTCTAGGGAACATTCACTCATTCACTCACTCTCTTATCTAAGTAATACGTACTGAGGGCCTGCTGTATACATAACCCTGCCAGCCACTCTTTCAGCTGTTCAGAAATATTTTACTTGCCTATCTAACTTATACACTGCCCACTCCACCTCAAGTCCTGAGCATCCCCACAGAATGTTGTCAACGAATTAGTATTCATTATTCTCTGAAGTTACAAAGAGTCCACACCTGAAATATTCAGCACACCATGATGAAAACATGGCCATAGGTTGTCCTGCTGTGTTCACAGCCACCTCTTGCGTTATGCTTTGCCTGTGTATCTCCTCCATCAGCAGGAAGTAGAGACGCAGGTACCTCACACCTTGGTTTCTGGCCATCTGCTTAGCTTTCCACAGCCCCATTATCTTTAGAAAGGGAGACTCCAAGGGAGAAGGCTACAGCGGGTTGTGCTTGGCTGACTGGTTTGTGTTCTTCCAAAGACAACACTCCACAGGGGTTTTGCAGTTGACGCCTCCTGTGTGTGTGCAGGCATAAAGATCATAAAGGTAAAGGAGTCAGGGAAGTTTTGAGGTGAGGGCTCTAGAAGTCATTTGGTGTCTGGGGTGACATTCTTGGGCTGTTGTCAAGTAAGGGTTTCATGAAGCATGATGAATGGAAAAGAGCAAACATACCTGCCTATAGCTGGTTCTCTAGAGCCATTCTCTCCCAACCATCCCACCCCTACCACCACAGAAACGTACCCCGGGATGAGTTAGTTTCGCTCAGGTGGAAAGAAAAGAACCAGACAGATTATTTGTGGGAAAGGGAGGAGCAAAGGAAACCATTCAGCATTCTTGCAGAGCCTCTGAGTCCCTGTCGCCGAGGCTGATGTTGGGGTTTTGAGGATGCCCAGCTAACAACACTTCTTCTCTTTGTCCATTTTCTGAACCAACTGAGAAATAAGACAACAAACTCAGACGATAAAGAATCAAATGCTTGTCCTTGTTTATGATAAAGGCTAGATCAGAGAACATAGTTTACTCTAAGGCACAAGCTCCCTTTTGCAAACTCCCTTTTGCCCAATCCAGGCTATGGAACCCACTTGAGGGAAAGTTTGGGTTTGCAGAGAGATCACACCTGCCCAGGTCACTGCTATCCACTTGTCGAGGTAGAGAAGGAAGGTGGGAGAGACCAAATTTGCCCCAAATTCCTCCTCCCTCCCCCAGGTCCTTTGATAGATTAGCTTCACTCAGTTCAGAAATATGGACCAAATGCTTCTACTCAGCATCTAAGTTTCTGTCTCTACCTCTGTAGGGAGGCGAAAAGGTTGGACAAGCATTCAACAGTATTTCAGGAAGCTCTTCTCATGATTGCAGCTTCAGGAGTGAAGAATAAGTACTCCTCTCTCATCATTGCTAAGAGCTGTTAAGAAAAGAAACCCAAATACAACCTGGTCCTTATGAATGAAGATGAATTCTGATAAATGATAACTCACATCTTCTGGGAGGCTTATATTATTGAACACAAAGTTACAATCCCCAAGACGTGTAACTTCCATGCTGAACTAACTCCTTTTTTCATCCACATAAGTGAAATTCCCTAGTTGTTTCTTTTTCAAACTTCGCTTGGAGTAACAGATGCTTGCAATGTGTCTGAATTAAAAGTGTAAACTTTAGGGTCGCAGAATGTTAGTGCCAGCAGGTCATCAAATCCAGTCCAGTTCCTTGTTTTGTTAGAAAACACGAGAACCGGTGAGATTAAATGACTCGTTCAAGGTCACACAGTCATTTGTGTCCATCTCTCTCCCAGTTTTTGGTTTCCATGACTAGGGGTATTTCCAACTATACCATGATACATCAGAGAAACTTACTGTTTATAGAAAACTGGTGATGACTCAATAAAACCAAGCATACAGGTTGTTTTTTTTTTAAACAAAAGTCATCCTGTAATATAGTAATAGAAATTTGTCTTTTCTATATTAGTTTTCCTTGTAGTGGAATAACCCTTGAACTTGTTTTGTATTCAGTTGATGGTTTGACTATTCTGGTTCTAAATAAATGACTCCTTTTCAATGTTCTCTTTTCCTAATTAACAAAGTGTCAAGTAGAGAGAGGTGAGTTATGCACTTTAATTACAATAACCCCAGGCTACTGGGAGAATTCTTATCAGTGGCTTGGACTGTACGTTCTGTGCTCACTTAGAAACAGCATTGGTAAAATCTTTAGGGAAGCCATGGATTTGAGATCTGAGGTGGTGTGGTCATCAGGAAACAAGAGTGGGGAACTTAATTCCAGATGTCTTCACACCATACTGTGTCTGGTCCTCTCTCTGCTCATTTCCTTCCTGTTAAAAATGGGAAATGACAATTAGCCTGGATAATTATGAGAAACAGGAAGAGATGCTGCAAAGAGTATTGGAGTGCAGCATCAGGAGTCCAGAATTCTAGACCAGCTCTGCCACTGAACTGTCTCTGTGGGCTAGTCGCATGGTCTCTCTGAGCCTCAGTTTACTCCTCTGTAAAATGGACTTGTGCTAGCTGATCTCCAAGGCCTTTCTACAAAAGTCAAGATGTCTTTGACTCTAAGTCCTTCTAATTCCACATTGTCATCCTACCCTTATCTCACACGCTTTGTTTCCCCAAACTGAGCAGTAACCTCTGGCTTCAAAGAGATAGGTTATATGCAGTGTCAAACAGAAGCAATGATTATAAGGACCAAAGAACCTTATTCATTGAACAATATATGCCTTATTTTACTTGTCAAAATGAGCAGAGAAGCTGGAGTCATTTCCATTCTCATCATGGTACCATTTCATAGCTGCAGCAATGCATTTGTGGTCCTTTCCTCTAAGAGTTTCCTTCAAGGTAGACTTCCTAGGGTGGGTTAAAGGGCAGGACGAGAACTCAGTTACCCACACTCCAACCCCTGGTTCCTCTATATCCTTCTGGCTAAAGTATATTAGATACTCGGTGTCAAAACATGTGTATGTTATTTTGCGTATTGAACTAAGGGTCATATGGTTTGGTTCTGGTCCTGAATTTTCCACTAATGAGATGCATGACCTTGGTTTCAAGTCACTTCTCTTCTGTGGCCTGAGTTTCCACATTTATGAAATGAGACTTTTGGACCGGATGGTGTCTAAGTCCTCTTCCAGCTCTAAACTTCTAGCTCTGAGTTGGGGAAAGAGACAGGAATGGTGGCAGTTTGGGGAGAATGTCTTTGGATTTGGGGGCAAAGTCTCACCGTACAAGGATTTGTCCCCGATACTCCACCACTTAAACAGGCCTGACCAGCTGGGCCAGGACAGGACAGAGTCCCTCCATAGTGCAGCACTGTGGTAGTATCTCCCATGCATGGTGGAAGCCTTGGCTTTTGGTGAGTATGTGAAGTATTACTTAAATGGAGGATGGGGAGGTATATCAAGAAGTCTAAAATATGGTTCCTGCCCTCAGGGGGTTCACAACTGAGTTGAGAAACACAAGGGCAACATTCCGAGGCTAGGAGTCCAGAGGATGTAAAAACCATCTTGAATATCCATTGAGTTCAACAAACTGTGGAAGCTTGTTCTGCGCTCATGATTAGGGACATGTATTCGTGGGTGGATGGCACTGTCCAGGAGTTGGAAGAATGTCCTACAGGCCTTGGCTTGCTCCATCTTTTCTGGAGTCACCATTTTTTTCCCAGAAGAGTCTGTTTTCTCTCTCTTTTTTTTTTTTTTTTTGCGGTACGCGGGCCTCTCACTGCCGTGGCCTCTCCCGTTGCGGAGCACAGGCTCCGGACACGCAGGCTCAGCGGCCATGGCTCACGGGCCCAGCCGCTCCATGGCATGTGGGATCTTCCTGGACCGGGGCACGAACCCATATCCCCTTCATCGGCAGGCGGACTCTCAACCACTGCACCACCAGGGAAGCCCTGTTGTTCTCTTTTTAAAATATCACTTGATTTTGGTCTTTGGATGATACACATTCAGCTCTGTCTCCACAGAATGCATGCAGCTGGAAGGGTGGCTAGACTATGTATATAAGGACACACAAGAGGGAAAAGGAGGGTGATGTGGACAAGAGCGTTAACCAAAGTCCTGGGGTAAGAAAACACAAGATGTGTTCACAAGTCAACTGGTAAACCAGTTTGGCCATTAAAACTTTGGAAGAGGGGGAAAAAAAGAGTCAAAACCATGCTCTGGAGTCCGATTATAAGTGGCATGATGTAATCAAAAAAGAGACCAAGGATAAATCTAGTGCCGCTGTATATTGTCTGTGTGCCTTTGAGCAAGTTATTTAATCTTTTTCAGTTTATACCTTCACATGGTAAAATGGGAGGAATAATACCAATTTCACAGGATTTTGTGAGAATTAATAGAAACAATCTATGAAAAGCTCTTGGCACGGTAAAAATGAGCAATAAATGTTAATTTTCTCAATCCCAGGCTCTTCCTCTCTCCACAGTGATTTCTTCTCCTGCAGGCACTGGGAAAGCAGCAAACTTGGTTTTGAGTTAGGCTCGGCCAGTTACAAAGGGTTTCATCTTGGTCAAACCACTTAACTGCCCTGACTTCAGTTTCTTATCTACCAAATGAAATTCACCACACTTACCTTTCAGGATTATTGTAAAGTTTAGAAATGTATGATATGAAGCAAACAACAGTACCTATCAGTAGGAGAGAGGCAGTAGGTTTCAATAAATAATGGTGATAGGAGAAGGGAGGAGGAAGAGGAGTTGTGATCATTGGGATTCTTGACCAAGGAGCCTGGACATCTATCTTGTTGGCAGTTGGGGTCCTTGAAGATTTTTTTTTCCAGATAGAGTATTATAAGATGAAATGCAGAGAATCTTGAGATGATGAGAATAGTGCCAGAATGGCTAGAATGTGCAGAGGGCAAGGGTGAACACCCTGGAGGTACAGAGGCCCACCTACGGAAGAGAAAACCCAGGTCTCTCCATGCATGTGCTAAAATAATTCTTTTATTAGCAAATGAATTGGTTCTAGTGAAATTCATCCATTCTGAAAATATGAGAGAGACAGAGATAGAAATGGAGAGTGAGGAAGGGGAGAAGAAAGAGGCCCAGAGAAAGAGAGAGAGGCAGGGAGAGAGGTAGAAAGATACAGAGAGACAAGAGAGGGGAAGCTGTTTTCAAGGGCCTCTAGCTTTTTGTGTGAAGACATCTGGCACACAGCTGTGCTAGCTGGATGCAGGTGGCTTAAGAGAATTTGCATCCAGGTATAAATCTGACATCAACAGGCTTGAATTTTCAGCTGACATGTGGGCTATTTTAAATAAAACTGGGGAATTGGCGTGGAGGTGGTGAGAACACCTCCACCAAGATGTGCCTGATACCTGAGAACAGGACCTTCTCCGATGTGTTTGGATCACCTGCCGACCACGTCTCCCTCTTCCTGGTGCAGGAGGAGATACCCGGTCAGCAGCGTGCCCACTGAGCAGGCATCCCACACTCCCTTTCTGACATTTCCTTTAGTTTCGTGTTCAATCTGCTTGCTCTTTGCTTACAAGAGGGTGAGTTTGCTTTTGTGAGAAAGGTGTTTGGCTTAGCTTATTCTGCAAGCAGAATTGTCTTTAAGTTCAATTTATGTTTTTAATGTCATTTTTTTCTTTTTTTAACTAATCATTCAATAACTAATGGGCATCAATGACCTACAAAAGTCAGTTCCTGTTGCCAGAGTTGTTACAGCCGTAAAGCCTGGTGCCTGGTGTGACTGGATCAGAGAAGGCAGCTGGTACCTGCGCCTACCCAAAGCCAGGAAATGGGGGCGCTATGGAGCAGCACTTTGAAAGGCTCTCAGATCCTGGGGGTAGGGCTTCCTGTGTCTAGCCTAAGTCAGGACTGCTGTGGATCAGTAGACTTTGTGGATGACAACTGAATAAAAATGTTAATCTGACCATCCCCCAAAGAACAATACCCTGTATTGTCCCCTATGAGTTTTTCTCAGCCCACCTTACAGTTCTGAAAGATCCTGTTGTCCTGCTAAGATGTTTGGAAATGGTTGACCTCCAAGATGCCACCCAGGGACGCTTTTTTTTCTGGGCGTGGGAGTGTTTGCTCTAGTATAATGTCTCTTTCTTATTCTGAAGAACTTTTAATGAAATATCTCATATGTCAAAAGTATATATATACTTTTATATATATGTGATATTACTTTTATGTTTTTATGTAATATATAAAAATAATATGAACACTCATGGGTACCCAGCATCTATCTTAAGAAATAGAATATTATAGAGTACTATCAAAGGCCCCTGTGTGTCACACCTCTTTCATATCCCTCTTCTAACCTTTCCCATGTATTTTTGGCCCTTGCCTTACTTTTCTCAAGAGTTTGAATATAGTCGGCCGTCCATATTGATCGTGGTTGGTTGAATCCGTGGATGCAGAATCCGCAGATACCAAGGACCGACCGTACTCTGCCCTTTTATATAAGGAGCTTGAGCATCCGGAGATTTTAGTATCTGAGGGGGTCCTGCACCAAAACCACCCCTCAGATGCCAAGGGAAGAGGGACAACTGTATATATATAACCTTAAATAATATATAGTTTTTCTTGCTGTTGACTTTTATATAAATGGCATCAAACTGGATATGTTCCTGTGCAACTTGCATTTTTTTCGTGAAATCTTGTGAGATTCAACCATCTTGATTTATTAAATATCCACTTATTCATTTCCTGTGTTACACAGTATCCCATTCCCCAGATATACTATAATTCATTTATCCATTATCTGTTGATAGATTTTTGGGCTATTACTTGATATTATAAAAATAGCAAAGTTGGGTTTTTTAACAATTACAAATTCTGATGCTATGAATGTGTTATGCACATGTCTCTTTGCACATGTGGAAAAGTTTCTCCAGATTTTGTAAGTTGGGGTGACATTGCTGCATCAAAAGCTATGAACATATTCTACTTCATTAAATATTTCTAAGTGTTTTGCAAAGGGGATGTACCGGTTTACACACCTAACATCAGAGTATGAGTCTCCATTGATCCCATCCTTGGTAGTATCTTTTATTGCCCAACTTTTGTATTTGCCAGTCTTGTCAGTATAAAATGGCGGCTCTTTCTGGTTTTAAGAGGCTTTTCCTTGATTACTTAGGAGATGAAATGTTTTTCATACTTTTTGCTCAGTGCTGCTTCCTCTTTTGTGTCGAATTCCTTGTGTGTTTCCGATACATCTCCATCCATTCAGCACAGCTCTGTATGTGGCTGCGTTAGCGTAAAAAGGGAGCGAAAGCATGTGCTGACTGCGGTGTGCTGCTTTTCTCTGTGAAGGCCCCGAGGAATCAGGAAGTGGGCGCTATGGACCCCATTATCTAACCGACACAGAAGTCAGCGAGGATGATGACACATATGAAGACGACTTAGACTTGGATATTTCCTTTGAGGAGGTAAAGAAAAGTACTGCTTGAAAACCTGGGTGTTTTTGTTTCCTTGCTGAACAAGGTGATTTAGTCAATGGACCACTAACGTTTTACTTAAAACGTACTTCACTTGGCTCATTTGCTTTTAACACATTTATTTCCTCTGACTATTAGGCACCAGGTGATCATAAATTAACAGTAACTAGGTACCAGCCATGCTCATGCTCTGTAGTCGGCTCCTGCCTGCTGCCTTCACAATCTGGCAAAAACGTATTTAGATTCCCACCAAGTGAAATTGTATAAACTCAGTCTTTATAAGGAAATGAACAATTCCTTGACGAGGTAAATGCCTCTTCGTGATATTGTAGTAATAATAAATCACATAATATCAGCTTTAGCACTGATTTTCTGAGTAATACAGGAGAAGGTCCTTAAAATCCTTAGCCTCAAGTTCTTTATCCATAAACTGGAGTCAGTACTATTTGTCCTCTGTACATCCCAAGGTTTTGGTAAGTATCAAAAGTGACTATATTTTCAAGTGTTAGGCGTCAGCTATAAATAAGGCAGTCTAATTACTGTGCTCTGTGTTAATCCTGAACTCCTTTTCCTTCTCTGTCTTCAGGTTAAACCGCTTCCTGCTATCAAAGAAGGGAATAAGAAATTTTGGGTGGAATCCAAGATGGTGCCCAGATCGAACCCGATGGCCGTTTCTAGGCTTGTCCCCGCTACCCCAGCATCTCTCCCCATGACTGAGGTGGCTCCACAGCCCACTCCAGTGGAGAGGAAAGGGAATAATGGTGCGGCTATGATGCCAAGGCTTTTTGACGTGTCTTGTGATGAAATTCTCTGCTCTGCTGACAGCTTTTGTGTCAATGACTACACCTGGGGGGGCTCTCGATGCCACTGCAACCTGGGCAAAGGTGGTGAGAGCTGCTCAGAAGGTAGGCCCTTGGCTGGTGGGGTGGGGAACATGGTGGTGGGTTGGCCCTACTGGGAGCCAGAGGGCAGTTTTGCATCCACACGTGGTTCCTTCAAGTCCTTTTTCTAAGATAAGCCCCTTCTCCCATGTTTTAGTCACTAAATTAGCTAGTTAGCTACACAGGGCAAATGTGAGGCAACTTCCATTGCTTCTAGTTAGATAGCAACCCTATTCTTATATGTGCCAAACATGTAGTCCTTTCAGAGCAATTAATAAGTCATCCTGATGGCATCTTGGGGGTGGGTTTACTTTTATCACACCTCTACTAAGAAAATGCAGCAGAAACATGTGTGTGAAGGTTAAGAAGGATAATAATTGAGCCAACTTATATCACACAGATGTACAGCTAGAAAGCAGGTGTCAGCGGCCTTAAAGCCATTGATTTCTCTTTAGGGTGGCAAGTAACCATCTCCAAAGATCCAGTTTCTCCCTAAGAATTTCAGAAGCTCAAAGTCCCCAGGAATGAGAATCCTGGGGGTAAAGAGTAGAGTGAAGAAGATGGTAAGCTAGGTTTAACAGACTGTCAGGGGTTTTTACTTAATGACATCCAGGCAATGGTGTGTACTGATTTTTTTGCATTTGAAGTGAGGAAACAGCGTGCTTTGATTCTGTCTTTTTCTCTTTCCAGATATTGTTATACAGTATCCTCAATTCTTTGGCCACTCCTATGTAACCTTTGAACCTTTGAAGAACTCTTATCAGGCATTTCAAATTACTCTTGAATTTAGGGTAAGAAGGATTAATCCTTTGATGAGTGCTTACTGGACACCGTAACACAGCAGTGTGCTACATCAAAGGGAGGAGGAGAGGGGAGAGGAAGCAGGGGGTAAACCCATTCACAGGTTAGCGAAAACGATGGGCACACTTACACACTCAAGGGCGGCAGCAAAGGGAGGGTGGGTTCTGTATGTTACTGAACTATGGAAATGGTTGGCCTGAAGGTTCCCAGGAAGAATATTTGGGTTCCACACATGTTGCTTGTGTTGACTGAAAAAAAAATGCATAACCTAAAAGTTGAGAATTATGTTTTATTCAGCAAATTTGCTGAGGACTTAAGCCCAATAGCTCTAAGGGACTGTTCCCCGGGCTAAAGTCCTCAGCAAGTCCACCAAATAAAACATAATTCTCAACTTCTGGTTGTGCATTTTTTTTTCGGTCAACACTCATAATAGTGACACTTCTCAGGCCAGGATTTCAGAAGGTATAAATGCATTCTCCAGCCCCAAATTCCTTTTAAAGGAAGCCCAAACAACGTTCATTATTATGACTGTAACTGAACAGATAGAAAAATGACTATATGCAACCCTGGCACACAGTGAGGGCCCAATAGATGCTCTCTGATCTGAATCAGCTGTGGATCAGAATTCATTGCCTTCAGCTTAAAGTGATTCTTTTGCGTATCTCAGATGACAGGAAACGGTTTGGAGATATGGAAACAAGTCCCCTTCAGGTCACGGTCAAAGTGTTGAGGGTCCAAAAGATGATCTGTCTCAGTCTAGGACAGACAACATGGGTGAAAACTAAACTAGTCCATGGGCTGTTTGTATTGTCATGTTCTCCTAATGGAAGGAAAGAAGCAAATTTGCATGGGAATTTTTTTAAAAAAGGAAAAACTAAAATGCTCTTTGGTGAGAATAGAATTTGATGAGCATGAGAGCAGCCCCTGTGTGACTGCGGTCTTTGTGCACATGGTTTCCCAGAGCCTCTGCTGGTGGATCCATGAAGCCAAGTAAAGAGTGGGTCAGATATGGGGCCACCTTCCTCTCGCGTCACTGCAAAATTCCTCACACACTGTTTATATCGCTGCCCTCTGTTTATTGAAAGTGGACTGGGACTGGGTACCTGGGAAGTAATTGGAGTCCACATGCTTGTAAATAGGAACGCAGTGGAGATGCTCAAGTTTCGTATTCATGAGTGTTTCCAGGTGGCCCTTTATGGAAGAAGAGGCGCTCATTGTTCGTGTGGCTTTCGTTCCTATAATAACAGGCAGAGGCGGAGGATGGCTTACTGCTCTACTGCGGGGAGAATGAGCACGGGAGGGGGGATTTCATGTCCCTGGCTGTCGTCCAGCGCTCACTCCAGTTCAGGTAACTCCTGCCAAAAACCCCTTAGACTTTTAATACTACCCTACGTTATGTTTTCCTTCTTATAGTGTGAACAAAACCTATACACAATGGATCCCTGTAAATAGAGGAACAGTGTGTATAAGATGAGCACGGACCAGTTTACTAAATACTGGGCTATCAGGATGGCAGGGTTGCCCCTCAGATTTGAGTTTGGAACCTTGTGATCATTTATTCATTCAACAGCAAATGTTTCTTGAGCCACCGCAGTGTACCAGGCACTGCTGCAGCGCCTGGGAATGCGGCAGTGAGCCAAAGCGATCGATTGAGTCCCTCCTCTCCTGGAGCTTCGGTGGATGCGATGGGCAGAAGGCTGGGACTTCCTCCTTGTCCCCTGCGGTAGATACAGCTGACAGCGCAGAGCCCAGAGAGGAGCCCATAGCCTCCTAAGCGTTTCCAGAGGCTCGGACCCCATCCTCGTCTTTCCTCAGGGCTGTGGTGGACTATTTGACTTACCTCCTCTGCCCAGATCATTTGTGTCCCAACGCACCTTGGAAGCCACCTTTGGTTTACGTGTGGTTTTCTGCATGCAGAGTTCTGTGGACGTGTGAGTGTTTTAACCACCCTCATGGAGGTGCACACGGCACCTGTTAGAGGACAACCAATGGGGATCATTGGGTCATCCTGGGTGCTTCTCCATGGCTCACTGATTAAGATCCTGATGACACTATTCTCCTGCGGCCTGACCGTCAGCAGATGACTTAACCTCTCCGAGCCCATGTTTCCTCCCAGGACTACTGTGGGCATTAAATGAATGAAAACATGAGAGTACTTAGAGCAGCGCCTGACCTGTAGCAAAAGCACTCAGTAAGCGCCAACCACGATTGTCTTTTGACTATTTTAGCACAAAAATTACTTTGGGTTAAGAAGGATGAGACTGTCAAGCATCTCACGTGGGGTAGAAAATGCCCCCACCCCCATCCCCGCATCCTTTGCTAAATGCGTTGATTGATGGGAGATTGAGGTCAGCCAGCAGGATCTGGGGCAGTGGCCCTAACCTTATGCGGATCTAACCCTTGGAGGATCTGATTGACTCCCGCTAGCCCCGTTGGTTATTTGCTGGTAGCAGCTCTCCATCTCTGCGACTCCTACTGCGTGATTCTGAGATCCCCCCCGCTATGTGAGCCTGTTTTGCGACGCCCCTCCACCCCATTCCACTCCACTGATGACCAGGAGACAAAGGGAGGCCATGAGAAGTGGGCAGCAATTAGTACACATCCTGATATGGACAACACCCGCCATACTTCCTTCCCCACCGGCAGTCTCAGAACTCATGGGGGACATGGCATGGTGGCTGCTGGAGGTTGCCTGGAAAAGGTCAGAATCCTACATGTCAGGCATAGTGACCAGAGGGCACCCCAGGCCATACGGAGGTTGGGAAAAAAGAATAATGCAACTGTCTGAGAATGCTTGTTCTCCACCCACATCCCCTCTGAGTGGAGACTCCCATGGAAACCATCCCTGCACTCAGGCCCAGCTGAACACAGATGGCATTGCTGGCCAGCTTGCCAAAATGAGTGTGAAGACTTGGTTTCTTTTTTTTTTTCTTTTACATTTTATTTACAGCACTGAGCCTGTCATTTCGGAGTTGTGGGGAGTCCCCAGAGAAATCCCCAGAAGCAGAATGATTCAAGCTCTAATTCTCTGCACCTTGAGTCCATGTTCAGCATCTGGTCATTGCTGAGAAGGAGAGGGAAGATCTTAGTTGCCCAGGATTCTCTAAGCTGCAGAGAAAGTTGGGTTAAAGGAGACTCCACACTGAAAGGTTCTATGGGCAGATTAAAGACAACCAGGCTGCGGAGGTCCCAGGGAAGGAGGCGTCTGGCTCTTCCGTGTGTAGATGTAAACAGCTCTTGATATTTGTAAACCTACTCTGGACAGACTGGCTCTCAAAGAAGCCATTACCCTGGAAGTGATGTCCATGGAGTCTGAAAACATAATGAACTGGTCGATCTAAGAATTTTCCTTTTCTTTTCTTCCCCCACAGGTTTAACTGTGGAACTGGGCTTGCCATCATCGTGAGTGAAACCAAAATCAAGCTAGGGGGCTGGCACACAGTTACGCTCTACAGAGATGGGCTGAACGGGCTGCTGCAGCTGAACAATGGCACCCCGGTGACAGGCCAGTCCCAGGTGAGTGCGAGCCTCACTCCCTGCCCCCCTGCCCAGCACGCACCACAAGCACCCTGGCAGGATCCCGCTGCAGAGAGCTGACAGCCCTGGCAGATGGGCTGCTTTTCATGGCAAACCCATGCATCCTGGCTCTGATGTGCCCCTGCCAGCTTTCCACCCAAGGTGGGCTTTCAGGGCACGTGTCCATCCCACATGTACCGAGGAGAAGGGTGACTGCCAGCATCATGGCCCTGGGTGCACAGGGACGTGCAGTAGGCTCTGTGCCCGGGGACGTGTTCTCTTTCTACAAGGACATCAATGCCGGGGGGTGGAGGAAGGCCCATATTGGAAGAATTGAAGCCATTATTAGTGCCAAACACAAAGCTTGCTTTTAAGGCAGAGGTGTTGCAATCCTGTGGCTTTAGAAAATCGTCCCGAAAGGTTCCCTTGGTTCAATATTCAGGAGTAATCCATTCATCCACCTTTTTGGGGCCATGATTATAGGAAGTGGTAAAGCAGCGTAACTGTTGGGCTACTCGGTAAATCACCTAGGTATTCACATATTTGTCATGCTCTGAGCAATTTTAGGACTGTGTTTAGAGTAAACAGTTGGGATTAGCAACCTGCCAAGGAACCGAGCCTGTAATTCTAATCAGGCAGGTATCTGTATTCTCTGAGGAAAAAAGTAGCAAAAAAGCCTTTGTATATATGTGTATAGCTTTCTCCTTGCCCGGGCTCTTCACTATTCTTTGCTGACAAGACATGTTATATTAAGGGTCATGACTTGCTGACAAAAAAAAAAAAAAAGAATAGAAAAAAATAAATCTCATTCATTTGAATCCCAGTGGTTCCAAAAGAACAAGAATCCAAATAGAGTGAATGTGAATCCAGGAAGATCATTTATGCAGATATGCATATATTTCTAAGGAAGGGAAAGATGGGATAAATGCACTGCAGAATCACATAAATGCCAGAACAACAGGCCTACTATGGTTAAAATTAAATTTGACAGGAATAAAGACACTTTGAACTTGGGTCCAAAATACTAACATGAATACAGGTGGAGAAGCTGTAACAGAAGTAACACATGTGTAAATGTCTTAGGGTTTAAAACAAGGAAATTCAATAAAGGTTAATAAATAGGGCCATGTGATAACAACAAGCTAAAGATATTATAGGCTGCATTAATAGAGGCATAGCATCTAGGAAAATGGAGGTGATAATCCTATTCTATTCTGGTGCCTATGTGTGTAGTTTGCAGTACTCTAACAGGGACTCTAATCCTCGAAGAGGATTGCCTTCAGAGTGTATGATTTTAATGCATGTAAGCATTAATTACAAAAAGCATGTAATTTTGTGGATACTCAGGGCAACATCTGCCTCTCTACTACCAAGACTTGCTAAGCAAGTTGTATAAGCAGGACCGCAGATGTGGAATGTTTGAGAAAACTGTCTCAAGAGATAGTGACTCTGTCTTAAGTCAGGGCTCCCCCAAAACAGACCTGAGATGAGGAGTCTTATGCAAATGATGCACGAAGAAAGGGATCCCAGGGCTTCCCTGGTGGCGCAGTGGTTGAGAGTCCGCCTGCCGATGCAGGGGACATGGGTTCGTGCCCCAGTCCGGGAAGATCCCACATGCCGCGGAGTGGCTGGGCCTGTGAACCACGGCCGCTGAGCCTGCACGTCCGGAGCCTGTGCTCTGCAACGGGAGAGGCCACAGCAGTGAGAGGCCCGCGTACCACAAAAAAAAAAAAAAAGGGATCCCATAGGAAACCTGTAAGAGAGGGGGTTAAGACGAATGGGGGAGGAACAGAAGTCAGTAAGAGTGAGATCTCAGGCAAAGTTCATCAGGATCTGGCTTTAGCCTGATCCCACAGGGGAGCTCTGGCGTGTAAGTAGTACCACGGAGTGATGCCAACCCAAAGCAAGGGAATTGGACTTTCACACTTAAGCACCCATTAAAACTTGTTAAGGGCTGTGCCAGGGGACTGCAGACTCCAGGATACCACCAGTTCTCTGCATGGGCAGGCAAAGCAGCCTCCAGAGGCCCAAAGACAACCCTCATTAGAGGAAGGTAAAGGCTAGGCTCAAAGACTATTGCCTGGGATGTTGTGAAGGGAGCTTCAGAGGAGCTACCCACCCCTCTGATGCACTTAATGTTCCAAACAAGGAGAAAAGGATTTAGCTGTCGGGCTCCTGCTGTGGTCCTGGATCAGGGAATAGGGCCAGAAGGGTGAGGAAGGGATCCAGAAGAAGTAAATCCTGAGGATCTCGGTGAAATAAGCCAACGGGGCACTCAATTCAGCTCACGAAAGCTATACGCCAGTGGCTGGCAAAGAATTAATCCTTAAAATCCACTGTAAATACTTTAAAGCTGCCTAGCTCACATTTAATATACTATTTACCAACGATTCTTATCTATTCATTAGAAGAGCAATGATTAGATGTTTTACTTATTGATAACAAAAGTATAAAGGGTAAAGATTACGTTTCAGTGGCTTACATTGTAGACATTTTATAACTTCTCGCAGCATACCTTCTGCCAACCTCCTTCTCTACCCTTTAATCCAAGCAAATGAGATATTTCTGCAGTAAAAACAACAACCAAGAGCACCTTAATTCTGTCCCACCTAATGTTCAGCTCTGTATTTTGTAACCTCAAAATCTACAATCCAGATTGTGGTTTAGTCTAAGATTGGAAATGTCCCTACTTAGCTGTAATAACACTTAAAAAAAATTGTATCCATGAGCAAATTTCAAAATATTTTGCAACTCAGTCTTGGCAATTTCCCTCTCCCTCACAAATGCCTCTTGCAGGATATAGTATAAAGGTGACTAGGACAGTAAAAGGGTAAACGTTAGCCCACGTATACACAAAATTAGTATTATCACCTTTTGAGACACAGAATAGCCCTATGACCCATCCAAGATACACAGTAAATTGGTGTCAGGACTGGAAAGAGAAAGGTTTTTTTTGGGATGCCCATCATGGTACACTGCCTGTTGGGTTGCTCCTGGCTCTAACCCACCTTCCCTTCCCTTCTAGGTTCCAAAATCATCCCTTCTCGAAAGACAGCCCTCTGAGAAGCTCTCTTGAGTTTTCTATGGTAACCGTGGGTTTAATTTTCCAGTAGGACAGTGACTTAAATACAGATGGAAGAAAACACCGGTGCTATAAATTGCATCTTAACCATGTCCCTCATGAAAACCTGTTGTGTTTTAGCTTTTGACTTTGTGTAGTGAGTTACTGTTTCCCTCTTTCTTAAAGGGCCAGTACAGTAAAATTACCTTCCAGACGCCTCTCTATCTTGGTGGGTCTCCCCGTGCTTACTGGTTGGTGAGAGCAACAGGGACAAACCGAGGCTTTCAAGGCTGTGTACAGTCACTCACTGTTAATGGGAAGAGAATGGACTTGAGGCCCTGGCCGCTGGGGAAGGCACTCAGCGGGGCTGATGTGGGTAAGTGGTTGCCCAGTGGGTGGGATGCTCTCGTGGGACTGCCTTTCTGCTTTGGGCCAGGGCGGGGAGAAGCTTCATGGGCTACAATGAACCTAGGCAGATGGTTAATGCAGAGCTTTAGGAGGGAGGTGGGCCTGAGGGGTGAGGTTGGTGCTCTGAAGACACGATGACCTTGAATCTGAACACTCAGACGTGGTAAATAAGACCAAGGGTGGACCAAACCCTTGGTTGTGTCCTGCTGTCATCTTGGCCCTCTTCATGAAACGTAGCCTGGTCTCATCTGACAAGGCAACAGCAATTCAGCCCTTTCATCCTTCTTCACCCAGTCCAGTGGAAGAACCAACACAATAATGTAGAAAGATCTTTCGTATACTCTTTGCTTCTAAAAGAAATGGCCACATTCCAATTCTTGACCACCGTGCCGAACACGTTCTTGATGCCCTCTCATTTATTCCTCATACTGACTCGAGGAGGTAGATTATTATTATACTTATTTTACACATGAAGACACTGGGACTTGTAAAAGTTAAAGAACTTATCTAAAATAGGGCAGAACCTGGATTGTGGTTTTTTTCTTTTTTCTATTTTCCTTTTTTTAAATTAAGATTATTTTTTGAGTAGTTTAAGGTTCACAGCAAAATTGGGGGGAAGGCACAGAGATTTCCCATACGCCCTCTGGTCCCACACACACGTAGCCCCTCACCCCCCAATTATCAACATCCCCCACTGGAGTGGTATATTTGTTACAATTGATGACCCTGTTGACACATCATAATTGCCCCAAATCCATAGTTTACATTATGGTTCACTTCTAGTGCTTTATGTTCTATGGGTTTGGACAAATGTATACTAACATATATCCATCATTATGGTATCATACAGAGTATTTTCACTGCCTTAAAATTCCTGTGTGCCCTGCTTATTCATCTCCTCCCCCCATCTCCAACCCCTGGCAACCACTGATCTTTTTATATTCTTTATAGTTTTGCCTTTTCCAGAATGTCATATAGTTGGAATCATACATTATGTAGCCTGAATAGATGGGCTTCTTTCAGTTAGTAATATGAATCTAAGTTCCCTCCATGTCTTTTCACGGCTTGATAGCTCATTTGTTTTTAGCACTGAATAATATTCCATTGTCTGGATGGACCACAATTTATCTGTTCACCTACTGAAGGACATCTTGAGTGCTTCCAAGCTTTGGTAATTATCAATAAAGCGGCTATAAACATCCAGGTTTTTGGGTGGACATAAGTTTTCAGCTCTTTTGGGTAAACACCCAAGAGTGTGATCGCTTGATCATGTGGTAAGAGTATGTTTAGTTTTGTAAGAAACCACCAAACTGTGGACTGTATCATTTTGCATCCCCGCCATGAATGTATGAGAGTTCCTTTTGCTCCACATTCTTGTTAGCATTTGCTGTTGTCAGTGTTCCATATTTTGGCCATTCTGATAGGTGCATAGTGGTATCTTGTTGTTGTAATTTGCATTTCCCTGATGACATATGATATGGAACATCTTCTCACATGTTTATTTGCCATCTGTATATCTTCTTTGGTGAGGTATCTGTTAAGATCTTTGGCTCATTTTCAGTTGAGTTGTTTGTTTTCTTATTATTGAGTTTTAAGAGTTCTTATTTTGGATAACAATCCTTTGTCAGATGTGTCTTTTGAAAATATTTTCTTATCTGTGGCTTGTTTTCTCATCCTCTAGACATTGTGTTTCACAGAGCAGAAGTTTTTAATTTTAATGAAGTTCTGCTTATCAATTATTTCTTTCATGGATCCTGTCTTTGGTGTTATATCTAAAAAGTCATTGCCTTACCCAAGGTCATCTAGGTTTTCACCTATGTTATTTTCTATGAGTTTTATAGTTTCATGTTTACATTTAGGTCTGTGATCCATTTTGAGTTAATTTTTGTGAAGGTTGTAAGGTCTGTGTCTAGATTCTTTTTTTTTTTTTTTTTTTGTATGTGTAAGCCCAGTTGTTCCAGCACCATTTGCTGAAAAGACTAGGATTGTTTTTAAAGAAATAAGGACATTTATTCCATCACTGAAGGCAGCAGATAGATAATTCTAAGGTTGGTTAATTCAATGACTGTTTTAGTCAGCTAGGGCCACCATAACAAAATACCACAGACTGGGTGGTTTAAACAACAGATATTTATTTCTCACAGTTCTGGAGGCTGGAAACCCAAGATTAAGGTGTTGTCATGTTTGGTTTCTCCCGAAGCCTCTCTCCTTGGCTTGCAAATGGCCACCTTCTCATGGTGCCCTCACATGGCCTTTTGTCTGTGCTTGAATCCTGTGTCTCTCCCTTTTCTTATAAAGACACCAGTCAAATTGGATTAGGACCACTCACATGACCTCATTTAACTTTCATTCCCTCTTTAAATGCCCTGTCTCCAAATACAGTCACATTGGGAGTTAGGGCTTCAACCTATGAATTTTGGGAGGACACAGTTCAGTCCCTAACAGTGACTCAATGACGTTAGAACTCTGGGTTGGTATCTCAGTGGTTCTCTTGTTTTTCACTCATAATCCCAAGATGGTGCCACAACTCTGAGCATCACATCCTCATATGACATTGTTATTGCAAGAAATGGCAAGTTCCTTTGTTGGGTCTCTTTGTTCTCCATCTTCAAGATGTCATTTTGAAAGAACGCATGGTGAATACCACGTGCGCACAATCTAGCTCTACCATTCACATTTGCCTGCGTTTGCTCTACCACATATGATCCTATTCCGCCCTCTCTCCATTTCTGAGTCAGAGCTAGGATTCGATCTTCATGACTCCAAGTACAGTTTGCTTGTTTTGTAGCTAATATTAGTTGAGCACCTACTACATGTAGCCACCATCCAGAACTACTTTAATCTTCTCGAGATTGCTACAAAGTAGGTGCTATGATTAGTCTTAGTGTTTACAGATGAGAGCTGGTGGTTCAGAACAGTTAAGTAACTTGCCTAAGGTCACACAGCTAGTAGGTGGTAAAGCTAGTAAATGGTGACCTCAGCAGTTCTGGCACCAGTGCCTGCCCTCTTAACCACATCTGCCACGTCAGAGGCTCCCGAATTGGTTTCAAATTGCTTCCTTCTACTTTTCTCACTCCTAAAGGTGACACCATTGTTAAAACTACAAAAGATGGAGTTTACTTGAAAGGAAAAGATTACTCTTCACCTGTTATTCCCTATGTTACTTTTTCCCTCAATTGATCACTTGGTCAAAGCAAACAGCAGTAGTGACTAAACCTATTACAAAGGCTCCCGCTGTGGTAAGGTGAGAACCAGCAAGCCCATGAGAAGTCTCCTGTGCTGTTGAAGAGTCTGGACTCTGAAGGCAGATTGCTTGGATTTGGCAGGTCAGTTAACCTCTTTGAGGCTCAATATCCCCATCTATAAATAGTACCTGCCTCATAAGATTATTTTGTCCGGATGAGTCACGGTGCATATAGAGCACTTAGAATAAAGCCTTGCACAGAGCAAATATGTTGTAAATGTTTCCTGTTGTTGATGTTATTATTAATATCCTGACTCTACCGATCCACAGGGTATAAGTTGTTTCTTCTCTCTTCATTGAACTCACAGGGAAACAGCCCTGAAGGACAGATCTGGCAGTCTTGTAATCTCTGACAGGTAGTTAAGTTGCAAAATTGAGTAAGGGCCAGTTTCTGACAGCGTTTTAAATCTCACCCGGTACAATACTAACCTCTCCATGGAGCAGATGAACCCGGAGGACCTACCTTGCTGGCTCTGGGATCCCTGGGAGCAGCTATTGGATTATTCCGTTGCTCTCTGTCAACCTTAGTGACAGGCATTGGTCACATGGCCTTTTTTTTTTTCTATTTCTTCCCATTTTCCCCCCTGGGGTACAAGAACAGGGCTGGCTATCCTTCCTCACCACCATATTTGCTTTCCTTTGAATAAGTCCTCTGGAGTTCAAGTTCCTATAACTTAAATGCAGTCTCACCATGGGGGAGACTGGGCTCTTGGAAACAGCGGTTAATTTCCCATGGAGATGCAGGCTTCCAGAAGAGGGTGAGGACAGTTGCAAGTCATGGCTCCTTCCCTCTGATCTCTAACTTGGCCTTGCTGGCTTCAACCGCAGTTTTTTCTCTGTCCCACCTCCCCAAACCCAAGAAACCTGTTTCCAAGGGGCCTTTCATTACTCGACCCCTCCCGCCTCATCTCCTTCATTAAATTATGTCCAGCTCTTGGATTCTGTGTGAACTCACATTCTAGAATAGTCAGCAATCTCAGCAAAATTTTGTATTCTCTGGCCCAGACTTTTCTTTTATTATTTCCACCGAAATTCTCCAACCTAAGCCACCACCACTCATTTTTTCCAATCCCTTCTTGGATCCCCGCCCTGCAGTGTCACAGAGCCAACTTCCCAAGTTATTCGAGACTCATGAGGTCTGCAGGGGCCACGGGTCTCACTCTGGCTTATCACTCCCTTACTCTTTCTTCCACTTGGTAAATACTGATTTAAGCTCCTGTGCTGGTCACAGCACTGGGTGCTTAAGATAAAGCAATAAACAAGACAGGATCTCAGCTCATCCCTCCTGTCATAACTCTCCCTAGGAGAGACCAAATTAATTAAATAAACATCACAGACATAAATGTAAAATTACAATTTGGAGTGTTACAAAGGGGAGGTGCAATACTAATGTATAATAGGGAGATTTATGGGCTGGGGGGTCAGGAAAAGCATTTCTGAGGCTGGAATGTGAAGTTGATATCTGAAGCAAGAGTAGGAGTTAAAAAGCAGAGATGAGAGGGAAGTGCATTCCAGGCAGAGGAAATGCCCTGTCCCAGTGGGAGTATGAGGGGAGGTGGGTCTCATGATCTTGTCTGTGTTTTGCAATGATCCCTCTGACTATAGACAGCTTTAGGGAAAGAGTCTTCATAGGGGGCATGTAGACCAGCTGGGAGGCTGTGCAGGAGTTCAGGTCAGAGATGATGGTGGTTTGATCCAGGGTGGTAGTGGTGACACACTTGACAGATCCTTAGGATGGGAAATAGACAAGCCTCACTGTTGCGCTGGATTGGGGGACGAGGGGCGGGGAGGCTCCTCGCCGTCCGTGGGCTCCTTAGTGTATTCCACTCCACCTTCTCTTCCCTCCTTGGGAGGCTGATCTCTCTCCTGCCCCTCACTTCATTTTCTTGCGTAAATTTACATAACAGCTGGTGTATAGGAAGTATCAGTGTCAATAAAAGTTATTTTATATATTGATGATGCGGTCCTGCCAGCTCCCTGTACACATGACCTGGCACCTCCTTCCTCCTACTCTCAGAGTTGAGAGTTCTCCTTTCTCAGACTAACCTTTTCATCTACACTCTGCACCCATCCTTCCCTATGTTCCTGGGACCTTGCTGCCGAGGTTGTCACTTCTCAATAACCCAAGGCTCTTAAGCTTTCGTATGCCATGGACCCCTTTGGCAGTCTGGTGAAATCTATGGACCTCTTCTCGGAAGGATGTTTTCAGGGCTTCCCTGGTGGCGCAGTGGTTGAGAGTCCGCCTGCCGATGCAGGAGACACGGGTTTGTGCTCCGGTCCGGGAAGATCCCACATGCCGCGGAGCGGCTGGGCCCGTGAGCCAAGGCCGCTGAGCCTGTGCTCTGCAACAGGAGAGGCCACAGCAGTGAGAGGCCCACGTACCGCAAAAAAAAAAAAAAAAAAGGATGTTTTCAAATGCAGGTAATAAATATACATGATAGGAAAAAATTATATTGCAATAAAGCTATATAGTAAAGTTCTGTTATTATAGTAATGTATGTGCTTCTTTATAAAGCATTAAAGAACAGGATTCTTCAAAGGTGGGTGCAGTAACGACCATGCTGTCAAAGGAGCGATGAGAATAAATGGTGTTTTGAGATACCCGCAGCAAATGGAAAGTGATTCGCCCCATTCTCAGGTCCATTGGGCACAATTCACAAGAACTGCTAATACTGGAGATTCGTTACCTCCATTAATAAGTAAGGGAAATACTCAAGTCCAGTTAGAGATCATGGAAAATAAAGATAAAGGTTTTTCCCCATCAAAGTTCATGGATGCCTTGCTCTAGCTTATTCACACCCACTCAGGTCCTCTCCAGCTTCAACCAGTGCCATGTTTCCGTGAGCCTGGACCCTTCTGATTCGGGAACCCTGCGGACTTGTCTCCTCTCTTTCAAAACCTGAGTCCAGCAACCCTCCAGGCCCCCTGTCAGAACTTCCTGTGCTGGGGTTCTGCCTTCCACTGCAAAGCAAATCTGCTCCCCTGAAGCTGTGAGTGGTTCTTTCTTTGCAAACCCCTCCTGGACCTCTCAGCGGTATTCACTTGACTCCTCTCTTGGCTTTTGCTTCCCCTGAGCTTCTGGGAACCCACCTTGTCTGGGTCCTCTGTGTCCTGCATCTGTTCCCCCTTTGTCTTCTCTGCCAGTTCCTCACCCTCCTTTGGTGCCCTGGGATTTCCAGGGGCCTTTCCATCCTGTCCTCTCTCAAGGAGCGCATATGTGCTTGGTATCAGGGTCGCCCCTACCTTGCTGCGGCCCCTCCAGCCCTCATCTGTGTGCAGGAAGGGCTCAGCAGCAGCTATTTCCACCATCACCTTATGCTTAAGTTGAACGAAAGCCAGCTGCGCTGCTCATTGGCAGCCAGGTCCTGTTCGCAGCCTCCCTCGTTTCCTTCCTCTTGCCACTCTCCTTTCGGTCTTCCCAGCTAGAAGCCTTGAGGTTATGCTGGAGTCTCCTTCCACCTTCAACTTCTGGAATGAACTGGCTACTCCTGCTTGCCCTGTGCGTCTTTGATTGTTCACTTTCTCTCCATTTCCTCTGCGATCACCCTCTCCAGCCGCAGTTTACCTCCCCGTAGGATTTCTCTCCTCTTTCCCACCCCCATGGCTCACAATCTATCTTGCATACCATTGCCAGCACAATCTTGCTGAAACACTGCTTTCATCCAGTAAACATCTCTGGCTGGCTTTCAACGCCCCTCCCCATCAACTCCCACCTATAAAAAATAGTTACAAAGCAAATTTGTAAAATAATTTCCCCCATGTGTATCTAAGATACGCCAAGGACTCCACTTCTTCCTGTGGGACCAGCCCTTCTCTGAGAAAGCCTCCCAGCCCACAGAAATCGGTGGAGCATGGGGACCTGTGAGAGTTTGGCTCTCTAAATTCAAGTTGGCCTCTCTATAGAGGCTGTGGCTGCTGGCAATGTTCTCAGGGCTGTGGCTGAAAAAAAAAAAGAGACCACCGTCACTTCTGCCTGAACTTCCAGTGGCCCCCAGCTGGAATTCATAGAGGCCAGCCCACCTGGCTGGAGGGGCAAGCCATCTGGAAGGGCTGTAATCGAATTCTGTTATCAGCTCCTGGAGTGGCTCTCCTCCCCTGGGTACACGGTATGCCAAGCCCTTCCCCCTCCTCCTGAGGAGGCTTTCGGAAAAGAAACGACTGGATCCGTTCAACAAAAACAGATGACTGATGACGAAAGGATGAGAGACTCCCCTGTTGAGATGACACAATCAGGCCACGGGGGTTCCTCATCTCACGGGGCGGTGGGGGGCGGTGGTAGAGGGGTGGAGGGGGGCGGCTACCAGCTCCCACGGGCATCACATTGGAGACTGTGCGACGCAGAGCTGGACCCCTCGCGGCTCAACCAGAGATGCACCCCTTTGCCTCCATCCCAAGAAAAAGGGCTTTGGTCTCACCTTTGTAGTTCTGGGCCAGGTTGTGGCCCATCTGCCTAATTTATTTCTTATACACAAGGAGAAAAGGAAGAGCAAAGGAGCAGAAGAAAAGCAGCCTGGGAAAAGTCAGTTTGTTTTCACTTCATCTGGTGACCTACACTTGAAAATGACCAAGTGTACCCTTCACGGGTCTCTCCGATGTGTGTTTGGTAGAGAGACCTAACCCATCTGATGTTGAACCTTTCAGCACTTTTTACTTCCGGTCACCTTGCTGTCCCTCATAAGACTGTAACCTTGAGTTTAGAAGTAGAGATTCGGGAACCCCCTGCTAAGGTATTATGGAGCCCCCCCTCCCCTCCCTGCTCCAGACAGACGAGTTGACAGTCCAGGGCAGTTAATAAGCTTCCACAAGGCTCCTTACCTCCTTCTGTGCTTATCTTGCTTGACCCAACGTTCAACCAAGAAGGCGGGCAGCACTTAAGGTAATTGGGGCCAAACAAATGAGAACGCTTTTAACATAAACACTCCGCTGACATTGGAGGGATGGTAACACACTCTTGTGAGAACAACAGCGAGATGAGTTACAGGCAGAAACAACTCTGTCATCCCTGTCAGTGGTCATAAAATTGCCCAATTATTTATTATTTGATTTACTGTGTCGGCCATGTTTTAGCATCCCTGTGGCCCTTCATAAAGAGTAAACCAAAATCAAATTAAAAGGAAGGGAAGTTCCACTCATCCTGAAAGCTGGTTTGCAGTTGTGCAGAGGAGCAAATCAACAGGAGTGGGGCGTGAACTGTATTTGTTCAGAATCGCGAGCTGTGGGCGTGCTCAGTCTGGGACCGGCTCACGTGATGAATTGGCTTTGTCATTCCCATTCTGTATTTAGGGGAATGCAGCAGTGGAATCTGCGATGAAGCCTCCTGCATCAATGGTGGCACCTGCACAGCAAGCAAAGCCGACTCCTACATTTGCCTCTGTCCCCTGGGATTTAGGGGTCGCCACTGTGAAGATGGTGAGAAAGAAGCAAGCTGATGACGATTTGTCTGCCTTGCTAATTCATGTTGATGTAATTTTTCATCAGTGTACTTTTAGCAAGGTCCCATATATTTTTATGGGATTAATGTTGCTTTATTGGGAGGGACGGGAGAATCTTTTCTTTAACCAGGTTGGAGTGTCTTCAAGTGTCAGAGTGGCAAACCAGCCAAAGACAAGTTCTCTTTAAGATGTTCCTGGGCCAGGCTGTGGTGGGCTCATCTTGGCCCTCAAATAGCTTTGAAAAGCCTAGATTTGTGTAGTTTGTGTCAGAATTTGAAGCATTCACAGCCCAGGCTCCTTAGAATAGCTGATGGTTTCAGAGCAAGTGTTGGGAAGGTACACACAGAAACATTAACAATGTGATGTTTCTTTCTCTTTGTACTGTTCTGCCGAATTATTCTACCTCTCAATACTGTATATATTGATTATATTTATACACATATATGTATACATACATATAAACACACACGCACACACAAATACACACATATAATAATGGAAATTTTGAAAGATTTAAAAGATTTTGGAAAACCCAAGCAGGGTTGAACATGTTTTAACTTTTCTGCCAGTGATTCAGATTTGGCCCCAAGACACCATCCCGGGGAAAAGTTTTTTTTAACACTGTATAATCTCAAATTTCTCGTCACCTAGAAGAGGGCGTTGTGAGTCAGAGTAAGCCAAAGCCATTACACACCATCCTCATATTTCTGTAGCCTAACACACTAACAGTTGATCTTTGCTCACATCACTGAAGGTCAGTGGGAGGAGTGTGCTCTGCCCCACGTAGTCATTCGGGGACGCAGACGCCTGCCTTCTAGTGGCTCTGCTGGGGCCTTAGACTCCTCCACTGATTCCTGCATCCAGCCAGCAGGGGAAGAAGAAAGAGCAAGTGGAGGATGGAGGGAAGCTTTAGGGGCCAGACCTGGAATTCTGTGTACTACTCCCACCCACATTCCAGTGGCCAGACCTCAGCTACACCACCCACCTATCTTCAGAGCAGCTGAGAAACAGAGTTTAGTTCTGTACCCAGGAGGAAAAGAAGATGCTGGTTCTGGCACGGAGGGATTTCTAACCACGTGCTTGTTCTTTCAGCTTTCACCCTGACCATTCCTCAGTTCAGAGAGTCTCTGAGGTCCTACGCTGCAACACCCTGGCCACTGGAGCCCAGGCATTACCTTTCCTTCATGGCGTTCGAGATCACGTTTTGGCCTGACTCGGGTGACGGCGTCCTCCTGTACAGCTATGACACGGGCAGCAAAGACTTCCTGTCTATCAACATGGCAGGGGGCCACGTGGAGTTCCGCTTTGACTGCGGCTCTGGGACTGGTGTTCTCAGGTAAGGGCTGAGACCGTCAGGGTCCCCCTCCCCTCAAAAGCCAGACAACAGTCACTTTGCAGAAAGACAAATTTGTCATCTACCAGCTTGCTCTCTTCCTGTCTTCCCTACACAGTTATCTTTTCTGAAACCTGTCCTGATTCATACAGATGACGTGCTTCCCAGAGATGATGCTCTCCTACTGGCAAGGTTTCCTCTCTTGAATAACTACCCAGTCCTCTCCACCTAAGATCATGCAACGCAATCAGCAGAAACGTGATAAATAGTCAATCAGTACCTTGCTCAGAGCATCATTTAGTGGGCAAATATATGACAACTAGTTTAAAAAGCACCAATAGAAATGTAATGAACAGAAATTTCCTTGGTGACCTCACTTTATTTATTTTGTCCTTTGGAAGTAGTGTGTATCAGAGCCACAATCACTTAAAAACAAAGCTTCCCTGGTGGTGCAGTGGTTGAGAGTCTGCCTGCCGATGCAGGGGACACGGGTTCGTGCCCTGGTCCTGGAAGATCCCACATGCCGCGGAGCGGCTGGGCCCGTGAGCCATGGCCGCTCAGCCTGCGCATCCGGAGCCTGTGCTCCGCAGCGGGAGAGGCCACAACAGTGAGAGGCCCGCGTACCGCAAAAAACAAAACAAAACAAAACAAAAACATCAAATTATTATTCATCTGCCCTGTTCCCCACAAACGTCCTATTGATAGAAGCTTAACAAGTTGTTTCCATTAGATTAAGAGGATTTCAAAAGGACACCGACTTCCTCACCAGCATTGAGTGAACACACTGTGGCGTTACATTACACATGCTCATACTTGAAGAAATACATAATTGTCACGTAATCATTCATTGCTATGCATCAATAGATTGGGGTGGCCTCCCTTTAAATTTTAACTTTCCTCTTGCTTTATTTCTTTGGTAGCAACTAGTTATTTGGCATGGCTCTTATTGTTCTCCATGTAGAGAAGCTGATAGCAAATCCCCAGCAACTGCAAAGACCCTTCCCTGACCATCGTGCTCGCGAAGGCTGTGTGATGACTGGTTTCAATAGCATGGAGTAACTGAGTGCTTCTAAAGCGCTTGCTGGTGTCTGCAGGTTGGGTTCTGGGTTATCAAAACTTTCCTTCTGTTATCTGGTTTGTACTATTCATTGACTTAGCAGATCGATTGTTCCCATACAGTGTGGCAGCGTCCTTGTGAATCCCTCAGAGCCTGCAGTTGGGAGGTGCAGATATTTTTCTTACTTGTTTATGTCTCCCTCTTCTCACTGTGTGCCTCCCATGGTAGTTTTTACCTTCAAGCGGGAGGCCTGCTAATCTAATGCAGGCATGCCTCGTTTGGCGATTTCTTCGCTTTTGAAACCCACTGTGGTGTTTTGTTCAACAGTGCCCTGCAGCAGGAAATCGGTTAGTCTTTGTTGTTGTTTTAAAGGAAATCGTGGGCTGTATTGAATCACAGTTCATATTGCTCGACTGTCATTTCTAGAAAGAGTTTGTCGCTGAGATCTTATAGCCATGCGTTGCCCTTAATTGCTGATCAGTTTTCATGGCTGATGGGAAGTGCTTACTGCATTAGGTTTCAACAATTCTTTGAAAGGACAGTTCATTTTTGTCCTCAAGAGCTGAATTCCTACACATCAGTGAGCCCTCCCACCTTGGGGAATGGACACTTTTGTACCTCTGGTTATGCAAGAACATCCTATGTCTCAAGACAACTTTGGTGGGTATTTAATTGATTCAATTTACATATGATTATACAAAACAGTATAAGCAATTCACTTAGAATTATTTGTCAGGTCGAGAAAGGAAGACACCTTGAATATCACCTTGTACTTTCAAATGGCCTCTTCCTGGATGAGGAATGAACAGAAAGGGCTGGGGAGGGTCAGGGCTCATCAGCCCTCCTCCTGCACAGATTGCCCCCTGCCCCCTGCACCTCGACAGTGGCAGCTCCAGCTATGGGGTCACAGTGGAACCTTAGAAGTCCAGCATTTCCCTCGTTCATAATTCTGTTTCTATTTTTGACAAGAGGTGTTTTTCTTTTTTTTTTCACATAAGTTATTGCTTCCCTGCCTGTCAGGAAAGGCTCCTGGAAAAAGAATTCTTTAGCATTAGGTGTGATGAAAAGGAGGCAAGAACTCAGAGATTCCAAGGAACAGACCACCGTCTGCTCCCCTGGACCATCCCCTCTCCAGTGTAACTGACCACACCGATCACGGTTAGTGTTTCAGACGGCCCTTTGGAAGATGTTTATTCTGAAAACCAGTTCCAAGACTTCCTGCTTCATTAAGACAATTCAGTGAAAGGCTCAACTACAGGAAGCTGCGGAATTGGCCAAATCATTTTAACTTTAGGAAAAGGATAAGGTGGTCTGAACTTGATTCAAAAATCGAGACAACTGCAGTGAGCTCATAACGGCCACAGTCAGTATCACTCTGCTGAGGGAAGCAGCGTGTGGACGGGGAATGACCTCTACGCAACAAGAACAGGCTCAGGCGCCATTAGTTATTATGGAGATGGGCTGCTGAACAAGATCTTTATTGCATATTGATGGAGCCAAGGTGATTAAATTCTAATTGCTAAGGACAAATGGCAAAAGCATTTGCCAGAGCAAAGAATCAAGTGAGAGGGTGGAGACCTTTCAATAATTGTGCCCATTGGTATTCCTGGTGGGTTTCTAAAGATGATCCAGGACCAGAAAATAATTGGGAGGTTCAGTGAAGGCCAGGAACTATAGAGACATCTTTAGAAACACAAATGCAATACTTATACCCTTTTACACACCTCGCTGTAAAACGTAACATGTAAAACTCTTATCAATATCATTTAAACTTCAAGTGTGTCCATCTTGAATTAATAATGGAATTTTTAAAGTACTTTTAATCCTTTTCACAATATCAGACAACATGGAAACTGTCCCCCCAGTATTTTATTATGAAACATTTCAAACATATAGAAAAGTTGAAAGAATTGTACAGTAAAATCCTTATACCCACCACCTATAGTCTACAGTTAACATTCTACTGTATTTGCTTTATCATGTATCTATTTATCTTTATATTCCCCATCCATCCATCCATCCATCCACCCATCTTATTTTTTATGCATTTCAGGGGATGCTACAGATATCAGTACATCAAGGAATCTGTTTTGCATCATAGCCTATATAATTTTCTCTTCTCCAAAGCTTGTATGCAACTCTGATCACACTTTAGCCTCATGCCACCCCTCATCTTGAAAACCAGACTAATCCTACCCCCATTTCAGACTTGTTGTAAGGAATAAGTAAAATGATAAGTGAGACACTTACTCCTCCCATGAAGGGGTCCAGTAAATGGAGCTAGCACTGCTGTGCTTACCAAGAAGGAAAGAAGATTTTTCTTTTTGCTGAAGGGAGTGAGGTGCCTAAGGTTGGCACGTTTCATGTGAGCCAGATTGGTGGACATTATCTCTAACACCAGTAGTGCTAACCCATGCTCAGTTTCCTTCCTTCAACAGGAGTGAAGAGCCCCTCACCCTGGGTCACTGGCACGAGCTGCACGTGTCTCGCACAGCGAAGAACGGTATCTTACAGGTGGATAAGCAGAAAGTAGTGCAGGGAATGGCGGAGGTAAGAAGGACGTCACCTCCTGACGGCTTATGTGAATGGGGTTACTATTTCCTTCCTGTCTTGGAGATGAAAGTGGCAGCATGATGATTAAACACAGTGCCAGTTTACCTGGGCTAACGACCAAGCTTCCCACTGGGCAAGTTACTTAACTTTGCAATTCCTCAGCTGTGAATGGGGATGATAATAAGCGGGGCCTCATAGGGTGGTTGGAAGGATGGAGTGAGCTAATGCAAACGTAGCGCTCAGAAAAATTGCCCGGCTACCTCCATGCCTCCCAACCTCTGCCTTTGTTCATGTTCGTGTCTAAGGAAGTTCAGAACACAACTCCAAGGCAGGGCCAGAGATGGGGTGGTCGCACAGCTGACAGACTCTGAAACCAGACTCACGGGGCTCAAAATCTAGCTCTATTCCTCACCAGTAGTGTGAACTCAGACCAGTCACTCGATCTGCTGAGTTGGTGTTTTTGCATCTAAAAAATGGGGTGGTGGTGACACAATAATGATGTCTCATAGAGCTGTGAGAATTAGAATAACTGTACTTATAGAACACCACAGAACCTGGCATATGATCAGCACTTTGTAGCTTTACTTATTGTTAATAGTGTGCTATCATAGTAGCCTCAAGAGCTCAGAATTTCCACTCAAGTTTATAACTTTCATCCATGATTTTATTTCCAAGGTCATGTTCAAAGGAAAAATGACACTTTTAAGGAGGGATAAGAGAGATTTGCTTTAAACTATAACCTACTGCGATTCTGTACACGTACAAAATTTACAGACCCCTAAAACAGAGGGGACTTTAGATTAGCCAGGCTGTTCATTACAACAGTCTTCATTTTGTGCATCACAGATTTAAAGGGGGCATTGATGAGTGTGGGTGTTCTGATAAGAAAATGAATTGATAGAAAAAAGAAAAGGAGGGAAAAAGGACTCTTGGTGGTAAGAGGTATTTGGTTGAGGAGGAGAGAAGGAAGAAGGACACACATGTCAAACAGGCAGCTTTGGGGACAGCAGTGGTGGGTGGTCCTATCAGAACCAAGGACCTCCTTGGGAATTAGAAGAATCAGAAACTGGGCTCTGCTTCAAGAGGCGAGTACCTTAGAAAACATCCCATATATATTTGTGGAAGGAAGGAAGGGAGAGGGGAAGGGAGGGAGGAAAGATGGAAGGAAGAAAGGAAAGCAGGGAAGAAGGAAGGGAGACGAATAAAAGAAAATGGATTTTAAAGGGAGGATGGGAGTCACTTCTTGTGCAATCTAGGAAACTCTAACAGCTGACTTCAGTCCAAGACAAGATCAGAAGCTCACAAGCATAGATCTGACTGTGTGTTGACTTAATAATATAAATTCAAAAAAGTATTGTATCGCTTTAGGCTCTAGTTACCAACATCTGTAAAACAGTAACAAAAACTTAGGATGGGCGTGTTTGTAAATAGTGGGCTTAAGGCCTTGGATTCTAAGTAAGGAGCCCTTCAGGAGGCGGTATTTACCATTGGGGTCCTACAGTGAAGAGGTAACACAAAGGTAGAAACCACATCTCGGGTCCTGGGTTCTGTTACTACCACGCCAGGGAATGAGAATTAGACAATATGGTAAAATCGTGTCCTCCCTATTGGCTATTTGAATGGATGGAGCTGACCGGAGGGCTGCCCACCTGGAAAGCAGTATAAACATGTGGGAGGGAAGGCGTGGCTGTTGTGTGTGCATTTGAGGGTGGTTCTTGTGAGGCTGCCTTGAGACAGGAGTGGGAAGGCCCAGTGCTTGATCTCCAGGAGTTAAACCTTAATCAGATCACCCCGCAGGGGTCTCAGTGCCTGCAGCTGTCCTGTCCACACCATGTTCAAAGGTGTGGCTGAGAGGGGCAGAGGTCTTGGAGTTTTAGAGATGGGTGGGGTGAGGGATTAGAGGATACTGTTGGGGGCTAACCCAGCCCCTAAGTATCCGGGCCAGATTCCTGGCTGCACTGAGAAACACCAACAGCGCAGGGTGAGCCACGCTATGCAGACTTAGAGGAAAGGCAGTGCTTCCCAGGGTTCAGGAAAACCCAACCAGGGCGTTTGCTCAGGTTTTCCAACCACTCCCAGCCGAACGGAAGCGGCAGATCCAGGCCCAGAGCATCCCACCGCAGAACAGGCCCGCCTCGGTGGGTCTGTTTGTTTATCTCCTGCGGTCCTGCGTGGGCGTGGCCGCTGCAGCCCCGCCTCTTATCCACCGGCCGGTGGCGGGGGAGGATTTTGATGGGCAGCCAAAGGGGACGCCTCTCACCCCACGAGACCCCGCCCCGTTCGCTGGACCCAACCGAGAAACTGCAAGTGTTTTCAAAACAGCCTGCTTCTCTGAAATCCCTTTGACCCTGCAGGCTTCCTGCTTTCCTCCTAGTATTTTATTTTAAAGACAAGATGGAGATGGGTTCATGGGGGTGTGTGCTGACAGCTCCTGTCTGGTTCTCTGTTTCATGGGGCCACAAGAATTCGCGAAAGCCCTTCTTTGATGACCACCCCCTCCACCTCCCCGCTAGTTAAATAAGAACCCTCGAAGCTGCCTGAAGGTTATTGACGGAAGGCAGTTCAATCTGTTTAATCCAAGACTTCTCTGCTTCTACCTGGCTGGACCCCACCACCGTGAGCGCTCCCCTAGATGGACCTCCCTCCTCTCTTGTCTCCATCGCAACCAGACCCCAAATCCATTCTCCTCCCTCTGGCCAGTTATATTCCTAAAACACAGTCTGACTGTTCTCTCTCCTGCTGAAAACTCTTTGCTTTTGGGGTGAAGTGCACATTTTGGGGTGCTTTTGGGGTGAAGTGCACATCCATGCATGATCTGGTCCCTCCTTGCCTCTGCCCTATACCTACGTGCCCTCTAAGCCCTGAGTCTGTCCAGTGTCTTTCTCAGTTCTAACTCTCCCTAGTGCACCTCCCCACTCCCTATGTCTGCGGTAGAGTATGTGATGCCCCCTCCCCGCCAGGTGCACCCGTAGTCACCTGGACAGTCCTCACAGGGTTAATCTTACCTGCCCGGTCACTTGTCTGTGTTCCCCCCAGCGTAAGCCTCTGCAGGGCAGGGACCTGGACTTTCTTATTTACTGTTGTTTGTGCAGCACTTAGTACCTGGGACATAGTAGGTACCCAATAATATTTGTTAAATTATTAAATGCTGCTACTGTTTGTATTTCTTTTGATCATAAAGGAAACAATAACTTATGTTACCCAAAGTGAGTTCATCCCCCAGAGGTCTCAAATGTGTGTTATCTTAGGACATTTTACTTAATTGAGACTCATGTTTAAAGGAGTTTAGACATTACATCTCACACACAGCTTGTTATCTAGCCCAGCCATTGGGTTTAGGCTGTTGAAATGACCAGAAGCAGGGGAAGCCTTCGGGGATTGACAATGGGGAATTCTCCGAGAACCTGGAAAAGAATTTCTCTGCCCTTGTATCTGACAAAAAGGAATGCCTCCCACCTGCCATGCCTTCCCTTTCTCTTGGCCTAAAGAGGTTCTATCTTTACCATCAGTGAATATGCGTCCAACTCTAGGCAAAGTGCTAAATGAGTGGAATCTCAGCCGCCAGGACAGGCTAGACTGTACTGCACACGTAAGCCCCAAATACCAGCCCCTTATAATAAGGAGTTATTTCTCACTCACGCTACATGTCCGTCAATGGTCAGCTGCAGCTTTCATCCGAGACCCAGGCTGAAGGAACAGGGCGTGGGGGAAGAGGGCACGGCGAACCCCTCCTGGCTCCGAAAGCCTCTGCCCAGAAGTGATTAACTTCTCTTCTGCTCATGCTTTATTGACCAAAGCAAGTTACATAGCCCCACTTGAGATTGACAGGTTGGAGGTAATCTTCCTACAGGGAGAGGGGTATTGATGATGGAACAGTCTACCATATCCGCTCGCATTTTATAGGTGATGAAACTGAGTCTCAGAAATGTCAAGAAATTTATTTTCCAACAGGTGGTAAGTAGCAATGCAAAACAAGGCAAAGGTCAAGCCAATGTGTAGACAGATTGTCATGATGAGTCTTGAGACTGTCTCTGCCATTTGCTCCCTGACAGGGAACCAAAGGTACCTTTGGTAGTCTTAACCATTTTTTTCTGAAGTCGCACCGTGTTTTGTTTTTTCACCTGTTGGCAGGGAGGCTTCACCCAGATTAAGTGCAACTCGGACATTTTCATTGGCGGGGTCCCCAATTATGATGACGTGAAGAAGAACTCGGGCATCCTCAAGCCATTCAGTGGGAGCATCCAGAAGGTACAGGCTTCCCTTCCTCATGTGTATTGTGTGACCTTGACTGCAGACAGTGGAATTGAGAACTTTGATCCGTGCAACCTGCTGCACCCAGGTTGAGAAATTTTTAACGTTTTTCAAACTATATTTTTTAGTGCTCAGAGCATACCTTTGCAACCCCACCTTCTTATAACGTCTGCTCCTCGCTATATCCAGCAGACATCCCATGAATGCAACTCAGTGAAGATGAATTTGTACGACACATCCACTAAAATATCCTGGGATTGTTGAGGGAGGTACCTGGCACCGGGTCGCTATAGACACTTCATCAAAATGGAAGGAAGAGGATGGAGTCTCATAGGGACTCCTGCTTCTCTTTGGGGTCACTTTGCTTTCTGCTCAAGGCAAGACCCACTTGTTTTTGCCGCCTCCACTTCCATCCCCACCACCATGATTTAACAGTTGTTCATCAATCATGTAACCATATTCTTGAGCACAGATTAGAGTTCTTCCATAGAAGGTCTGGAAAAAATCCACTCAGCTAGTAAAAGAGACAGGATGCTGACCCCATTCATATCTGTCTCTTATTCCTTCTCCTGGGGCTGTCCATGATCCCTCCAGTCATGAGATTATGTCCTGTCTGCAACAGATATGCAGGTTGACCCACCAACCCAGATTTCCAGGACCACCAAACACTGGGGGAAAAGAATTTGAAGAAAAGCACATCCGGTTCCTGGATGTTAGCAGTATCCTGTTTCCCTTTAGCAACCACTGGAGGAATGGGGGCCACTGATCCCTTTCAGACCTGCAGCAAAGCAGGGAGAGGCTAAGATGATGGAGGGACAGTGAGAGAGGAGGGTCCTCTCACGATTTGCACATCTGGACTCTGGGAAGGGCCCCTGGGGCTCTGTACTCTGTATCCCAGTGTAGGGCCCAGAAAAGGGGCCCAGTCAATATTTCCTCTCTCTGGTGTGCTTCCCTTTGTTGCTGAACTGTGATATCAGTGACACCTCAGTTCGGACCGTTGTCCCTCCAGGAATGGGGGCGGGGACATGGCCCCCATCGGCCATGTGTGTAATCACGGGTTTGAAATTAGGAAGCGGGCTGAGTTGCTAAGAGGCTTCACCTTCCTTCCTACTGTGTCAGGTTTTGCCCCCTTCTTCACGCAGCACACACAAGCCTTTCCTCCTTACTTCCTGGAAAGGCCCTCCTCCCCTCCCAGTGACCCAGTCATCGGCTCTGCCTTACCCTGCAGTGGGCCGCGCCATTCGTGGCTTGTTCACGTCCTGCATTCTCAGCAAGAAGAGGAGACTGCGGAAAGATTCTGACTCTTGTCCGGCAGCTTCTGAGATTCAGGGCTAGGGAAAAGTTTTCTCCCAGCTCTCCTGACACTCTCTAACAAATAGGCAAACCTGTGGAAACATGGATTAGTGGCTGAAAGTGCCATTGCTAATCTCTTAGGACCCCCTGCATGGTGGACCTTCCACTGGGATGTGTTCTCTCTGTCTCTGAGTTCAGCAAAGCCTGTGAGACTTTGAAATACCAACAGCTCAGGGCCAAGGCACACTCCGTTTATTTGTGTCTGGGGAGACCAGTAACCTCACCCTATAATTCATCAGTTTCACCAAAGCCCCATTGCAGGGGAAAAGGGTGAGAGCAAAGAGCGGTCTCGTCCGGTGAATATGCACAGCGGTGCTAAGAATGTGACCTGAGTTTCACTCCAGGGAAGAGGATGTGAACAGGAAGGGGATTCCAGAGTGTCAGGGGAGGGAGGAAGCAGGAGGCGGGGGGGCAACTGCGGGGCCGAGATGGTGGAGCCGGAAGAAGCGGCAGAGAACTCTGGCCAGGACAACACAGCAGTACAATTCCACCACCTCCAGACATGATCACCCGCCCTTGGATTCCTGCCTGTGTAGCATTTTGTGTTGTGTTCTTCCTTACTCCGCTTTACTAGCAGCATCTCTCAACCTTGGCCGCACCTTAGAATCACCTGGGAAGCTTTTTAAAGTTACCGATGACTCCATTTCACCCACAGAGATTCTAGTTCACTCGATCTGGGGGGGCTTGGGCATGAGTATATTTCTTAACCCTCCCCGCCTCCACCTCGGGTGATTCTAACATGTAGAATTAGAACCCTAATTTTGTGGTTATTGGGACTTCTTTACGGCCTCACTGAATAGCCAGGTCTTCCAGAGACAGAGGAAGCTGCGTGTATAGTCTTATAAGCGATGCAGAGTGTCTCAAACACCAGATGTCATCACTTCAGTTCCTGTGTCGCTTACAAGACTATAGAAGCAGCAACCGGACTTTCTCTCTTTTGTTTAAAGCTCCCTCACTAGGCACAGTTCACATTAGCTGAGGAAAGCTGTAGAAGACCGAAAAGACGTTTTCTGAATTCCTGAATTTCTTTACATTTTCTTTCCTAAGATCATCCTGAATGACCGGACCATCCACGTGAAGCATGACTTCACGTGGGGCGTGAACGTGGAGAATGCAGCCCACCCCTGCGTGGGAGCCCCCTGCGCCCACGGGGGCAGCTGCCGGCCCAGGAAGGAGGGCTATGAGTGTGACTGCCCCTTGGGCTTTGAGGGGCTGCACTGCCAGAAAGGTACACCACGGGGAGGGTAGGGGGAGAGGGGACTCAGGTGCTGCTTCTGGGAGCAGAGGGAATGGACAGACCATTTGGGGGGCCAGTTGATAACCCCGGGACAGCCATACCAATTATTTTTATCAATGATGTCAATAGCATATTAGATGATGAATTATATATAAACTACTGTAATTATTTAATAAGAATTAAAATGCTGAAACAGTTCTGTAAACAGTAAGTAAATAGTTCCCCCCCCCTTCCCCCAACCTACCATGGCTCCCTTCCCTGAGAATCCCCTCATGGTCTAGCAATCAAAAGGTTAACTCATAGGGAATTCCCTGTTGGTCCAGTGGTTAGGACTCAGCGCTGTCACCTCCGGGGCCCGGGTTCGATCCCTGGTCAGGCAGCCAAATTAAAAAGAAAGAGTTTAACTCATAATATGGGTAAGGGAGGTTTCCAGGACTCTTCCATCTGAGCCACTCCCAGAGCCTATCCTGACAGGTGGATGCCTGGACTTTATAGACTGATAAAGATCTTGACTAACTATTTTTGACTCCTACCTGTGAATGCGGCCAGGAGAAATCTGAGACATCTTGCCAAGTATGGCAAAATCTGAATTGTACGTTAGTTGCTCCAAACAAAAATATGAATAACCTTCTGTAGACTATTTTCCATGCTGTATGTGTTTCCTCTGTACCTCTGTTTCCTCATTTGTAAAAATGGGAATAATAGAGCAATGTTGTCTAACACAGAGAATTGTAGCATAGGTTAAATGAGGCAGCGCACATTCCTTAGAAGAACGCCTGGTAAGTACTCAACCGATATTAAACGTTATTATTCTTGGTGAGAAAAATAAAATGCACCAGCAAGTGCTGTGAGCCGCTCAGCTTTCAACCTGCCCTTGTGTGAAATCAGAGCAGGTCCCAGACCACAGGCCCTGCTGGCCTGAGCTTTCCACACCAGCTCAAGGAGGCGGAGGCCACGGCGGGTCCAGAGAAGGCCTGCGTTGTGCAGCTGTGTCATGTTGGGCCACGTGGGCCTTCTTGTTAGAATGCCAGGTGACTTCACCTGTCTGGGAACTAATTAGAAAAGGTAGACAGGTCTGAAGGAAAGAAGGCGGCCATCCTAAGCGAAGGAACGTGCTCTTTCTCTTTCCTATTTATTTCCAGGTTCCTGATTTTTATTAGAAGTGGGGCTTAGAGGAAAACAGGTGGCTATTTCGGGACATGGAGTGCTAGGAGAGGTTGTTTTGCAGCAGTCTTGGAAAATATGAAAGGTGCCCGTTTTCCAGCTGGAAGACTAATTAGTAGTACAGTGAAATGAATTTTGAAACCTGCATGGCAAATCATATGAAATCTATCTATTAACATAGCTCACCTTGGTGACGCACCCCCAAAGAAGAGGAACATTTGTGAATGAGCCTGATTGTAATTCTAAGAAGCACATCACTGTTTAGCTAATAGCAGGTACTTGAAGAGGTTCAGCTCGAGTGGCCCGTTCACTCAGAAAACCGGATCTGGATGTCACACATCAGCATTTGAATCTCCTAGGTCTTCAATTTCACTGCAGGCAACTTCAAGCTTGCTCCTGCCTTAAATGCTGACACTAATGGTCAATATATAAAGTCCAAGCTTAAGTGAACATTTAGCTCTGGGAATTAAAGGAGGAAGGAGAGGATAATTTGTGATCGTGTTAACCCTCCTTTCCTGTTACAGAACATGAGCCGTACAGATATAAAGTGCTCGCGTGTATAGCTTTGTAACTACAGGCTCGGGTTCAATGAGAAATAAATCTCCCCGGGATGAAGACTCAGATGGCTGAGGGCCTGGGCCTCCTGACGAGATCCAAGGGGATGGACAGTGGCAGGGGGGCTCTGGGGGGCTTTCAGGGCTCTTTTTCTTCAACATCCTAGGCTAGAGCCAAGATTAAAATCCAGGCAGAACATCAGCTGTCCTTGTGTTATGTCAGTATTTCCTTGTGCTTTGAAATAAAGATGATGTTTCTGGCAAAATGGCAACTGTTGCGAATCCTAAGAAGATTCGTATATAGGAGGTGTGGCCTGTGTCACATAACTTCTCCTGTTATATGGCTTGAGAGGATTAATGGGACTCTGGGTGCAGGTTAGGACTGTTAAGGACAATTTTTCCAGGCCCCAGCAGGCTCTCAGAGGTGCACAGTTACCAAACAGACTTTTGAGGTGAGCCTCTAGTCCTGAGTAAGGATTGGAAATAAAGGGAGGCGAGCTGGTTCCACAGAGATGCAGGAGAACGGTCTAAAAGTTGGGGTATATTCTTCATGAGAAAAACAAAGAATGGTTAGAAGCCATCCTTGGTTGTCAAAGAGGATCCTGTCTGATCCAGCAAGGTGATTCTTTTTTTTTTTTTTTTTTTTTTGCGGTACGCGGGCCTCTTACTGTTGTGGCCTCTCCCGTTGCGGAGCACAGGCTCCGGACGCGCAGGCTCAGCGGCCAGGGCTCACGGGCCCAGCCGCTCCGCGGCACGTGGGATCTTCCCGGACCAGGGCACGAACCCGTGTCCCCTGCGTCGGCAGGCGGACTCTCAACCACTGCGCCACCAGGGAAGCCCTAGCAAGGTGATTCTTAGCCTCATATATTTAAGGGTTGTTTCCCTCCCTGATTAACAGATCATGCTTCAAAAGCACGAACCTTTCCTAGCACTCCCCACAGAAGTTAAACCAGCCCTTTTACAGTGGGCAGCATGTTGTAGAAATCCCCAGCGCCAGGCCTCCCCCAGTCCATACCAAGGCGTACCTTCTCCGTCAGGAAATTAGCTTCTGGGATCCTCAGTGAGTCTGGTTCTTTCTACCCTCCTCAGAGGCGAATTCCACTGGGACCCTAGTCAGGAGATTGGAAACTTGTTCTCACCTCTTGGTGGTGCAGACAGGCTGGGGCCAGAAACTCAGACAAATCCTGGAGCGGTCCAGGCTCCCAGACCATCAGAACATTGACGGTGTTTTGGGACACCCATCCTGCCCTTTGTCTCTGGCAAAATCAGAGGCAGGAGCAGAGCCTGAGCCCAGATGGAGGTGGGTACCGGGCTCCCACTGAAATGCAGAAAAGTGAGCCTCTCTGTCCCCAACCGGGGCAGGAGGATCCAGAGGGTCTTCCAACTCCCAGCCGCGACTCCAGGTGCCAGCAAAACCCACAGGGCTTGGTGGTCCCCTCACCTTCCATTTGGGGGCTGTCACTCTTAGGTGCCTTCTTCCACCTCAAACCTCAGCACCCCATGCTGTACCCCAGTACCGAGGCCCTTTTCTCACCTCACCAGAGGGGTGTCAAAAATCCTCCCTCTGGGCTTCCCTGGTGGCGCAGTGGTTGAGAGTCCGCCTGCCGATGCAGGGGACACGGGTTCGTGCCCCGGTCCGGGAAGATCCCACGTGCCGCGGAACGGCTGGGCCCGTGAGCCATGGCCGCTGAGCCTGCGCGTCCGGAGCCTGTGCTCCGCAACGGGAGAGGCCACAACAGTAAGAGGCCCGCGTACCGCAAAAAAAAAAAAAAAAAAAAAAAAAAGCCGCCCTCCTCAAAAAGATACTCGCCATCCTTAGAGATTTCTGTCTTCTTTCTCTCTGCTCTCATCCACATTTACCCACCTGTGTCCCAGTCCCTCAGGGCTCTTGTATTTAAGTTACTAACGAGTTAAAGCAGAGTTCCACGAAGCATGTGTAAAAATTTAAGTTCCAAGGAATACTGGTGGCTGTTTTGCTCTCACAGAGAGAGACAGACAGCATACATTCATAGGCACAAAATGGGAGGGGGCTTCTGGGGTCAAATAAATCTGGGTAATCCTGGGTGAACAAACCACTGTCTCTTCTGTGGGACCTTTCAGAGCATTTGCTATGTTCTGCGTGTCCAAGACAGGGGTGCAGGATGCAGCTGTTTCATCCTGGGGTTCCTGCAGCCTGTAGCAGACAGGCCATGAGCCGGGTCCTCCTTTCCCTTCCCTGCATTCGAGTTTGGGCTCAGACCATGCAGGACCCTGCAGGCCACTAGATGGGGTTGTTTCTCTGTAGCAGCTGAAGCTGCTCTACATTCACTCCCGACACCAAAAGCTAATGGCTTAGGTCACACATTTGTCAGGGATGCGCAGTCCTCAGAGATGGGAACCTGCCTGGTCCATACTGATCTCCCACATTCTGGACATTTTATGTTGTGTCTAGTGAATTCACATCGTATTGCTGGGTGTGATTTGGGTGATTCTTTTGGCCGGGGAGAGGGGTCCCAGTGCGTAAAACACATAGCATCATTAAGTATGGGCTATAATTTAAGAAAACTCAGTATGCAAATCACAAGTAAATAAAACATAGAAATTGTGCATACTACAGGGAATTTGTTTTCTTTTGATGGTGTATCATAAACAATGGAAAATTTGGGGGGGTGTTCAACCTAGATGTTCATGTTTAGATAGCTGAAGACTGGTAGTGTTGAAAAACATTTTTTTGCTGTTCTTTACTTTACGGCTGCAGAGTCAGTTTCATGGAACCAAGACATCTGCTCCAAGTAGAGCTGTCCAGCAGTGGAGGGTGCTGCCCTATGGGCGAGAGAGCTACCCATTGTGGAAGGTGTTCCCTGGGGCTGGATGGCCATCTCTCAGGGGGTTGTTGAGAGGAGTCCTGGCTGCTGAGAAAGCTAGGTTACTACTACACCCCAGGTCCTTCCTTCACTGGTCCTGGGACTATGAAGGAGCCAGCAAGCTCCCCTTAACTCGTCATATGGTCCATTGGGAATTTCAAGTCCCTGCAGTGGAAAATGCTTTGCCTAGCTTGCAGGCTATTCATTGGGGGTATTATCTGTGTCACCAGAGGGCACGAGCTTTTAGGTCTACATGTGAGGAAGCACCAGAAACACTTTTCCACGAGTGCCTCTGCCACAGAGAAAAAGACAATGTAGAAGAAATTAGATATAAAGGGTTAGGGCCAAATATAGTTGTGCTGACAGTATTTAAACAAACCACAAAGGGCCAGAAAGGGCTCGATGGTCACTTCTAGCTGTAATGTTGTAGGACGGAGTTAATATTTATCCACATACGCTGACGACACTGAGTGTATTTTCACCATTTTTGTATTCCGTGGTGTCATTTCTAGAGCGTTCCCCTGCTCTTTGTTAATCACCACGTCACCAGGGCTCTGGAACATTGCAAAGGGGGTGGGGTGGGAATTAGGGTGATAGTTTCCACTACGGAGAGAAAAAAGAGGCAGCTGGCTGGCTTATCATGCCTTTTTCACACATAGCCTGGAAACAAGAAAATAAATGGTCATTGACAAGGTAAGTAACTTTACAAGGAATTTCTCCAGGTTTAGATTAAATGGGGACTGTCAGCACAAGCTCAGGGGAGCCTCAGAGTGTCAGACAATTTCTTACATACATCTTCTTGGTCCACCACCACCTGTGCCTCCACTCGTGAGCTGGGACTGGGGAGGTGTGTTGGGTGACTTGGTGCTCACCATGCAGATTTCCAGTGGTTCCTGTTGGGAATCAGATTCACATTCCGTAAGAGGAATGTGAATTCCTGCAGGGCTTCCCGAGGGCAGCAAGGCTGGTTCCCAGAAATCTGCAACCAAAGTAATTGGGATTTTACAATGACTGTGAGATTCTGACCTTCCCTGTTCTGTTTCATGCTGGCACCTGGCAGAGTGTGGGAACTACTGCCTCAATAGTAAGTACAGTGAGTCCTGTGTACAGTGCCCTGAGAAGCTGTGACAGTGCCCTGGGCTCATGCCAAGGCAGGCTGCGGGCACAGTGCAGGCCAACCACCTGCAGAGGTAATGAGGGGGACACACCTCCCAGGGTGGTGGGCATCCTCCCTCCAAAATCGCCGGCCCTGGGAACACACTTGTCCCCCAGCTGGACCTCGGGAAGCCCTGAGCTCCTGAGCTGGGGGGCTTAGCAGGCACCTGGACGGGGCTCCTACACACCCCTTTGAGGGTCCAGGTGCAGAGTGTGCCCTGACCATTTCAGGGAGTCCAGGGGAATGAGGACTATTGGCCACAGACCCAACAGCGGGGACAGGCCCTGCCTGAGGCTCAGCCTAACCCAGCAGGGGCGCCCGGGTGATGTTTAGCTCTGGGTGGGATAGTCTCTCCTCCTGTCTCAGCACTAGCAGCCTGCAGTCCGGGGCCTGCCAGCCCAGCTAAGAGCTCTCCTGCCCTCCTGCATTTCCGCACTCTTACTTCTCATCCCCCCTTCTGGCCCTCTCCTTTCTATTTCTGCTCCTCTGGGTGTCTCTCCCAGCCTCACCTTTCCCATCCCCCTCTCCTTCCCCTGCCCGGGGCTGCCATCCATTTTTACACCTTCTCCACGGTTTTCTTTTCTCTTCTTCTGGCGTCTACTTTCCCCTTCTTCCCTCTTCCCACCATCTTTCTGCTCGTGTCATTTTGCATCTTTTTCCTTCTCTCGACTTCCTTTTCTTCCTTCTTCCTCCTACTCGCTTTAAGCACAGGAAGATAGACCTGTGGTACAGCCCAGAATTTAAGATGCAAGAGCTGTTCACTTCAGTCTCTAAAAGGTGCTCCGGTCAGCAGGCCCTTGTCTTGGGCTATGCTGCCTCAGAGGACAGTGAAGCAATTTCTTAGTTACCTCAGAAACTGTCTTTAACATTTTTTACTTCTGTTCTGCATTTCTTGTTTTCTTTCTCTCTCCCTTCCTCCTTTCCTTCCTTCCTTTATTTTTTTATGAAGAGAATGGGAGCATGCTGTGGTGACCTGCTAACACAGGAACCTGTATTTGGGGGCCCAACGTCATTGGATTTTGTGTTTTGCTTTCCTTCCTTCCTTCCTTCCCTCCTTCCTTCTTTCTTTTAATGTTTAGAAGTTGAGTTTAAACTCTCCTGTCATTTGTAGTGTCAATAATTGTACGTTTTCTCCCCTGGGTATAGAGTCCTTAGTTCAATGTCTTTGTACCAACAGCATATTTTTGTGAAACTAGAACTCGTTTTATAAGCTGGCTTATTCTCTCTCGTTTTGCACATTTCTTTAAACATGAGATTCACTCTACCTTAATTTATTTAAACTGCCATTTGTGCCTTTCTAAAGAGAAGAGAGATATTGCTATAATCTCTTTAGAAGAAATGCCCTAAATTATCCCTAATTTGTGACACCAAACACAACTCCTTAGCCTATTCTTTTACTGACTGTATGGAAGAAGGAGATTCCTCAAGAACACAAAGATGAGAAGTTGGGAGGAAGGAAACACGCCTCTAAAATATTGAAAAGTAAAAAGCGGGCTCAGGGCCAGAACTGGGGAGAGTCGGTCTGGCTCATGGTCTATTGTTTTCTTAGCTGTATGATCTTGGGCAAATCCTTGATGATTTTATGCCTCAATTTCCTAGTCTATAAAAATGGGTTGTTTCCCTGGTGGCGCAGTGGTTGAGAGTCCGCCTGCCGATGCAGGGGACACGGGTTCGTGCCCCGGTCCGGGAAGATCCCACATGCCGCAGAGCGGCTGGGCCCGTGAGCCATGGCCGCTGAGCCTGCACATCCGGAGCCTGTGCTCCGCAACAGGAGAGGCCACAGCAGTGAGAGGCCCGCGTACCGCAAAAAATAATAATGATAAAGTAAAAATATAAAAATGGGAACAATCAAACCCTCCCATCCCCACCCCCCACCCCCGCTCCTTCCTGTGATTGTGGTGAAAATCTTGTGAAATACAACACCGGAAGGTGATTTGCAAACAATTGTCAAAGCCTCATCCCCTCTGCTTCACCAGTGTCTGAGGTCATGGCTGAAAGGGCTCTGGACCAGATTGGCTTCAGCTAGAGAAATCCTGGTGGGTTTTGTTGGGGGGATTGTTTTCTCTGCCTCCCTTGGAGAACAGGGTTATCCCCAGCTGCTCCTCGCATGGCCCAAGACCTGCCCTTTGGCTTCCAAGAATAATTGGGCACAGTTCAAGTTTTGGCATATTGCAAGGCCTTCTCGGCAGTGCTGAGACCGATAGGAGTGACGGCCAGCCCCAGAGAGGGGACAGCAGGGAGATGCCAATTACAGGCCATCAGGCCGGGCAGTCCCAAACCAGGCCAAGTGCCTGTACAGCCAAGAGGAAGGGGCCGCCAAGTTGATAAATGTCCTGCTTCCAGGAACTGGCTTTCTTTGTATTTTCCCGCCACGTGGTGGAGTGTAGGGGTCAAGAGAGCCATGTAGCATGTAACCTCCATTTTCTGTTCTGTCTCAGCCATCACAGAAGCCATTGAGATCCCTCAGTTTATCGGCCGCAGTTACCTGACATATGACCATCCGGATATCCTCAAGAGGTAAGAAGCTTCCACAGGCACCTTCCTTATCTCCTGGTCGGTCAATTTCTCAATATCTTTCCCAGAGCTTTTCCTTATCTTCCGTGCCAGAAGATAGTTCTCCAGAAAGGCACGAGAATTTAGCCATAGTCCCAGAGGGGAAAAAACATACAAAATAAACATAGAAACTAGAACAAAAACAACACAAAAAACAAACTCAAAAATGCAACCTTTGAAACAAGCCCATGACAAACAACCCAAAGCCTTTCTGGTCCAAGGGACGTTTCCCAGAGAAAGGGACGTGCCCGGCCCCGGGATTTCCAATATTCAGGCTTTGAGAGGCAGTGAGAACTTGATGCTCCCGAAGCCAGGGTTATATGAGTCCGATTCCCCAGCAGGGCAATCAGCGTGATGCTGCTCTGTGGCCATGGTCTGAAGAAGCCAGCCGAGGAAGGGTTCTGGGGCAGACAACAGACAACCAGACAACAGCCCCAGGTCCGTGTCCTACTTTGCGTCTCCATCGACGAGGTCCACTGTCCTCTTCAGGCTCTTTCCAGTTCGGTGGGGGGCTCCTCAGCTCTCTTCACGTGGATACAAGAGCATGATCTAAGGAGATGCCTGAGTCACAGCTGTGGCTTTTAATCGCTGGTGGCAGATGCTCCAGCCCGCTCCGGGCTCCAAGCTCCTGGTCTGAAATAGCCTATTTTGCACGACATGGGAAAGACTGGCTCTAGGCAAAGTCTTCGATCTAGTGAAGCTTGGCTTTGACGCTTTCAGTTTACCCTTTTCTCTTTCTTTTCCTTCCCCCCTAGCTCTTTGTAGTTTAGAGAGTGCCATCCCTCACCCTACCACCAGCACAATCATTCTAGAATGTTCCCATCCTCTTCAGGTTGATCACATCTTCACAGACTAAGGCAATGCTTTAAGCCAAAGGCATGCAGTTCTTAGGGTGGAACTTGGTGGCTTTTCGAGGAACAAAAGAGGTTGAGAGACATTTTCCTAGGGCACTGGATGTCCCTGGTGACTCTGAACACACACCAGACAGACAGGGCTTTGTTTCTCTACTCTTATGTTGTGTTTATCAAGGTTGTCTTGCATGGGCCTTAGGCAAAATGGATTCCCAGCCAAGAAACCCTCTTCTTTCTTAAGCCCTTTCTCCCCAGAGATGGAAGGGTGTTCAGTCCCCAGAAACTGGGAGCGTGTGAACAAGGCCCAAGTTTCTAGCCCCTTGGTGCTTAGTGAGAGGCACTGGGTGGTTGGGAGCAGAGGGGTTTGGTGAAAGGAGGAGGTGCAGTGCCCCAAAGCAGAAAGCCCAGTGGCACCTGTGTGCATATAGGTAGGTGCATGTACGTGTGCATGTGTGTGAAGCTGCAGGTAAAAGTCAAGCTCAGGGTCTGCTTCAGTTAGATGCCTTCGGCTGCAAGTAACAGGAAACTCAGCTCAACATGTCTTAAACGTGGAGGGTATTTATTATTTCACATAACAAGCTGTCCAGACTTAGACTGGATCCTGAGTTGATTAATTCAGATAATCAACGGTATTATTCAAAGACCCATTTTCCTGCCTTGTTATCCTCAGCTTATTTTCCAATGGTTATACCCTTTGTGGTTATAAGATAGTTGTTCATAAATGCTCATTAAATGGCTGTAAATCATGGCAATATCCCATGCAAGTAAAAAAAACTTTTTATTTTCATGTGACTCTATTAAAAAGGAAAGGAGTCTTTTCTAGAATCCTCCTGATAAATTTCCTCTGTCTCATTGGACAACGGTGGGTCACATGCCCACCCCTAAACCAGTCACTGCAAGAGAAATGGAACCATCGTGATTGGCTTGTACCAATCAATGTTTCCAAGGCAAGTGAGGGAAAGAAGGAAACTTGGACAGAAGACGGGAAAGCAGCTCTCTAGGGAACAGGCCAGGGCTGGATTGCTCTGCACCTGGCCTGGTGAAGCAGTCAGTATCATGGACCCTGCTCCTCGCCCACCACTCTGAGACCCTGCCTGGGGAGGGCAAACTTGATCTCCTCCTGTCTGGCTCAGGCTCTGGGAAGCCTTAGACAAAAGTCCCCTCCCCTGTTCACTACTGAATGCACTCTGCAGCTCCAGGCCATGTTCGTGAGACAGAGGGATGGTGCACGTGACAGAAAAATGGATAAAGAGCTTTTTCCAGTAGTGCCATCTTAGGAGCAATATTAAATTATGTTTACTCTCATCTCACCTTTTATTTAAGGACTCATGGTTGCTTTTCTTCCTATTGCAGATGAAACACTGGTCACTTTCTAGGGAAACTGGATCTGTGAACTAGTCTCTTCCCAAGAATTGTTAAGAACATCTCAGAACTGATAGGGACACAGAATCACGTGAGCCTATTCCCAGCCAAAGCTGTAGGGCCGGGACCTGACATTCCTGACCACCCCTTCCTTCCTCTCATCTTCCTGTTCCTCTCCACCCTGTTTTTGCCCCAACACCCCTCGAGACCATTATCCCATCACCTTCCTTCCAGACAAGGCACCTTCCTTGTCTGACACTCTGCCCCTTGTCCAGTCATTCCTCCTCTGCCCTCCAGGATGTCACCTCCAGAGATAGCCATCCACAGCCACGATCATAGCCCAGAGCAGCTGCCCGCTTGAACCTCTTGGTAATTAAGGAAACCACTTCCTTTTGAGGAATAGGGGACAATTTCCCAAGGACCCGTGAGTGGTAGGACAGGAAAGAGGGAAGACTTGAGGTGTGTGTTGGGGGTGCAGGCTGGGACCATGGCCTTGGCCACAGTCTGGCTGATCTGTGACTCATCAAATGCTCTCTTGTGGCATTTGACCACACCTGGGGAGAGAGACAGACTCCAAAGTGCAGAATGAGGAGGTCAGACCTTTAGACCCATGGCATGACCTGTGGTGGTGATGCCTTTTCTAATCTCCTGGTAGCAAGAGTCAGAAATGTCAGATTATCCTCATAATTGGCAGAGGAATCTGGGATTCCTCAGGAATGAATGTTGGTGGAGACTGGTTGATCTGATGTCATTATTTGTGTATTTCCTCCAGGGTGTCAGGATCCAGATCAAATATATTCATGAGGTTTAAGACAACTGCCAAAGACGGCCTGTTGATGTGGAGGGGAGACAGCCCCATGAGACCCAACAGTGACTTCATTTCCTTGGGCCTTCGGGACGGAGCCCTGGTGTTCAGGTAACCCCTACTCCAGCTGCTTTCTACATCACCTTGCGATTTTTCTCAGACGGTACAGATCACGCCGAACAGAGGGTTGCAGGGGGAGCCAGAGCGCAGTCTGCTAGAATGAACAGCTGCCTGCAGCTCCGAGTTAATTTGAGGCTCCTGGTCTTTCTTTCCAATATCCATCCCTAGAGCAGCAGTTGGTCAGCTATGGCCTGACGGCCAAATCTGGCGCGCCACCCCTTTTTGTAAATGAAGCTTTATCGGAATACTGCCACCCATTCATTTATGTATTGTCAGCAACTGCTTTCATGAGACAGTGATACGCTTGAGTAGGTTCAATAGGGACTGTATGGCAAAGCCTGAAATATTTATTATCTGGCCCTCCAGAGGAAAGTTTTGCGACTCCTGTTCTAGTATGTTCCTGCCATATACTCCCCACTTACAAATTAGGAAGTAGTCAAAAGAAGACGTTGATCCTGCCAAGCACGGACTCGGGCATTCGGCCCAGCGCTCTCCAGCTCAGGAAGATCTGAAGATTCAGTCTAGAGACCTTTCTTTATATTCTGACTCTGCTCCCTATTCACTCTGGAGCCTTGGGAAGGAGAATGCCTGCTTTGTCCGATCTCCCACTGCAAAGAACAAAGCACAGATTCATATCTCCATAGGGCAACCCAACATTTGGATTTTTAAAAGTGCTTCTTGGGTGATAACGGATGAGCCAGTTCCAGAAGTTCTAACATCTTTTACGTCGGTTTAGACTGCTCTCAGATTTGTCAAGTGGGTTCCTATGAAGTAGCTAAAGGATTACCTGGATGACTTCTCGCCACCAGAAGCTGGGTGGCAGCTGGGTGCTAGCGGGATTCCCGAGGGGCAGGCGCCAGCTGTGTACTATGAAAAAGCTTCTCTACAGATTGTGATGGTACAGCCTCACTTGAGGTTAGAAATATCTCGTTTAGACCAGTGATCCTCAAATTGTGGTCTCCGGACCCGCAGCATCAGCATCTCCTGGGAACTTATGAAAAATACAAATTTTCAGGCTCCACCCCTGACCTACTGAACCAGAAAAATTCTAGAGGTGGGAACCAGCAATCTGTTAACTGTTTCTCCACGTGATTCTGACGCCTGCTAAGGTTTGAAACCCCTACTCACCATCTGTTCCATGGGGACAGGAATTTCTCTGGCTTTTCCTTCTTTAATCCCCCCTCTGGTGACTAGCACGAGTGTTCATTAAATGATATGGAATTAATTGGAATTGAAATAGACGAAAGTGAGAGCGGAACTGCAGAGAAGATGAAGGCTTAATTGTGGGGCTTCAGTGGGTCATGCGCTGGGATTGCTGACAGCCAGGGTAGAATGCTATGTCTTTGCAATTCGAATAAAAGGCATTTCGAAAGGAAATGTCACTTGTCCAACAGCACGCTTGCCCCTACCCAGCAGAGTGTGCTCAGCGATGTGACCCTATGGTTGTCGAGGACTTTGGGGTGCCACGTGTGGTTGAAAGCTGGAGAGAGCAGTTCTCACCACCTCCGTCCCCTCCCCCCGGACCCTGAGGTCAAATGCTGAGCTCTTCACACCCCAGTTTCAGGCTGGCTGCCGCAAAGCCATTTTCTTGTGGTTTTCCTGTGGTTAACCTCGCCAAGGCCTCAAGTACTTGATTGTGCCCAGAAAAAGGAACTGAAACAGTAGCTCAGCCGTGGGTGGGAGGCCCAACTTCCCCCTAAACCGCCAGCGAAAACCCAGCTGGACAGGGAAGCTCGATCTGCTCGGGACCCCTCACAGCCCCCGCTGGCTCTCACACCCGGCCCTGGGCAGACCCCCAGGCCCCCGGGCACCCTTCTTACAGCTCCACGCCATCCCGATGTATTTCTTTTCTTACCATCTCTTTCTCAGGTTTCTGGAAATAGGCCCCGTGTTTTCCTCTTTAGCCTGGAGTTCTGGCTGTGCTCTGCGTAAAGGGCACAGCACTCAGTCTCCACCGGAGGCAGGCAGACATCTGAACTCTTCCCTGGGCCCCAGGCCCGGCGCGGCTGCTTTGCTGCGTTTCCTGCCTCTGGGCAGCCACTGCCCCCAACATTACTCACCCAACACAGATGTATGGAAGCCCTGCGGGAGGCTGGGCACAGAGAGGAATCAGAGTGTGGCCACTGGTTTGAAACTGTCGGCATACAGAGAGTCAGCTGCGGGGCTCATGTTAGAGGTTACTGGATTCCTGGGCCCACACCCAGAGGTGCTGGTGGAGGAAATCCCGCTGAGCGCCAGAATCTCATTGGAAGCCATCAGGAACCACCACGCCCTGAGAAACAGGGTCTGAAGTGGTCACAAGCATGGGCTTCAGAGTCAGACGTGCCGGATTCCCACGGCCACGTGATCTCCTGCAAGTTACCGACCTCCGTAAAAGGAAACGGTTGGTCATGAGGACTGAATGAGTTAATTCATAGAAAGGCCTTAGTGCAGGGCCTGGTATATCTAGTTATTAGTGATAATGATCATCCCTGATCGGGTGTTTTCTATGTTCTAAAAACTCCGATCGCTAACATATGTCAGGAAGTTGGCCCGATATATCTACTAAATAAAATGTAGCTATTATTATTTTTATGGTTGTTATTATTCTGAAGAAGGCCCTGCCCTCAAGCAGCTTACATCAGTGGAACCTAGAGAGTGAACTGGTTGATTGGGTAGATGAACCATTTTTGAGGTTTTGGTGTTTGATCCAGGTCCAAAGCAAACAGTAGGAAACCTAAGATAATACAATATAATCTCAGCTTTCTTCACCTAAATGCTTGTCCTTTTGCTAATTTAGAGCTCAGAGCACTTCAACCAGAGAATAAGGAAAAACAGTGGAATTCTAAACGAAACAATTATGTATGGTTTTGGTGCAAGGTGAAGTAAAAGAAAGGGAATCAGCGTGCTCAGCGACGAGTGTGGTTTTTGCTGTTTGTTTCGTTTCATTTTGTTTTATGATTATGTTTAGGGCATGAAGCCAGGTGTGTGAATATCACTTCACGGGCGATCTTTCCCGCTAATTTTCCATGTGACCTTGATAACATTTTCATGCAGCAGAGAAAGGAAAGCAGTCTGACATTAGCAGAGTACCCTGTGCTATACTTTAAAGGAGGCCTAAGTATAAGGACCCCACCTGATGGCATTTCCTGGTGGCCCGCCTTGGTGCTCAGCCTCCTAGCCTTCCGTGAGCACCAAATTGAGTAGGTACTCTTGGATCAGGTTAACCGATTCACGCTAACCGGATGCACAGGAGGTTGATAGAGAAACCAGGTGTGCATTTATTTGTTCATTTATTCGTTCATTCACATGTTTTTACCTTTTTGAAAAAATTGAGGTATAACTAAGTGAAGTGAGTCAGAGAAAGACAACTATTATACGATATCACTCGTATGTGGAATCTAAAAAAAACGTGATGCGAATGAACTTACCTACAAAACAGAAACACACTCACAGACATAGAAAACAAACTTATGGTTACCGAAGGGGAAGGGGGTTGGGAGGGATAAATTAGGAGTTTGGGATTAACAGATACACAGTTCTATATATAAAATGAACAACAAGGTCCTACTGTATAGCACAGGGAACTATATTCAATATGCTGTAATAGCCTATAATGGAAAAGGATCTGAAGAAGCATATACGTAGACTGGTGTACACTTCACTGTACACCAGAAACTAATGCAACGTTGTAATTCAACTATACTTCAATTTTTAAAAATTGAGGTATAATTTACATAAAGTGCAAAATACTAGGTGTACAGCTCAATACATTTTTAAACATGTAAACACCCGTGTAACCACCACCCAGAACAAGGTATAGAACATTCCCCCACCCACACCCAGGAAGGCTCCCTCATGCCCTCTCCCAACGAAGGCAACCACTAATCTTGGTCATTTATTATTTAAAAGAAAGAGAAGTTCCAGGGTGATGTATCAGGTGTCTGGGGGAGCAGGAGGTTATTCGGAGGGTCTGAAATCAGAGAGAGTTGGGGGGGGGTTGGAGAGTCAGGCCAGAGATGTGCCAACTGGGCCACGCCACCACCTGCAGTGACGGCTGGACTCCTGTCTGCTGGGTTCAGCGTTTGCTCCCTTGAATGCAGTCTGGCTCATTGCATGAACAGGCGTGTTATCAGGCTGGAGAACAGAAGAAGGCCCGGCCTTCGTCCGAACACAACTGAAAAGGTTTCCATTCACTTGATTACAATCACATTCCAGTCTAGTGCCACTGCAGCTATACCCAAGTCACCTTGATTCTGACACCTGGGTGTTTCTGGACGTTCTGGTTACATATTTACAGCCTGTTGGTTTACTCTCACACATGACTACTCTTCCAGGAGAGGCTCGATGAGTTTATCTCTTGGCGGCAACTTTCTCCTATTGCTGGCTCCCCCAGGTTGTATTGTTTGACGCTATATCCAAGCTGCGTTAAGTACTGCGTATATTTGGGGCAGTGGGCTTATTTGCTTGGCTCCTACTCTGTGCTGTGCTCTTTACATATGTTACCTTACTGAATCTTCCCTAAGACCCTTCAGGGAAGGTATTATTACCCCATTTCACAGATTAGAAAATTTAGGCTCAGAGAAACGAAGCAAATTGCCCAAGATCACAGAACTAGTAATTGGCGAGGCTGGGAATTGAGGCAGATTCATCTAATCCAAGTGTCTAGGCTCCTTCCATCACCCCGTTCTGCCTCTCATAAAAGCCCACATAGTAATTCAGCTACATTTCTGCCAACCAGCTCTCAGCCCTTCCTTATACTCATTCATTTCTTCAACAAGCATTTGGCCACTAAATAATGAAATCTGAAAATTCCACCTCCAGGCTGCTTCGTACAAGGAGACACTTGATGTGGGAAAATTCATTAGAAAACAGTGGAGTTTTCTGGGTCAGAGCAACATCTTTGTCTCCGAGTTTGTCAAGTCACCCGAGTTCTATTCTTGGTTAAATGTCGATGGGCTGTGTGACTTCTTTGAGCTCCAGTATTAAAGAAAGGACCCATAGTGCTTCCCTGGGGAAAGCCAAAGCTTTCTATTTTTGCTCCTTTCTTATACTGAGTGCATGCAAGAGCTCAGTGACTAATGCGGGTTTCCTCTCAATATTCCTATGTCTTGGCCAACGAGCTAAAGGAGAGACATGTCCTCTTACAAGATGAGGAGAGGGTTGTCCAGGTGGAATACATTTTCCTTCAAAAGCATGATTACATAGGCTTTATTATTTTATCAAGGGGAGGTCTAGGCAGCTGGCCCAGTGCCCGGCCTAGAATCGTCACTCACCAAATATTTGTTGTATTGAATTAAATTAGAATAATTGAATGAACACTGAAATAAGAGGGTTATTTCTCTCTGGTAAACAACATATGCATGTCTTCTGATCCCCTTAGCGTATCACAGTATCTGGCAACTGAAATAGGAAATAGAAAGCTACCGAGTAAAATGTGGCAGGGTCGGGGGCAGGGAAGACACCAAGTTCAAGTCCTATACGTTAGCTCTGAGATTTTAGGCAACTTCCCATAAATTCTTTGGGGCTCAGCTTGCTCTGCAATGTTTCGCTCTGTTTTGTCTTTTGAAAAGTAAAAACACATGTATTAGTTTCTGAGGACTGCCATAATAACTCACCACAAATTGGGTGACTTAAAGCAATAGAAATGTATTCTCGCACAGTTCTGGAGGCTAGAATTTCAACCTGGAGCTGCTGGCAGGGTGTCTTCTTCCTGGGAGCTCTGAGGGAGTCTGTTCTATGACTGTCCCCTGGGTTCTGATGGTTGCTGGCAATCCTTGGTGTTCCTTGGCTTAGAGATGCAATGTTCCAGTCCCATCTTCATGTGGCGTTCTTCTCCGTATGTCTTTGTCTCTGTGTCAAAATCTCCACTTTTTATAAGGACACCGGTCATATTGGATTTAGGGCCTCCCTAACCCCATATAACCCCCGTATAACCCCTCTTAACTAATTACATATGCAAAGACCTTGTTTCCAAATAAGGTCACATTTTGAGATTCTGGGTGGACATTAATTTTGGGGGATACTATTCAACCTAGTATTGATACAACACATTACAAACGATAAAGCCCTTTTGTTCCTTATACTCTAATACTGTACATAGAGCCTAAAATAAATCAACCTTGAGGACATTATGCTAAGTGAAAAAAGCCAGTTACAAAGAGACGAACACTGTATGACCCTACTTATACAAGGTATCTAGGGCAGTCAAATTCATAGAAACAGAAAGAATGGTTGTTGCCAAGGGCTGGGGGAGGGCGAAATGGCAAGTTGTTTAATGGATAGAGGGTTTCAGTTTTACAAGATGAAAAAGTTCTGGAATTGGTTGCATAGCAACGTGAATGTACTTAACACTGAACTGCACACTTAAAAATGGTTAAGGCTGTAAACTTCACCACAGTTAAAAATAAAAATCCAGTTTGGGTCACTCATGGCCTAATCTGGGGACCTAGTGTCTTTATAACATTGTTTTGTGTTGTGTTAAAGAAACTACATCCTGAGCTCCAAAGAACTTTCGCAGTGAGAATCATTTGTGAACGACCGTCGGTGTGTACATCAGTGTTTGATTCCGTTCTCTGTCTTGTTCTTCTCCGACGCCTTTAGCTATAACCTGGGCAGTGGTGTAGCATCCATCACGGTGAACGGGTCATTCAGTGACGGTCGGTGGCACCGAGTCAAGGCTGTTCGGTGAGTACCTGCCACAGTGGGAGACAGAGCTGACGGGATGTACTCTCCAATTCCCTTTAGTCCCATTTCCTGTCCCCCATCCTGGCCTGGCATCCAAGTATCCTTGATCCGGGTCGTTAGGTCATCTCGGTACCAACTCCCACCTGTGCCCTTTACTAACACTAGCGGGCCAGAGAGGCTGAACTCCCAAATCTTCACTCAGCAGAGATCTTCTAGAGAAAGAACTTCGATGGCTAAACTTGAAGAAGCCCTCGCCTTCCACGGAGATCTCTAGTGAGATAAGATTTCAGGGCAGGTGGACTTTGAGGAGATTCCAGAATGCTGGAAGCCAGGTCTATACCCCACAGTAAGAAGAATAGGAAATCCAGGTATTCCCCCAAGGAAATGACTGAGCCAGGTCACACCACAGTCAACAAAAGCCATCCAGCACACAGTGCTTCCAGTCTGCTTCTTGGTGCTCAACACTTATCTGTGTGGCAGTTGGGGATCACTAGGCATTTGAAAAAAGTTTCCAGTATGAAAGATGGATATCAGAACAAATAGATATAACAGAGCAACTTGGAGGAAACAGACACTATGAATGAAAAAAATGATGAAAACGTGAATATCATCAGTGAGGTAGGAGAGGCTATTAACCCAAGAAACAAGAAGTGATTGCTATAAAAAAGGAACATTAAAAGACCAATAAAGAGCTCGTTAAAAAAAGAGGAAGAAAAGAGGGAGAAGGAGAAGAAGTGTGGCTGCTTTTTGGAAACCACCTTAAAAAACTGCAAAGCCCTTGCCACAGATGAACACCTCCATTCCACTGTCCTCAGAGTCACTTTTGGGTGACTCTCTGGGTCCTTTAGAAACCTCAAAGCCATTCTTCATCCTCCCTAAGAGTAACCTTCTACAAAGACTACTGCATTGGCTTCCCATTGTGCTTAGAATCACATCCACACTCACCACGTGTCACCATGTCACCACCACTCCTCCTGTTAAAGTTCTTCTCTGGTTCCCTCTCACCTTCAGACTAAATTCTAACTAAGCTCCTTATGCCCTTCACCGTCTGCTTCTGGCTTCATCTTTTACTGCTCTATTCCCACCTCTAGAATTCTCTATGCTCAGTCTGTACCAACCCCCACGTCTTTTCTCTCATTGCCGTTGCCACTTCCTGTCTGCATTAGCCTTCTCCTTCACCTGACCTACCCAGCCTTCAAAACGCACCTCAGAGTCTTTTTTCAGAAGCTTTCCCTGGGCTTCTGTTCTCTTCCCGTAGAATTCCACAGCTCCCGGCGGCCATTCTTCCACCATAGAGTGGCGACACTGTGTGATCACCGGCAATTGGATTTTTTGTTTGTCTTAGGAATGTCGGTGGTTTTTTGTTTGCTTGTTTTTGTTTGTTTCATTTTGGTAGCTCCATCATTTAGTATAGTGCTGGGTGCTTAGTAAGGACTTCAGTAATACATTTGTATTAAAATGAATGCATGATTGAATTACTGAATGAAGCTCCAAAAATGGTGGCGGTTTTCACAGGGATGGCCAATCAGGAAAGATAACTGTGGACGACTACGGGGCCAGAACAGGCAAGTCACCTGGCATGATGAGGCAGCTCAACATCAACGGAGCTCTGTATGTGGGTAAGTGACCTTGACCTTTGACGAAACCTAAATTAGGCCAGTGCGTTTTCTTTTTAGCCTTCCGTTTGTCATGCTGGGGTTTCCCAAAGCTGTGTACTTCACTGGGTCGGTCAGATACTTGGAAATCAGGAAGCTCTCCAGATATTCCATTCTTCCATTTTCTGAACTTCTGACTCATGGCTGAGGGGTCAGGAAGCACTTAGATGATTTTGTGCTGTGGACCGATCCACAAGGAAAACCCTGCTTTTCTTGTTTATAGAACAGGAGCCTGCTAAATATAGCTCCTTGAATTCTCCCTGAGGAAGGAGGATCTGTCTTTCCGGCCCCCTCAGAGTTAGAATGCGTGGTATTTTTGTACATAGCTTAGAACCCACTAACGCTGACACATCAACATGAAAAGATACCTCTATCTGTATGATATTTCCTACAAGTGAACTTAATCGAAAGCATTCAACATCAGTGTATTTCTCTTGGTTTAAGATAACATCACCTCTTACCACACATACTACATTTTGTTGACATTATACAACATTTCAAAATGTACCAGGTACTATTTGGTTTTAAGTGGTCAACTAGGTCAGAAATCACTTATGAGGTGGCTACTTCTAGGCTCTGATTGTGTATCAAATTGATCCAAGTCAGCTTGTTCCTTCAAGGATAATTATAAATTAGACAGCTGCGATGTCCTGAGTTCTAGGTACCGCAGCCTCACCTATCCTGTCGGCTGAGGGACGCCTTGGTCAGCAGACACTCAGGCATACTGAAGAGACATCCTTCCCTTTGACTCACGTCATCTTCCTTTGGCCTCCTGGCAGGTGGAATGAAAGAAATTGCTCTGCACACTAACAGGCAGTACACGCGAGGCCTCGTGGGCTGCATTTCTCATTTCACCCTGTCCACCGATTACCACATTTCCCTCGTGGAAGACGCCGTGGATGGGAAAAACATCAACACTTGTGGAGCCCAGTAACACCAGTTGGCTCTGCCCAAGGGACAGAACCTTCTATCCTGAGAAACGCGGGGGCTCCAACACCTTGCCTGACACCACACACAGAGGCACGGGGACCAGGTGTGTTTCCTTTCATCAAGGAGCAAGTACACCCTGATGGGAAACTAGGACCAAGACAGGAGTCCCTGGGTGGCCTTTCCTGCTGACACTCTGTGGGCCAAACCCAACGGAATGCTCTGTGTAGGAAGCATCGGACTTCGTCCATTGAATGTGTAAGTGGCCGCCAGAGATCACACATCACGGCGAATTTCCGAGGCTGTCTGCTGTAGCTCAATGACTGTGTTGTGATTCATAGTTTGTAAGAAAAAAAAAAAAGAAAGAAGGGAAAAAAAAAGAGAGACCCAAAGGGCAGTATTAAAATACTTCTCTCCTCCCCTGACTCTTGACACTCTTACCGATAGCAGAATGACCGTAAGACCTTGAACCTCAAATTTCTCTACTTTGGCCCACGAATTACTAGGATTAACCCCTTCCCCTCCTCACTGGCTTGTTCAATGTGCTCTGACTATGAAAATAAGGATTAAGGGAGACTCGAGATAGAATCCTAATTATAAAGCTGCACCCTGGAAGTTTACCTTTAATGAGAAGTCCTTACTTTTTATAATGCAAATCTAAGAAAAGGGGCACCATGCCTTTGTAGCTGTCCTTTTGTATGTGTATATTTTTATAGCTACAGATTGTCCACACAGTATACTTTTGCAGGTTTGGGTGGACAACCCTGAATTCTTTGCACACTCACTAAGAATTTTCTCCCAAAGGAGACTTGTCTGGGCCCTTTGTGGCATCAGCAGAGCGGGGTAGGTAACTTGGGGTGGGCACTTTGTGGAGCTGACTGTTCTCTCTCGGTAAATGATGACTCAAGGAGGTGACTGTGAAGCTTCCAGAAGAAGCAGATGGAAAGGCACATGTATTACTGAGGTGGGTCACTGTCATTCTGGTTCGAAGTGGGGGGGGTGTCTGTAGTGAACTTGAATAAAGAAGATGAACAAGGCTACAGCACATTCATTTAGTCGTTCGTTCACCTGTGGAGGGGTTACGGGTCCCTCCCGAGGCGGTGTCTAGAAATGGACACGAATACAGTCAGTGCTTCTCAGGCTGGTCTGAGCATCTGGGCAAGAACCAGAGCAGCGGGGCTGCTTCCTTCTGAGCCATCACAGTGCCACGCGGTGACCCCGGAAACAGCTGGCTCACTGGCAGATCCCCACGGCAGGACTTGCCAAGGGCAGGTGAGATGAATGCTACCACCAAAGAGGTGGGAAATGCGAGCCACCTCACACAAGTGCCTGTAATTAGTCCCATCGTGACTCTGCTCTTGCTTGCAGGCGGTCAGCGAAGGCTTCGAGCTTTGTGCCAAGCACAGTTTTAGGCACATTAAGGGTTCTAAAACAATGAATAAATAAACTAGAGACGTTCGCCTTGAGCGTCACCCTTCCGCCTCCTGTCTTTGGGAACCTTCGATGACCAGAATCCTTCCTCTCAGGGCAATAATGCTCACAGCAACAGCGATTCCTCCTCTCCTGCGTACATCACCTGTGAGTGCGGAGTGGAGAAAGCCACGTGGTAGAGAGTGGGTGTCACCCACAGGTGACCTCCCCGTCACCCTCACCTCAACACGGTTTCCTTGGAGACATCCGGGGTCAGTGCTTCCCAAGATATAATGGAGTTGCTTTCACAACTCCAATTGATTCACATTTTGAATCGATTAAAAAAAAAAAGTCACGGTGATTTTGGAAAAATGTCCAGTTGAGCTGAAGCCAGAAGAGTTGTGCTGCGGATGGGCTGTTGTGCCCTGCAAGCGTCATCCTGAGAAAAAGCACGGTAACCCGGGGCTGGGGGTCCGGGAGTGACGGACAGGATGAATTGCCTTTCCCTAGGTGGGCTAGAAAAACAGGCGTGACACGTGATGAAATCAGAGCCGTAGAGAGGCTGCGGGTGAGAAGGCAGCAGAATAGGGGGACCCAAGAGGAGCTGATCACGTGGGAGGGCTCCACGTGGGAGAACAGGGTAAGAGACAGTATATCCCAAGCTCTTTCACCCTCTCAGTGGCCAAAATTTGGGAAACATGGGATGAGTTTATAGCAGAGGTGGTTGGGGGAATATAAACTTTGTCCTGAAGCTGAGGGATTAGACCCGAGTTCAGATGGGCAGGACAGCCGAGGAGAACTCAGCCTGGTTTTGTGGGTCCCCCGGTTTCCTCTCTAAGTGTATCTGCTGTCTGTCGCCACAATAATGCTGCACGACAGACAACCACAGAACCTCAGCAGCATACCGCAAGGTGTGCGGACTGCTTCCATGCCTCGAGGGGTCAGCTTGGCATTTCTGCTGATCCTGGCTGGGCTTGACCAGGCGGTCCTTCTGGTCTCAGTGGGTCTCGTTCACACGTGTAGGGTGGCTCGCTTATCGTCGCGTTGGCTGGGATGAGGAGGTGACTTGGGTCCGCTCCACCCTCCTGCTGGACCCGTGAGCTAGGCTGACATGCCCTGCACACGGTGATGGAGGAGGGTGAGAGCACCGGAACTGAGGTCTAAGGCGTTTTACAGCCGGGGATTGGAACTGCCTCATGTCGCCTTTGCCACATTGCGCTAGTCAAAGTCCGTACGCTCAAGAGATGAAGCAGTAGACTCTGTCTCCATTGTGAGAGCAACTACAAAGTCACGCAGCACCGGGCATGGATTCAGGGAGGGTGGAAAATTAGGGCCGTTAGTGCAACCAATCCCCCACCGCAAGTCCTGTGCTGTTGGGGAAATGATGCAACAGGGATGAGGTGAGCCCTGGCAGGAGTTCATCCGTGGGGTCCCTGGGGCTGGGCGGAGGCCTGGGAGGTGGTGGTCACGGGCCCAGCGAGGGGAGCAGCGCCTGCCTCTTCCAGCCCCGCCTGCTGTGCCCCTGCTGTGCCCCCTTGGTCCACCTGCTGCCTGGTACCTGGCAGCCGTGTTGTCATGCTGAGGAGGAGGGCCTGGCAGGGGATGGGATCTGCGCCACGGCTTTTGGGCAGCGGCTCTGTGCAGGGGCATGTCGGGGAAGGCTGGCTGCGCGCTTGGCTTTAGGAAGAGCTTTGAGGAGAAGCCAGGGAGCTCGGAGGTTAACGCCATCCCTGTCCCGCCCAGGAAGGATATTATGAAGCCTGGGTTACTGAAAAGCTTTTGTCCCACAATCAGCATCTGAGAAAATTCTCCAGAACTTCCCATGTGTTCTAAGCAAGGACGGCTGGGGTGCTGTCAAGAAGGGGAAGGGTAAGCTGTGACAAAGTGAGAGAGTGGCATGGACATATATACACTACCAAACGTAAAATAGCTAGCTAGTGGGAAGCAGCCGCATAGCACAGGGAGATCAGCTGGGTGCTTTGTGTCCACCTAGAGGGATGGCATAGGGAGGGTGGGAGGGAGACGCAAGAGGGAGGGGATATGGGGATATGTGTATATGTATAGCTGATTCACTTTGTTATAAAGCAGAAACTAACACACCATTGTAAAGCAATTATACTCCAATAAAGATGTTAAAAAAAAAGGGGGACTGTTCTTGCTTTTCTTACAAAAACTGACTTGCGCACCGGCACGTGCTTCCTCTAAGCTCGCCTGGGGGCTCTTTCTCAGAAAGGTCTGCGGGGTCATCTTTGTCCCCGTGCTGCCCCAGGGCCCGAGGCGCGGCAGCTTGGTGACTCTGCGACTCAGGCACCTCTGAGCAGCTGCCGGTCTCCCACCCCCTTCTTTGCCTTCCATTTCTGGGCCGGGGCCTGTCCAGCCCCCAGGCCCCTCCAACACAAACAGGCCCTCTGCTTTCCACATGCCCACAGCCCGGGCTTCTGAGGAACCGGTGCTTCCCTTCCGGTCCCCTCGCCTCCCTCCCTCCCTCCACCGCCCACCTCTTCTCCTCTCCCCGTTGCAAGGAGCCATCTCCTCCCCGAGTGGGCGGAGGGATCTCGGAAATGTGCCCGGAGCTGGCGGGCCCAGTGCTTTCCACTTGGAGGAAGTGCTGCATTTTTCACCTTTCACCCAGAAAAATAGGATTCTCAGCAAGCTTGTTTTTAGCACAGAGAGCTCCCAAAGGAAAGAGAAGAGCGGGTAGGAGGGGCTCGCAGCCCCTCGCAGAGCTCTGACAGCCGGCCCCCTGCCGCCAAGGCTGCTGTCCCCGGGGAGGGAAGCACAAAGGGGCAGCCTGGGGCGGGGGCTGGCTGAGGGGGAGAATAAAGGCAGAGAATTCCAGCTCCACATGGAAAGACGATTCATCCTTGAGGAGAGGGGCTTGGACGGAGCATTTACTGCTTGCTTCCCCGTCCCTTCCTGGTCTCTTCTAGGAAAACCCAGTCGCTGCCCTTGCAGGTGTGTGTGGGGGGGCGGGTAAGGTGTGTGCCCTGAGACAGCCAGTCCCTTAGCTGAGAAGGGTGTGTGTTTAGCTTGTCAAAGGCAGGAAAGAAGAGCTCTAGGACTACCATCCAGAAGGAGCCCAGAGGGACGACGGCTGCCAGCACGGAGTCCAAGATGAGAATCCGAAGTAAGGGATTTGTGCTTTCAGCCCAGTCTGCATCGTTACTTGCCAAGATGGGAAAGGGCGGTCATTCAAGTGCATCAGCACTGGGTATTCTAGCTCGCACTGAACAAACAAGGGAAATATTAGTGGCCCTGCCTCAGCCTCGGGGAGGCCCTGGAGTACGAGGTCGGAAGGCATTTAAGCTGGTGCGTCCTGGTGGAAGTGACAGGCTGTCATTAGGAAGTTCCAGTTTACAGGTGGCTGCATTCAGGCAGCAAATGACTAATCCAGTTCTACAGCATGGTCTCGCTGCTGAGACAGGCCCTGTGAGTAACGGCACTTCAACCTCATGTTCAAAGAATGTTCACATATTTGATCTCAGCAACAGCCCTCCTTTGATGACAGCCAGAGCACATGGGCAAGGCCAGTTTGACTCACAAAGACGAACGCTGGCCAGAAAGACCGAGTGACTTGCTGCTGGTCCTACAACAGGACACAACCACGGTGCTTCACTGGAACTTTGCTACCCCTTAGCCAACCTTCAGTCAGATGCAGCGGCCCGTGGCTTGTTCGGGGCGCTCTGGGGCTCCCTCCGGTTAGCTGTCATTGGCAGGAGAGTCTTGTGGGTGAGGGGCATTTGGGCAGAGGCCAGTCCCCTAGTGTCTGCCTGCTGGGCTCTCATCACAGCTCCAAGTCTGCTTTCTTCCAAAGCTCTCCCATCGCAAGGACTGTGGGTTGAACAAATCTGAAAGCAGAGACCAGAGCCACTCCATCGGAGAGGGATTCAGGGCCCCCGGCGGGCAATGAGGTCTGGGCTTGAAGTCTTTTCCTTCTCTCCTCTGGCTTCTCCTCCACAAATAACCTCCAGCACTCAGGGGAGTTGCTGCAAGCTATTTCCAAGCAGTGGTGTGCTCCCCTGGGCCCCTGCCCAGCCCTGGCCAAGCTGAGGGCAGCAGGAGCAGGGCAGGCAGCAGAAACAAACTCCCTGCCTCTCCTCCTGCCCTTGCTAAGACATCTGTATCCTAGAAAGTGCACGGCTCCCAGGAGCACCCGCCTTTTCCTGGAAAGACGTGCGAGGAACTATGTGTCTCAGCCCTTGGGCTGCGTTTGCTGCCTTTCTTGTTGCCTCTTTTTGTCTCTCTGACTTGATCAAGGTCCAAAAGGTTCACCAAGGCACAGAGATCTTTGAACACGTGGTAAGGCCTCCCCCCATGTCCCAGCTGCCCACCTTCAAGCAAGGGCCCGGCCTGGGGCTCTGGCCGCCTCGGACAGCCTGGTGCTAAGGGGCTGCACCTCCAGCTTAGCTAAAGGAGGACTCGGACGGGAATATCTGTGAGAAGGAAGGCCAGGGAAGCGCAAGGAATCTGCTCATCTACGCTCACTTAGAAAAAAAAACAACTGGCACCAGGCCAGAGGATTAGCTGTGGAAAGGCCTGTTAGGAAACTGGCTGAAGGAAAGTAGAGGCAGAGTAAAGGGACTCTCAGACAAGAGGACTGTGGAGGAGAGAGGGTGAGGGTACAAGGCCTGCTGCACGGTGACTCCCAGCCCTGGTGGCAGGCATTCCTTGCTCTCACAGACCTTAGGGTTCACGGGGCAACTGTGGGCAGGGTGGGTATGAAACGGGGGGCACTGTCCAGTAGAGTGGAAAATGTGCCCACTAGTTGTCCAGGCCACATATTCGCCTCAGAAGTAAGAATAAGCTGTGTGATCTCCTGGTCCAGCGCCTCAGAGGATTTGCCCAGGGTTGGGGCCTGATTCACGGTCACATGACTACCTCTGGCCTGGAAGCCTGAGGTCCTCGGAGTGCGTTCGGAGGCTGTGGGGTTGTTAGGATGGGGTGGGGATGCGAAATGATTTCCTGGATCCTCACAAGCACTGCTGGAGCGGCCCCTCCGTGGATACTCACTCTATGCAAACCAACCTGGACGAGGCACTGGGGAGACATAAAGGCCAGTGAAGTCTCTGTTCCTCAAACCAGCATCGGCCAGGCCTGTGGGGTCCTTGGAGGCTCGGGCCCTCTTCCAAGCCCACTGGGCACCTGCTTCTTCAAAGGCAGCAGGAGACCGTCTTTCTGAGAGGCCTGGTCTCTCTTGTAAGAGCTCTCCTGATTAGGTTAGGCCTGCCCTGTGCGGCCTCCCTTTTCATTAACACAGGGTCCACTGATGAGTAACCTGATCGTGGGAGTGCCTTCCTGTGATAGGCACAGGCCGGGCCGCACTCCAGGGGTGGGATTGTACCAGGGACCATCTTAGAATCTGCCTCCGCCAACCCTCTTCACCTCTGACCCCAGTCTCTCCCACCTCCAGACCGCACTTCCCCAGAGACCTGCTTTGTTTCCTTCAAGTGCACTTTACGTCATGTGCTCTTCCATCCGAAGAATGTGCCACAGTCTGCTACTTCCCCAAACCATGAGTCAAACCAAGACTCCCAGGATAAGAGAACTTCTATTCCCAGAGAGCATGGCAGTCTTTTACAATTTCTCCTTATATCAATAAATATTGCAGTATCCTGTTTCCCCTGGGTCCTGGAACCGTCACCAATGACTAGGGGCCCAGCTTGGAATTCAGTGGAGGAGCCCTGAGCAGCCCCTGTTCCAAGCTCCTGCTGGCCGCCCCATCATCCTAGAGGAAACGGCACGTAAGCAGTAGAACTCTGCGTTAGGTCAAAATCTTCATGAGTCGCTCCGTGGTGAAAAGCACATATGACAGCATAGGAAAGCTGGTCTGGGAGTTCTTGAGCATCACGGGCCAGTGGCACCTAGTGTGAATTCAAGCGTGGCTTCTTAATGCTGAAAAAAATCAGTGCCAAACAGCTTCACCTGAGTTTTAAAGTCATCCATTATTTAATGAAAAGTGTGAACAGTAGAAACGTCCAGAATGCTGAATTTAAAGAATTCATCTGTGCTTTGGAATCTTATATATCCATGAAAGAATAATGCCATAAAATATCCTATCAATATTCAAAGATTTTCAAAATGTTATATATAAGAATCAAGATTGGGCTTCCCTGGTGGCGCAGTGGTTGAGAGTCCGCCTGCCGATGCGGGGGACACGGGTTCGTGCCCCGGTCCGGGAAGATCCCACATGCCGCGGAGCGGCTGGGCCCGTGAGCCATGGCCGCTGAGCCTGCGCGTCTGGAGCCTGTGCTCTGCAATGGGAGAGGCCACAGCAGTGGGAGGCCCGCGTACCGCAGAAAAAAAGAAAGAAAGAAAAAGAAGTTCCAAAGTAGAATATACAATATAATTATATATGTATGCATACAGGTACAAACATATGAAAATATGTGTAAATATATATATACATACACATTCACATAGAAAAATGTCTGAAAGGACAAAAAGTAAAACGCTAAAAATAGCTAACGCTGCATGAGAAGGTTGAGGGATTTTTTTTCTTTTTCCTTCTATCTATTCTCTAGCTTTTCTTCAGGGAGTCTATAGTGCCAATTTATTGTTCTGTCCACTCAGAATATCACCTTCCTTCTTTTGGGGGACTGGTCCTCTTCCAACTCTAACGATGTGGTACTTGTGGAAGTGGCCCTTGAATAGAACTTCTGTTGGGCCACACGACTGGACCAGCGATGGACACGTGACACAGGCCAGGCCAACCAGAGTCCTCCCTGGGAGCCGGGAGGAAGGGCACCCTCTCCTCTCTGAATGTAAGGCTGTAGACTTGGAGGAGCCTGGAACCATGGGTCCAGCTCTTTGGGGACGTCTGGCCTGAGAGCTTCGGTGTAGAGGAGAGCTATGTGTCAGTTCTGGGTGGAGTACGAGACTATAGCCCAGTGCAGCCTGCAGCAAGTACCAGGGCACCTGCCCATCAAGTAAATGCCTGGGAGATGGGGCAAGGACCGTCTCCTAGAGAAGCAGATATGCGATTGGGGAGAGAGAGATGGGGGCAGGAACGAATCGCTTGATGATGCAAATTGTCACTTGGAAGGATGGAGAGAACCCGACAGAGAGGGTGAAATACATTTTAAAGCGGGAGGAGGTGGGGAATGGGCAGTGGGTGGGAGAAGGGCCCTAACCTGTGGTCACTTCCAATAAAGCCCATTTATCCCCATCTGCTCCTGTCAAAGAGCTAACAGGATGAGGGCAAATCTCCTTTGAGGAGAACAAAGGGTAGCTGCATGCAACAAATACTGGAGCATCTACCATGAACAGCAGGATCTTCTCCCAGATGACCTGGGAAGACTCCTTCCTCTTCCGAGGCATGCCAGCTCCGCGAGGACTGCCCTGTCTTTCCATCCTTGGAGACTCTTCCACAGGCGTGTCACCTCTCTGGAAGATAACATTTCTAATATCTAGGGAAACGTATTAAACTGCTTTTTCTTTCAAGGCGCAATTGTTGAAAGAATATTCATCAAGCACTTGTGATGCGGCGGACACTACGCTAAGCTCTGTGGATGCAGCCGTTCGACTCCTGCTATCAAGCGAAGCCTTAGGCGTGTGCTCAGACCGCGGAGAGGTGGGCGCGCTGGGAAGGCAGACGACGGGGCTCCCAGGAGCCTGGAAAGACTTACTGGCAGCGCCGCTTAGACGGGGACCGGAAGTTACCCAAGTGAAGAAAGGTGAAGGCTACAGCATCGGGTCCCATGGGAAGAGATCCCGTGCTTTAATTAGCAGGCCTCCTGCTGGCTAACTCCCCTCTGGGTACCTGAGAGATGTCACTAAACTAAGGCGCATCTGAGCCAGTTTTAAGGCATTTACATCTTTAAGGTGCTGGTCAGAAAGTCCGAGGTGCTCCTGAGGTTTCTCAAGGGATAGAGGAGCATGTAACAACCCGACATCTGTTCTGTCGGGAGTGTTGTGTCCGCTACCTGGCATCCCCGCAACTGCGCAAAGGTAGGTGATCAAGGCCCACAGCTCGGAGCTGAGGTCAATGAGGTGAGAGGTGGAGGAATTTTTCTGGGGTTGCCCAGGTAGTCAGTGGTGGTGAAACTGGCCGGGAGCCAGGGCTGCGCAGCTCACACGAGGCAGCCGCTGCCCGGGGCGTGACACCTGCAGAAGCCACAGAAAAGGAAAGGAGCCACAAAAGGTGACTGAGAAAGTCAGACTCCAGGTACATCTCTGAAGAGGGTGCGTCGTCTGCACTGGTCCTTGGGCAATTTGGGACAGGAAGGGCCACGTGTTAATGCTCTGCTCCTTCAAGGCTTCCCGCCTCTCCATCAACTCGAGGAAAATGTGGGTGGGGTGTGTGTGCAAGGCCTCTAGCGCCAGGAAGAGAACCAGACCCGCCCTGTTTCTGAAGGCTGAGTCCAGAGTGAAGACCCAGCTCTGCGGCCGAGATCAAGTTAGCTGGGGACAGCAGGGGGAAAAGGTTTCAATGTCAGCTGAGACTTGAAATTCTTTCTCATCTTGCAAACTTGTGGGGATGGATAATCACGAGCTCCATTGCACGGCAGTTGTACTCATTTTAACATGATTCCCACTTAACAGTTTCTATCAAAATCATCCTTAAAAGCTTTTCTTGTTTCTTTAATCTGAAAGTAATTACTCTGGGATAAAAATCATCTCAGGTTTAATCCCAAATCAGTTTAAGACATCTCTTGTTACTTCAACTTCATTGGTTCTTGCAGACTGAATAAGTACTTTTAATTCAATTCTGTTATTAGTCACTCCAGGGGAAGGGTAATGGATCAAATGTATAGGCCACTGAAAACCAGTTCTTACACAGGCCTTTTGTAATGAACTTGTTTGTACGCTAACATTTTAGTGTGATGTTGAATACCATACATGAAAAACATTACTCATACACCTCTATTTTGCTTTCCCCTAATAACTACATCACTCCTCTCCTTTCGATCCTTTCAAACTTCCTGGGGTTGACGGTGCTATACATTTTGGCTCAAGAACTCACCATCTGGGAAACTAGATATGCACTGAGGTCTCCATAAAGGGCAGACCACATGTATGAGCTCTTAAATAGTAACATGTGTTTCACAGTTAATTTAAAATTGGTCTACAGTTTCTTCATAATACATCAGTTGTTACCCTGGGTGAGCGTAGGCTACGTAAGACTGAAGACTTAATTTCTCCCCTTATGAAATTCTATTTAAGATCACTTCATCCTTTAAAATTACTGAGGTTTTGCTGAATCAATGACTATATTTCCAAATTCAAAAACTTGATAATAAAATTTTGATATATTTCTAGAATTTCAAGAAATGTTTAGGTTATCCTCAGAGAAGAACAATTAAAAACCATACTTTAAGGGCCAGTACTTATTTAGTATGTGTTTCATAATGTTGGCTCCCCACTTTCTGATTATTTTATGGTAACCTGTCTGGTAAATAGAATATAGATTTAAGAAAACTTATGGGAGATTATATCAATGGCATAGCAATATATTAAAATACTAAAAATTTAGTCAGAGCCCTATGTGATTGCTTCATAACCACTATAATTCTTACGATAGAACCAAAAGTATCAACAACAACAAAGCAGGAGCCGCTTCTCCTAAGTGCCTAAAACAGGAGGAAAAAAAAAAACCCAAAATAATGCCCAAATCTGTCAGTGTAAGTTGTAAGAAAATATATTTATTTTTTCCATGACAATACTATGATAAAATTGTTAAATACATGCATGTTTTAAAAACAAACATGGGTAACATCTTTAGAGTTAACAGCCAAGCATACTAGTTTAACATTTAAGGTGTCTTAGTAATAGGTTACTTATATTCTATGTTCTTGCTATTAACCATGTCTCCCAAAAGATATGGAAACTAAATTCTGAAATTCTACAGCAATATAAAATGTCCAAATTTTTCCTTCTAACAGCAACATAATCTCCAAATTTTCATAAGGTAGAAAACACTTCAGTTGTCGTCTCTGTAAGCGGAGTTGTTTTATTCCATATTAAACTCGGACTTTTGTGAATCAGACTGAGTATCACACAAATATACTGCAATCTATAGTTTGCTTCCTGCATATGCATATTTAAATGTTTCCTGATATGATTAAGCACGATTTTAGGTACAGAACATCGCAACTGATCATTCAGATTAAAAAAAAGAAGTCTGTAGTGGTAACATTTCAAGAAATGAAAAATGAAACAGTTCTGGCTTTGCAGTTTCTCCCTATCTTTCAGCTACATTTGCACACACCTGACCAAACAAAAATTAGTAAACAGTTACTAGTATTTATAAAAAACTGAAAATATTTAACATATAACATCCCCTTTAAAAAAAAAACACTCATTCTATAAACAACCTTATAAAAGACAAAAACTTATATCTGTTCACAGTATGTGTATTTTGTAAACAGTAATTCACTATAATGCAATTTTGAAAGTAAAAAATGGTAACTTCCTAGCATTATAAGGGCCTCTGACTTGTGTCCAGCTAATGAAAAAGAAAGAAAGGTAACATACTCCTACTAGGAAAACTGAGTGTTCTAAAATGACTTTACCTTTGGACATACCTTAAGGTGGCACCATCTCAAATTTAGGATGTCTCTCTATCCAAGCCTATCTTCTTCAAGCAATTCTCAATTGAAATGTAAGAAAATGCCTTGCTCCTTTTGGAGAAAATAATTGGATAAAACAAATCCCAATCCCAGGGTATCATGTAATACCTATCCTTCCACAACAGTGAATGGAACAGGGTTTCTTTTTGTGTGCTGTATTCATAACGTATTCACATTTTTCTGAAACATTATGTTGGAAGGAAAAAATTAAAATTGAAGGATATATCACAAATAATGGGAAAAAGTATTGAAAATCAAACTGGGGACAGAGTATTTGAAAAAAAAATTATGAAAATCATTATTCAGTACTGTTTTCTACGATCAACTACAAAAATACTAATGTTAAGGTTAAACCTAACAGTTAACTTGTCCATGTTTTTAAATGAAAATTGCATTACCACCTAGAAATCTTCCGATCTTTTATAATATACCACCGGAATGCTGAGGAAAAATAGTTCAGAAATTGAAAGTTACCCATTTAAAATGGAGTAATTCTTAAGGGAAGTACATTTTAAATGTGTAAGGAAATTCAGTACATTTAGGTGAGCCGTTCAGTCAGGTATACAAAGTATTTTGGGCTTAAGTGCAGCATAAGGTCTATATTGTTAGTGTTTTTGTTTGTTTTAAAGTTCTGATTGGCTACTGCAAAGGCAATCTTAGAAGATATATGTAAGTGTAATAAAAACCAATTCCTTATCAATTAAACAGTCATTTTTTTCCCCCATTCACATCTCTCAGTTTTTAGGGTATTCAGTTATAGCAACCAAAAAGTAATATGTTATTACTGTTTTGTATTTGGTTAGTATTTAAGAGCTTTTGAATTTATTGTTTCTACGTTTCTTCAACTAGGCACTTGCACATAGGAAAAAAAATTCGGAGGGTTTCCCTCTCAAAAACATCACTTTTCATTTTCATAAAAATGTTGCACAGTTAGAATTTGTCTTGCACAGGTAAATTCTCTTGATAACATGGACATGTATAATCCAAAATATTAACATTCTTAATAGAGGAAGAAACAAATGCTACCCATGGTTAAAATTAATAGAGTCCTGTCATAACTCAGTATCATAATTATAAGGGTTTGGATATATTCAAATCACATCCCCTGAAATTTTACCATATACAATAAAGCCTGACATTTCAATGGAAAGAATGTTGTTCTTTAATCCATTATCAGCATTAAAAATAGCTCCTTTGTATTATAATTAACATGAATATGATCATGTAATAGTTAAGACAAAAGTACTAACTGAAAAGGAATAAAAATCTCACCACCCTATTGAAATAAGAGGTTTAAATATTAATAGCCCTGGTACATACTCCACGGAGGTATAAATAGACCAAATTCAAAACAAGCCATTAACAATGATATTCTAAGGTCATATCTAAAAGCTGCATTTCCAGTAAGTTTAGTCACAACTCATTTTCTTTTGTGAAAGATTTTCTTCTGGATATAAAAAATAAAGATGGGCACGGTACCATGAAATGTTGTTTCAGCAGGAAATACCAGTTTAAAATAATGCTTTGAAGAAAGAGTTTATCAGGAGAATGAGTGCTTATCCTAGTCAGTTAAGCTCACACACCAATGTGTTGGTGATTTACTAGAAACACCTGGTTGGTACAAACATGTCCCACGTTGTGTACCCATCAAGTAAAAAGATACTGTGAACACTTAGAATTAGGTTGGAATAAGAAAGATACCTAGTGATGCTTTTGCGTGAGTCTTTCTCCAGTTTTCACTCAAACTGTGGAGTCACTTCTAGAGTAGATTTGAATCTTCAAGCCAATGGTCTCAGATCTACACAAGCTACATCTTGACACATACCACCTTTCAGGAAAACTCTGTTGAATCTGCACATTCTGGGATGGAACTCAGTCAATAAAAAATTGACTGAACTTCCATTGATTAGCTAATGATTCTACATTTGACTTCTGAGATGCCCAATTTTATACTTTCAAAATAAGGATAAAAAGGCATTTTATAAAAGATATACAAATTTTAACACGGTTCAAAACAGAAAACAGTAAAAATTAAATAGAAAAAAAAAGTTTTATCTGGTTATGTGCCCGAGCAGTAGAAAACTTTGAGATAACATTTTCTGCATATTGACAGGTTAGGGAGTACTTTCATTTCAAGCTATCATAAAATTGATTCCAAATTCCTTTTGGAAGAAAATGTTCCCTAGTCTCCTTCACTAAACTACATCTAATTATTCAAATACAGAAAAGCCTGTCATGTTCTTTAAATATGGACGGTATGAAGACAATTAAGAAATTACAGGCCTAATTTCCAACAAGAATACAAGTTGCATGAAGGTTTAAGAATGTGACTTTTACCACAGTTTCCGAGAGGGCAAGAGGAGTAGGTGTTCTAAATGCAATCCTTCAGATCCATGAACCATGAAAGCAATGCTGGTATGGAAAATGAGGCTGAAACTTTTCCGTGAATGGCTGCCTCTGTGTCTAAGCTGCAGGAACAAAGCACCTCTATCACCTAAGCACATAAACACCCAATTCAACTATCCAGATCCTCGGGCCATAATGTCAAATCCAGGCTTCTCCAGGTTCAGCACACTGAAGACTTCAATCGTATATGGATGCTAATCCGTGCAATACATAATTTACAAGGTCTGTCTAATGTCAAAGCCTAGCTAAGTCTTCCAAGAATACTTCTATGTTAAATAGTGTTTATTTAAGATGGCCACTCGCAAGAGAAATGCAGTCAAAATGACCACCAGAATCTCCATTCCTCACAAGGGAAGCTTGATCTGAAACTGGCTGATAAGTTAACTGGCTTGTAGGAGATATGAAAATGTATCCTTTACACAGCACTGATCAAGACATAATGGGATATACTTCTGCTTCAGACATTTAGAATTTTCTAACCAATGACTGGGCTCTAGTTGGAAACTTTAGCAGGAAAGAGGGGTTTCCCAATTATTCTCCCAGTCAGGAAGCGCTGGAGGGAACACATCTAGCCTCCCCTTCTAAGCAGCCTTTAGTTAGCCCTCCCCCAGAGAGAGGAGCTAATGTGACTGGACAGAGAAAGGCCCTATTAGACCACCTGTCACCCGTGTGCGTGGTCCTGGCACTGATAAACAGTGCACGTTTGCCAGGGTCTCCAGTGCCACAAGCAACCAGAGATACGTGACAGAGGGTGTTTTCTCTCTCCCCAGCTCCCTCCTCTCGCCCTGTCCCCATGTGCCCAGGTGGGGCAGGGGTTGGGAAGTAATCCCTTCCCATCTGTAGAGCAGGTCTAGCAATCCTCAATTCACCAGGAAAAGATAAGGAAAACTGTTTTGACCTCAGACCTAAACCACACTCTTCTAAGCATATCACAGGTTATAAGGAGCCTGCCCAGACTAACAGAGTGATACTCTGCTTCTCATTAACCCAGTGATCTGGCGTATGGATCTCCAGCGGCAGGGGAGAGGTAAGCTGCACTCTGAATCTTTTTCCTGCAGAAGAAGCTGTGAAGTCTTGGATGGAGTGATAGGACTCAAGAGCCCCGGTGATATTCACCATTAGCCAAACAAATGAGTCATAAAGTAGGTTAGATAGGGCTCCGGATACAGATGGTCACAGCTGAAACGCATATGCATTAATGGCAGAGATCAAACAATCTCTTCTGGTCTTTTCCCGTTACCTCAGGTTAGTGGAGTTTAGATCGGTAAACTTCTACCTTGGCCAACACTTATCCTAAAGAGAGGAGGTACACGATTGGTGAGTTTTGATGGGGAAAAAGGCATGAGCTGGGGGCAAGAGGGGTGTGGTAATGACAAGCTTCTGCAGGAAGAGAAGGCAGGCCCAGGTCTGAGTGTCTGGGTTGGAAGCAAAGGGAAGGAGCCCAACAGGAGAAATGAGAAGACAGAGCGAACTGTTTACAGGTGGCTCTGGTTTGATATAGTTTTCATTGTTGAAAATTTCTGTGAGCTATTATGTAGTTTTACTACACTATTTGTATACATAATTAATTGTATTTCACTCCACATGTTCACATATCAAGAAGCTCAGGAATTTAATTGAATCTTAGCAATTAAAATCAGGATTCATAAACAGAGTACCTAAACAGACTTTCTCCCTTGTCACCCTTATTGTGGCTTTTTTCCACAACATGGTTTTTACAGCGATACATTATGGGCTAGAAAAAAATAACTGATCCACTATGTGCAAACACATTACAGAGCCTCAGATGATTAAAAAAAAAAAAAAAAGGCATATCTTGACTTCTTTAGATCTTCCAAATTCTCAAGAACTTTGGCCTTAACTCAAAATACATAGACAGCCTGAGGGCAGGGAAAATATACACTTTTTAGGTTTTCAGTTTGCTTTTCCAAGAACCACATTCATTCTAGACATCACTTACGAAAACCAGTGGTGGGCAGAGGATGCTGTGAGGACACAACTCTGGACGACTCCCAGAGCAACTGCTGCACCTTTAATACGGGTATGCCCACGAATTCAAAGCCATCTTATGATATTCCACATAAAATAGCCCTTGAGTAACTGTCCCTATAAGAAGCATTATCTTTTTAGTTTTACATGTAAAAATCTGAGGACTGAATCACATAGTCTGGACTGATGACCCTTTAAGAGGGAGGAACTGCTAAGATGCACAGTGAGGAGGAACACCTGCTAGAAGGTGTCAGAGGTCGTCACTGCTTGGGCAACCGGGGCTCAAAGCGTGGTCTTCTCAGGAGGGACTGAGGCCAATCCGAACTATACAGACGGCTAATGCCGCCAGATATTGCTTAGTAGTCGTCTCAAATAGTAAGTCACTGGAATTACATGCTTATGAGGAATATTGAATTTGCTCTTATATTTATAAAGCTGACACTGTCACCAAAAAACAAAACAATGAATTTTTTTAAAAAACTTAAGATCTATAGCCCTAGAAATTTAGTTTTAAATATTAGGGCAACCTAATAAGGGAAGCTAGCATAAAAGCTAAAACTTAATGGAACGGTGTGAAAAATCTTCTAAAGCAAGAAAACATGATTCTGATTTGAGCTGGTCAGTGTCACGCTTGTTTTCCAAGTTTGTACCCCTGAGAAAACTGTTTGGTAACCATTATACAGTAGGCACAGAAATCAACATACTTTATCAAACAAAACACTAAACAGGTGTTGCTGTTGATACATTAAAAATTATATTAGTTTTCTTAAATGCTGTGGATAGAGAATAATGTTAAAAGTTTTAAAATCTGTGCTTGTTTTTCATCTAGAATGGAGCAAATGTCAGGCAAATAAACTTCATCTGTTACTCTGACATTTTTCTCCCTTGCCTGCAAATCTGCTTATATTTCCATAAGGTATATGCATGAGAAAACCTGATGAACAACAGAACAGAATACAGTTGCTGTGGGATTTGTTTTGCACCTATGGACCAGGCAGTATCCGTTATTGAAATGCTTCCTAAAGGTAAAGCAACGTGAGAATTCTTTGGCTCGAATCACAAATAGCTCCAAACTGTGAGTTGTGTGGACTGAATTTCTGAGTTACTGTGTTTTGGCTTTGAGACCACATCAGAAGCACATTAACACTTTCAGTGTAACTTGCATGAGTGAAGTCCACCTCGCTTAGCAACACTTCACAGGATCCCTCCAAGGCGCCCAGTGCTGACCTGGCAACAGGAGCTCATTGAGATGGTAGACTGAAGTGACAGGGAGACACTGTTAATCGTTCGGTTTGTTCTGAAAAAAGTTTGTGAAGGACCAGCCTCCTCCACTAGATTTAGGAGAATCTTCATCTTTAGGAGGAATCAAAAATTGTCGGGAGTTAATGGAGCATGGACTTCCAAAAGAGACAATTTCACTGTTGCTGTCTGTGGACCTAGGTGAGTCTGGAGATACTAAGTTCCAAGTATTTACACTTGCCTGAGGTCTGTAACCTGCAGTTTTGTCTAAATCATCATCTGCAGCCAGATCTTCTACAGTAGAAGTAACGAGGAGGTGCATTTGTGGCTTATAGCCTGTCCCCCCTACAGGGTCGTTTTTGGGTTCTTCCTCTGGTTTTGCCTGAGGCTGGTACATGGACTGAATGTCAATGTAAATGACTTGTGAGGCCCCTCCGGCTTCATCCGCTCCTGGGTTCACTATCTCTTCCTCAATGACCGGTGGACAATAGGATACAACCACATGGTTTTCCGGTTGCACATCAGTGTTATCTTCTGGACGCTCAGCTACTGGAGAAATTATTTCTGTATCTTCTATTTTAGGAACTGTTGATCGAGTTTCCAGAACCTCGACATTATTTGGGGTACAAGGATTCATTTCCAATGTTTTAAGAGCGCTGTTTCCCTAGAAGTAAGTTTTAAAACAGGGATTAGAATGCCACGAAACGCTGCTGCAATGCCTCTCCTACAAAAAGCAGCATTATTTTATATTGTTTTTCACAGCTGCTCATAAAAATGTGTCTCTACTATTCTGTAGTGCATACTAGAGCAAAGCTACTTTCTTTTCTACATATCAGTATTTTCCTTGGTCTTAATAGTAGTGAAAAAAAGACCATGTACAAACAATTTAAAACTAATAATTTTAGAAGTTCAGCAGATGTTCAAGCACTGCTATTTTCTCAATACATTTTACTCTGGATGACACTGACATGTTAAAAACTCTTCACAAAAAACTAAAAAAGGGAAGTCAGTACTTCAAAGGTAAACGTAAGAAAATAAAGGATTACCTCACAGACACTCTTTTGAAACTGTAAAGCTTTACAATTTTCTGGATTTGGAATATCAGGGTAGAAGGTTTCTTTAATCCTTTAAATAAAGATGATTAAGTACATTTAATAATAAGATTATCAAGTAGACAATAAATAAGTTAATAAGTTATCAGGCTTATTTTGACGTTTCATATGAATACTCTGATGAATATCTGAGATCAAAATGGAAGATCATTTTCAGCGTGATCAGTCACTAGAGCTTTCAATATAATGCACTGAGAGGTTCCTATCTGAGAAGCAGAAACAGTACTTCTATTCCTAGAACTACAGTACCTTATGTATCTCATGGAAATGGAAAGCAAAGAATTAAAATGGTGATTGTGCTATCAAGTCAAAAGTCAAATACGAGCATTACTCATGGCCGAAATATTCATACTGCAGACTGGATTCAGCACAGTCAACTACTTGGGAACATGTTTGCATTAGGTAGTTCTCTACTGCTCAAAACAGGCTCTGGATTATCAGAAAAAGGAAGGCTATTAATCTTGAGCAAAAACTAAACACAAACAAAAACGAAATTTGCTTAGTGCCCTATCATATTTATAGCTGTTAAAAAACCATTATTATTTGAAATTCCTGCAGGAAAAAGAAATGTTGTTAATGTAAGTCCGAAATGCTCTAACTTCTAAACTATCTCCTAACTTTATCTTTTTTTTTGTATTGAAATCATTTTTAAAATGTGATTTTGGGTAACGAGAATATGGCTACCAAACAGGGTATTCTACGGTTCTAAACTGTTACTATTTTGATTTATAAGCCAGGACTGCTAGAGTACATTCTCTTCTTTATCATGAAGGATGGCCTTTTTAAGGCCAGTGAGGACAGTCTATGCATGAACATAGCCAGGTGCCACAAGCCCAGCCCAGGACAGCTCCTGCTGGCTGACCACGAGGCACTCTCTCCCGAGCCCCGCGCTTACCCTACCTCACTTCACTCAGCTCACACCACTCCCTCCGCTGCTGCACCCAGACACACACTTCTCACTTTCTCCAGGAGATCAAGCTCTTTCCAGTTTCTGGGCCCTCACAGAATCTATTCTCTCTGCCTGGCACATTCTCTCCCTCTCCTTCCCCTTTGGGACCCTGCTGCAGTGGAACGTCCACAGGGAAGCCTGACCACCTCCTGCGACGTGATTCCCCACTATTCTCCTCATGCCGCCCGTGTCCTTCCTAGCACCCACTCACAATCTGTACCCATATATTTATTAAATGTTTATGGGTTTCACGTCCACCCTCCCCACTATCCTATAATTCTAATGACCATTCTTATTTTAGTTCACCACTATGTCCCCCTTTCACATGGGAGGGGTCATTCTTATTTGTTGAATAAATGACCAGATTTTCTAAATAGGTCACCAGGACAAGTGATACCTCAATCATTAAACTACATTTAATCTTGCGTATAGCTATTGACCTATTTATGCCTAGAAATATTTTTTTAGCACAACTGCTATTACTTTAATTAGTAAATATAGTAGGGAAAAATTTATACTTTTACTTTGTTAATTTTAAAACCTTTAAATAATGTGCCATGTTCTTGCCTAATGTTAATTCCAATATTAATTCTGACCAATACAAATATTTTTTACTACCTTGTTTCCACCAAAAAGTTGTACTTATTTTTTAACACATAAACTAAATAATCATGCCCTTAAGAACAAAACAGCAAGGGTAAATCATTACCATTCTCGTTTCCGATAGCAAAGGATACTCGTTACCACTCCGACAATGACAGCCACTGCCACTGGGATGAGAATGGCGATAATCAATGCCACAGCTGAGAAGAGAATATTGTAGATATTAAAATCAACATTTTTAGTATGAACTAGAGAATAAATTCGCATTATAAGATATTTAAGTCAGTAGATTATTTGAAGAAAAAATCCAAACTGCTCCAGGAAAACTATTAAAATATAACCTTAAAAAGTATTGTAATAATTTTTATACTAACACTTAAATTCTTCAGAGCAGTGTTTCTCTACCTTGGCACTACTGACATTTTAGGGCAGATACTTCTTTCTTGTGTGCTTTGCAGGGAGGAGGCTGTCACATGCATTGTAGGAAGTTTTAACAGCATCCTTGGGCTTCTAGTGACCAGATACCAGTAGCACCAACCAAACATGTCACCAGACACTGCCAACTGTCCCCTAGGAGGCACAATCACCCCCAGCTGAGAACCATCTCCACATGGTCCTTTATTTAAGGGCATGTATGAACTCCAGCCCAGGGCTAGAGAATAAGCCCGTGATCAAATGAAAGTTCTTCGCTGTTGACAAGCTAGTCAAGTCCATCACTCTTCTCTACTTTCCATCTCAAATTTATGAGTGTTGTGCTTTACGCTTTTTTTTAAGGCTATTTCTTACACTCTTCCCTGGATATGCCAAAAATCACAGAATATCTCGGGTAAAAAAATTTTAAATCAGTTGACCGTTATATAAGTTCAACATGAATTTAGAACTCTAGACTTCAGAGGTACCCTTAATTCATTAATTTCTTAAGTATGCATTAGGCAATAACTGGTAAGAATAAATATGAAGTCATCTCATGGCCTTTCAGTACTGCCCTCCACCCACTATAAAAGTATAACAAAATATGAAATTTTAAAAAGGGGCATTCCTATATAAACAAAAATCACTGGAAACACAATGCACTTAAGTTTGGAAAGCAACTCGATGACAACATTTAACTCACAATTTTCCTTTGTCACCACAAACATGCTCTTCTCTGGCCCCATTCCTCCATCGGTATAGGCTCGCAAGACCAGATGGTAACTTGTTTTACCTTGAAGATCAGCAATTCTCAGTGTCTTCTGGGATATGTCGGTAATATTCTTAACCTTTATGTCAGAACGACCTATTTTTAAAGTGAAGAAGATTATTACTGATCTCTATACCATTTTAATCACACGGTTACTCAAACCTGTCACATTCACATCCTTTTTAAATGAGTCTGAATGCTGGTCGCCTCCAGGGCCAAGGCCCGTGGAGCCAGCCAGAGCCATGTTCAAGTTCTACCTCTGCCAGGTAGTAGCTATGTTATCTGTACCTATTATTTAAACGCCTCTGAACCTGAGTTTCTCTAACTATGAAATAGAATATCATGACTTAGCTCTCAGGGCTCTGTGAAGTTTTCGTGCATATTCTCTAGAATAATACCTGGCCTATAGCAGGCAATCAATAAAAGTCTCTTTTTTTCTTTTACTAAGAGCATGAAAACCCACCACAACCAAAACCCACTGGGGCAGGGACACTGCCACTCGGGCTGATCATGCCTGTGAGTAAAGTGAGAAACTCAAGGAAGCAAGATCATAAATCAACAGACATCGCTCCAAACCATGCAGGAAACGAGGCAGTGCATCTGAGTTCTCAAATGAGAGATTAGAGAGGACGCCCTTGAACCATTTTGAAAGGAAATGTGGAGAATTGTTTAAATTGTTAAATTATTTTTAAAATTTTAACCAAAAAAATGCAGTTTAATAGCTTAAAACTATATCATACTATATGGCTAAAAACAAAAGTAGCAGTTCCCTGCCAGCATCTTTCCCCACCACGAACAATCACTTCAAAATCAAGTTGCCCGTCTCTTTGGGTACTGACTTCCATATTTTGAAATAAACTTAAATTGGCAGTGCTTGATTTTTAAATATTAGACATTAGCTCTAACACACAACCACTACCCATTCTCTCCTCGAGCCCACATCATTCATAGAGAAACATCAAAAAATTTGGTAACTTCAGTGTTCACATTGTAATGATCATATAAATACAAATTACTACTAAGACAAAATGCTTGGTATGATCATGTTTCCTTTCTTATTTTTCTGTTGTTATAACTGCTTTTCTTCCTTATTTGCTTAATGTGCCAATTACTGATTCGTCCAACACCCTCCAATGAATATTCCATACAAGTTTCCATGTGGTCCAAAACAACATCATCCCAGGGCCGCTGCTTCCCCCAGCTGCTGCCCACTCCCCCCAGGCTGCTTCCTGGGGCATCTGCTCTGGACTAGAAGTCTTCTAGGTGCTCTCATCCTAGAACTCCCTGCCCCACTATTTCCTCGTATTGACACACACTCTTCTAGGAGCTTCTGGAGAAGGGATACATGGGGGAAGTAATATGTGCAGCCTTCCATGTCTAAAGATGTCTTCATTCTACGCTCATAGATAGTAGTACAGATACTACTATATCTGTAGATAGATTGGCTGAGTACAGAATTTTAGGCTGAAAATAATTTTCACTCAGTACTTTGAAGATGTAGCTGTGATATCTTCTAGTATCTGGTACATTGTTGAGAGGCCTGCTACCATTCTTATTCTTGATCCTTGCACAAGAGATGCTTTTCTGATTGTTTCTAGGATTTTTTCTCTATATATCAGGTGCTCTGAAAATTCATGGTGACGTACTTCAGCATAGATCTTTTTCTCTATTTATTTTACTGTGTGTTAAATGGCACCTTTTACTGTATACACTGTGGTCTTTCAGTTTGGGGACATTTTTTTCTTGTGCTATTACTTTGATAATTTCCCTCTCTCCATTCCACTCTTCTCTCTTAACAGAACTCTTATAAAGGAGGACAGTGCAGGTCTTTGACTCAAACTCCAACTTTCTAATCTTTTACCTCCAAGTCTTCTCCTTTGCCTTTGTCTCATTTTCAGAAGAATTTCCCCATTTTTCATTTAATTTCTCCACTTGTATTTAATTCCTTAAAAATTTCTTTGATCATATTTTTAATTCTGAGGAATTCTTAACTGTCTTCTGTTTGTTCCTTTTTATAACATCATGTCTTTTCAATGAATACAGTATACGTCAACTATCCAAGGATAGTTTTGTTTTAAATTTCTCTGTTTTCCCACATTGCACCCATTTCCTCTGGTTTCTCCTGGTGTCTGTCTTTCAGGTTAGGAGCTTTCTCAATCATCTTGTTATCCCTGGCTGCTCGTCATGTTCGCGAGTGAGGCACTAAAAGGCTCATGGAAGCCTGGTGTACACAGGTGGGGTTTACTGGGGGGTGGGCTTCACTTATATCATGGATGAGGATGACCAGGTGGGTTCCTGGCTTTTCATTGGGATAATCCCCCAAATATCAGCACCTTTTATGTCTTTCCTCAGGAACCACTTACTCTAATCCTCTCATCTCCTGCCCAGAAAACGCCTAGCTGAAGATGTCCTATGAAGCAGGTGGGAAGGAGGAAGAGGGACAGTCACAGGGTTTGCTACAGTGTCCCTTGTCTGGAAGCTCTCTGGTCCAGAATAAACCTCTTGTTCTCATGCAGGGAAGAGAGCACTCACATGAGCTACATGAAGCTGGTGTAGGACTTGGGGGTTCTAACTGCTCCTTACAGACTTACAATCAACTCCCGCTGTTCAGCCCAGATTCATCCTAACCATTGGCCTCCACTTCTGGCACTGCAGGATGAACCAAATTACTTCTCACTGATGCCCAACGGTCCACCTAGACTGCCCCGCCCTCCACTCCTCTAGGGCACTCGGCCCACTTCCACACCCAGCGTTTCCATACCCTCTTTTGTGCCTCTCCAGTTCTCTGTGTCTTTGTGGCTTTATGCATTGTTGTTCTTTTTTCTCTATTTTGCTCTAACTTTTAGTGACCAATCCACCCTAAGTAGAAGTCTACATGTTAGAATTTGAACTGGTTCGAGTGTAAAATTTCTGAGCACCTGAGGGAAATAACACTAGAGTCTGGATGTTTGCAGAATCTGATATTTAGGGTTTCCCTCAACTTTGAAGGTTAGTGGTCTGTGGGAGGCTCATGTTTACGCAGCTGCTCTCGGGACGTGACTAAGCTAATGCCCAGTTGGTCAGCATCTCCTTGTGGCGTTGTTGTTCTCTACTTGTCAGGCATTAAATATTATAATTAAAATGGTTTCTTTCCAAGGAAAGGTCATTAAGGAAAATAAAAGCTTTCAAATTGAAGAGATGATACGCTTGTGTTGTTCAGCCATGAATAAAAATCATCTGGCTTCCAACAGAAATGTAATTTAGGGTTTAAAGCGCAAAGTCTGCACAAACATTTCTGTATTTGTAAATCTGAGGCTTCTCAAAGGTCTGTGGACATACGCTTACCACTTGTCAAGGACTAACTGTACTTTTTAAGATTTAATAGATACACACATCCCCAATCAAATCAATTAAGTTTCGCAGCTCATTAAGGTCGTGGCTAACTGTGTGGATGGCTCTTTGTCAGATAAAAGGAGACTCTGAAGCCATTCTTCAGGTTCCTGAGTTCTCTCCTCCATTAGTATAAGTACAGGAAGACCTCTTTTTTTTTTTTTTTTTTGGCGGTACGCGGGCTTCTCACTGTTGTGGCCTCTCCCGTTGCGGAGCACAGGCTCTGAACGCGCAGGCTCAGTGGCCATGGTTCACGGGCCCAGCCGCTCCGCGGCATGTGGGATCTTCCCGGACCGGGGTACGAACCCGTGTCCCCCGCATCGGCAGGCGGACTCTCAACCACTGCGCCACCAGGGAAGCCCAGACCTTTTTTTTTTTAAAGTAACCTTCATAAGATGCTATGTTATGGATCATGCAAGATTAGAGAGATGCTCTCTGTCCTGTGGGGCTCACAATCAAAGGCCTCAGAATAAATGATATCTGAAAGACTACATGCCATTGATCACATAATAAAATCTTAAAAATCTCATATTCATCAAATGACTGCATTTTCCCTTCCTTATTTTTCAGAGCATTCTGGAAGTCTGAATAAACTACTCAGTAGCTTCTTTACTTCTTTTTTTTCTTTCCTCTTTTTTTTTTTTTGTAGTTAATAAAGAACTTCTAAGAAACAGTATACTTATTCTAGTAATTTACTTACCCGATTCCAAAACCCTCATCTTAGATGTGTCTCTCTCTCCTTTTTCAAAGTAAAATAAATACCCTCTTAAAAAGCCTCTAAGCTCTTCCACAGGAATTTCTTCCCATTTCACTAATATCGAATCTGCAGACGTATCCTCAACAGTAAAATTTGGTGCAACAACTGGAGCTGTAAAAGGAAAAAAGTCAACAGCTAAAGGAGGGTTTACTAATACAGAGCAAGACATTAAGGTTTAATGAGATTTCTAGCCTCAAAATAGCCAAACTTGTAATCAGAACTTTATTTAATCATAAACTTTCACAGATATTATCACAAGCACTTTTGCTGTGAAGATACAAAGGCAGAACTTTCACACATAAACATATCTAGGGAGGTAACCTACGCAAAATCTTTAAATGGCTACTGGAATAGGCTTTACTCACATTTCCCCTCTTTACTGATAGTCTTGAATACGTTAATAGTCTTAAAACTTTGTAAAAGTGTAAATTAAGTATTTTTGACGTCCAAATTAAGATTTAATTTTCTTAATGACAACAGTAAAATTATGAAACATAAACATTAAACAAATGAAAAATAAGTAATTATAAATAATTTTACAGTTATCATACAAATTATTTTTCTTCCTTGTACTAATAAACATCTCAATTCAACCTGTTTTTAGAATTCAATCTGAAAACTGATGTTGTTTTATAATTTCTCATATTACCTTGAACTCTAAGAAAACGTACCCATTTAACTTACCCAGTTCCTCTACATATCCAATTATAGAACGTAGTAATTGATATCCTTGATTTCTGCACACGTACACGAAAAAATTATATCTTACACCGGGTCGAAACTGATCTGTAAGATGAACACAACCAGTAAACGTTCCTAAGTACATATTACTATGAATATCTATTTTAGAAATATCAAATTTATAATAACTCACTTTGAAATTTCCAAAACTAATTTTAAAAAAGTTACAGAAAATCCACATTTTCAAAATTGGTAAATATTCAGAGTGAAAACTGACTCAATAAAAATTAAACTCACTTCTGTTGTAATGAAAAGTTTAGTATTATAACATGACATCACCTCGAAGGGAAAAAATGGTAATCAAGGCTTTCATTTTGTTCCTTCAAATTAAGCAATGACAACTTCTTCCCAGATTTGGTCTAGGGTCAGTTTTCTAACCAATCCCAGGCCCATGTCATGCCTCTGAAAAAGCCCTTCCCTAACTAGTGTTATTTGTGGGTTGGAAAGAACCCACTGCTCTTCGCTTGTTCCAAGAAGCAGATACTAAAATGTCCACTCTAGTTGGACACTTCAGTGTTAAAGGAAATGGGCCATAGAGTCTATTCCTCTTTACAGCATCAGCATTTAGTGCCCTTGACTTAACTCCACAAGACATACAAGAGAAGCACCTTAACTTCGATCCAAGTTAATCACTTTTAAATGCCTCCTCGATACAATGCAACGTGTAAAGTGTTAGGACCACAGAGGTGGATGTATAACAAGGCCCCTGGCCTGGAGCAGTTGGCAGAGAGGTGGCAGGACAGATGAGGAGGGGTAACCGTAAGACCCTGTGTTAGACTAGAGGGATCTATCACAGAGCCTGTGGCCCCTTCAATGAGGGACCAAGTGAGCCTAAGAAGATCAGAAAAAGCCACCAGGAAGTGATGTTTGAACAGAGCCTTGAAGGGTACTTAGTAGCTCACCTGCAGTGATCAAGGAAAAAGACACTGCCTGGGGGGAAAATGGCAGCCTATGCGATTGCATTTAATTTGTGGAATACAATTATTCTAGTGTGGTTAAAGCACTTGCTCTCGGATTCAGAACACCAGTGGTCTTCAGGCTCAAAAGTTACCTCTAAAATCACTCTGCAACTTTTGCTGGGGGGGACAAGTATACTTGAGGTTCTGATTTTATACCACATGTATGTTAGTAAACCTGTACCTAGTTTTATCTTATGATTATGCATACCAAAATTCTACAGGGTTCTTCCGCCTGAAAAAGAAAAAGAGCCTGAGGGGTTAGAGCATCAGGAATGTGTTTTGAGATCATAAAAGAGAGAGGATAGTTGAAAGAGTGGGTGACTGAATAAGAAAGGAACAGGAAACGTGCAGGTTTTGTCCACACCCTGTCCTAGCAGCAACAAATAAAAGACAAAATCCCCAGCCACTTAAAGCTCTGAATTGCTTTCAAGTTAAATCCTGGTGTGATCACATACTAGTTTTGTGACCTTGGGCAAGTTACCCAACTTCTCGGAGCCTTTGTCTTCTGAGCCACTACAGGGCCTTTGTTCACCTGCCTCAGCATCAAAAGTCCTCCTTTTCATCCTACAGGTCTCAGCTTAAACTCACAACCCAGATATTCCATCTAAAGGGACGCCTCTTCACATCACTCCACCCTGCCCCAGTCCATTCTGATTATTCTCAAGTCCTTTGTGCTCAGTAACCTGGGCCCTGGGCAAACAAGGGCAAAAGGATGGTGAGTGACATCATTACAATTATAAATAATGCTGTGTTGAACACTCAGGTGTAAATCTGTGCTGCTCTCGGATTATTTCTTAGAATAAACCCCGAGACAAGTAATGACTAGATCAAAGCCTATGAGTCGTTTCACACACATACTGCCACAAACTGCCTTCCAGAAAAGTTAAACCAATCCACTCCCAGCCCAGTGGTGAGGGTAACAGTCACTGCATTGCAACCAGTCACTCCATATGTTGCTCTTTTTAAAAATATTTCTTTTGGTAGGGAGCATGCTGTAGTGTATACGGAAGTAGAAACATAATGGTGTCCACATAAAACTTACATAATGTTATAAACCAACGCTACCCCAATAAAAAGTAAATTTTAAAAATATCTTTAAAGAACTTTAATTGCGAGACACTCACCAGATTCTATTACAGTTTCAGTGCTGTTTGAAGGGACTTTTTTCCAGTCCATGAGGCAGGGTTCAGACCGAGATGAGTTACACCATTTAATTACATAGTCACAAGTCACGTTGGGGTCATAATTCCAAGTGAGCAGAATCCCATTTCCCATTCCAACAGCCTGCTCTATTTTGAGATCATCTTCAAGAAAGAAGGATATTTTACCAGTGTTAAAAATCATGTTTTAAGGTAAATCTCATGAAAATGGACAAGAGTTATAAAAATCACTTTACCGTGCAGACATTGCAAAATAGTGCTAAACTAGATAAACCTTTAGCAAAGTTTAGAAGTGCTGCTCTGTTGTTTTCGTTTTAACTAGGGCAATTACCTGTGCATATATATTAACCCAGCAGCTGGAAAAAAAACAATGAAAAAGCACCTAGGATCAGGCAGTTGACATAACTGGGCCGCGACACGAGGATCAAGAGCCATGAAGGATGGGGCAGAGGGAATACAGGCACTAGAGGGTGGCATGGCAGCTCGGGGGCGGGGGCAGAGGCAGGCGGGAGGCTGGTGAAGAACACGTGTGGGTGTCAGAATCCCCGTCTCCTCGTCCACTGTGGGTGTGAGCTCCACGAGAGCAGACGGGGGCTAGTGCCTGCAACTCCAGCCCTGAGCACAGCCCATGCAGTGAATGAGTGGGTGGGCCAGCCCCTCTCTTCCTTTCAAGGGAGACTGCTACCCCCATGGGTGGGCTGAAGGCATTGTGGAGACAGGACAGTGATGAAATGCTGTGGGGTGAAGTGGGATGGGATGGGATGGTCGGTGTGGGCAGAGAGGGGAAAGCATCCGCGAGCACGGATGGGTGAGGTGCAGAGGCTGGCAGAAGGGGCCATGCTGAGGTTTGGTTTCCTCATCCTGCCAGATCTCAGCCTAGGCGATAAGGGAGGCCCAAGGTTGGGGGTGAGGAATTAGCATGGGTTAGGACAGCGTGGCCAATGGGAGAGGGAAATTTTCCAAGAAATAGGGGAAGAAGTAATTTCTCTAACTGATGTATATTTAAGGGTTCAGTAAAAAGCCATGGAAAGGGTTTTTGAACAAAATTTGCATTCATAAGCAGCTACTACTAGACACAAGACCACAACTTGGCTGGGAATACAGAAGACTTCGGATGTGACAGCTTCTTGACTCAATGTGACTAAAAATCCACAAGGTAACCTGCGCTGCGGCTGCAAGGCCTCTGGCTCGGGAAATCCTCAAGGAGCAATGATTTGTTCCGAGCTGCAGCAACTGTCTGAAAGCTGATAGCCAGACCATTGTTAGTTCTGTAAATTACTGTGTCCTGATGGACACACAGAAAAGGTAGGAATATAGTTCTTGAATTAAAAGATAACATAGCGAGAGCCATTAAATACCTAATTTAAATCAGCAGGTTATCTTGCTATGGGCGTTCACATCTCTCTCCCTTTTCTTTCTTTTGACTCCATACCACTACCTGCAGACCTCTCTTCTCCGGTATGCACTGCTATCTGGGCTCTGGACGATATTGTGTGTCTCAGAATGTACAGTGTGTCCCCAATTCCTTCCTTCTGACTGAAATGAAGAACCAGTTACATAACAAGCAGTAAGACACTGCCTCAAGCAAGAACTGGAAAGATACTTAGGACCCAAACTGGACCAATTTTTCTGCCTCTCCGAGTGGGTAGTCATAGAAAGGTGCTCCCATATTAGTGTGGGATAGCAAGGGGGACCAGGGAATGACTCAGAAGAGGAGTTAACTAGAAGAGGCAGGAGTGGCCACTGAAAACTTGTGACTCAAAAAGCTGTCAAGGCAGCTAAGGAGGAGTGGACTAGTCACTGGTAACCCATCACATTTACAGGGGGGCACTAAGGAATTTTAAAATCACACTGCAGTTGTTTTCTTAAAGCTTACACTGAAGATCTAATTTAGACTTTAAGAAGAATTTCTTATCAATAAAGGATTCCTATTAATAAAGAATGCCTTATCAACAGAGGTGCCATTTAAAATGAGTATTTGTTCCTGCCTGACAGTTTGAAAATAGCCCAGCTGGCTAAGTATCAACTGTCATGGTCTTGGGGAGATATGTGAAAATGGTATCTGAATCAACTATTAAGATATTTCTAAGAGTAATGTCCACTACCATAACTCTACAACATTACGTGTTAAAGTAACTGGGTTTAGTAATATTTTATCCATCCGTGTAGATGCTTCAAGTCAATATTAATGACTGCTGCCTCTCTACGTCAATACGTGACATTAATCTGCCTGTTCCTCCTTACACATCAGCAGCAGCAGGGTATATGAGAAGAAAGCTGACATTTATGAGAGCAAGCAACACCTTCCAAATGTTGCACCTTAATTTCTTGTTCTTATATACTACTTTTATCTTAAGTACTCACCATTTGGAATTTCCATACTAGCTATTTTAGAAGGTGGCGATGAGCCCACAGAATTTTTTGCCACCACACTGATGATGTAGTCACTTTTATCCAGTTGTATTTCTGCCTTATGTTGAGGATCAGGAATTTCAGAAAGGGATTGTGTTTCCTCGTCGGATGAACATGATACATTATAGGAGAGTATTTTTCCATTAGCTTCATTAATGGGTAAAGGCTACAAAAACAAAAATAAATTCTGTTATAAAAACCTGCGAGGAGTGATTATGTGACAAGGCAAGGCCATCGAGTCTAAACTGGACACTCTGCTAATCTTAACAAAGTAATGTTAGAAAAGATGAAGTCGTTAACAGTGCACAACACAGATTTAAAATCCACTGAGATAAATCAGGAAAGTGATTCTGAAGAAACACTACACTTGCTGTAAGCAGTTAAGAGCACACAGAAATATAAAAATTAAGTAACAAAATATTTAGCCTCATATTTTTCAGAAGTAAACCAAAAGGGGTGATGAGAAACATTCTTCTACTTAAAAAATAAAATATTAAGAAGTATGGCATCATGTTTTTTTAAACAGTTTTTGCTTTCTCATTTTAAAGGAGTACTTGCTCATTATAGAAAACGTGGAAAATACTAAAAAGTTGGAAGAAAGCGAGAAAAATCTCCCATATTCCCATCTCTTAAACACACTTACCTTGTGATATTTCCTTCAAGTTGTCTTCCTAGATGGAGATTTTCATTAAAATTGTTTCAATCACACTATACAATTTACATTTTTTCACTCTTCTATAATAAAAACTTGTCCATAATACAGTTATATACATTTTAATAGCTTTATATTTCATGTAGCATTTTTATCCCTTTACTTGAATAATTCCTTAAATAAGTGAAATTTAAGTTGTTCCCAATTTTTCACAATACTAAAATGAATCTTTTGGTGCAACATATTTTTTTCATGGCTAGGATTGATATTTTAATGTGAGTTCCCAAAATTGGACTTACTCGATAAAAGGAAAAAAAAAAAAAAAGAAGTTTGAATGTTTAACATCTTTATTGGAGTATAATTACAATGGTGTTAGTTTCTGCTTTATAACAAAATGAATCACCTATACATATACATATATCCCCATATCTCCTCCCTCTTGCTTCTCCCTCCCACCCTCCCAATCCCACCCCTCCAGGTGGTCACAAAGCACCCAGCTGGTCTCCCTGTGTTATGCGGCTGCTTCCCACTAGCTAGCTATTTTACAATTGGTAGTGTATATATGTCCATGCCACTCTCTCACTTCGTCCCAGCTTACCCTTCCCCATGTCCTCAAGTCCATTCTCAACGTCTGTGTCTTTATTCCTCTCCTGCCCCTAGGTTGTTCAGAAACATTATTTTTTTTTTTAAGATTCCATACAGATGTGTTTGCATACGGTATTTGTTTTTCTCTTTCTGACTTACTTCACTCTGGATAACAGACTCTAGGTCCATCCACCTCACTACAAATAACTCAATTTCATTTCTTTTTATGGCTTAGTAATACTCCATTGTATATATGTGCCACAACTTCTTTATCTATTCATCTGTCAATGGACACTTAGGTTGCTTCCATGTCCTGGCTATGGTAAATAGAGCTGCAATGAACATTGCGGTACATGACTCTTTCAATTATGGTTTTCTCAGGGTATATGCCCAGCAATGGAATAGCTGGGTAATACGGTAGTTCTATTTTTAGTTTTTTAAGGAACCTCCATACTGTTCTCCATAGTGGCTGTATCAATTTACATTCCTACCAACAGTGCAAGAGGGTTCCCTTTTCGCCACACCCTCTCCAGCCTTTATTGTTTGTAGATTTTCTGATGATGGCCATTCTGACTGGTGTGAGGTGATACCTCATTGTAGTTTTGATTTGCATTTCTCTAATAATTATTGATGTGGAGCATCCTTTCATGTGTTTGTTGGCAATCTGTATATCTTCCTTGGAGAAATGTCTGTTTAGGTCTTCTGCCCAGTTTTGGATTGGGTTGTCTGTTTTTTTGATATTGAGCTGCATGAGCTGCCTATAAATTTTGGAGATTAATCTTTTGTCAGTTGCTTCATTTGCAAATATTTTCTCCCATTCTGAGGGTTGTCTTTACATCTTGTTTATGGTTTCCTTTTCTGTGCAAAAGCTTTTAAGTTTCATTAGGTCCCATTTGTTCATTTTTGTTTTAATTTCCATTTCTCTAGGAGGTGGGTCAAAAAGGATCTTGCTGTGATTATGTCATAGAGTGTTCTGCCTATGTTTTCTTCTAAGAATTTTATAGTCTCTGGACTTACATTTAGGTCTTTAATCCATTTTAAGTTTATTTTTGTATATGGTGTTAGGGAGGGTTCTAATTTCATTCTTTTACATGTAGCTGGTCAAGTTTTCCCAGCACCACTTATTGAAGAGACTGTCTTTTCTCCATTGTATGTTCTTGCCTCCTTTATCAAAAATAAGGTGACCATATGTGTTTGGGTTTATCTCTGGGCTTTCTATCCTGTTCCATTGATCTATATTTCTGTTTTTGTGCCAATGCCACACTCTCTTGATTACTGTACCTTTGTAGTATAGCCTGAAGTCAGGGAGCCTGATTCCTCCAGCTCCATTTTTTCTGTCTCAGCATTGCTTTGGCTATTCGGGGTCTTTTGTGTTTCCACACAAATTGTGAAGTTTTTTGTTCTGGTTCTGTGAAAAATGCCCTAGGTAGTTTGATAGGGATTGCAATGAATCTGTAGATTGCTTTGGGTAGTAGAGTCATTTTCACAATGTTGATTCTTCCAGTCCAAGAACATGGTATATCTCTCCATCTGTTTGTATCATCTTTAACTTCTTTCATCAGTGTCTTATAGCTTTCTGCATACAGGTAATTTTGTCTCCTTAGGGAAGTTTATTCCTAGGTATTTTATTCTTTTTGTTGCAATGGTAAATGGGAGTGTTTCCTTAATTTCTCTTTCAGACTTTTCATCATTGGTGTATAGGAATACAAGAGATTTCTGTCCATTAATTTTGTATCTTGCTACTTTACCAAATTCATTGATTAGCTCTAGTAGTTTTCTGGTAGCATCTTTAGGATTTTCTATGTATAGTATCATGTCATCTGCAAACAGTGACAGCTTTACTTCTTTTCTGATTTGTATTCCTTTTATTTCTCTTTCTTCTCTGATTTCTGTGGCTAAAACTTCCAAACCTATGTTGAATAATAGTGGTGAGAGTGGACAACCTTGTCTTGTTCCTGATCTTAGAGGAAACGGTTTCAGTTTTTCACCATTGAGAATGATGTTGGCTGTGGGTTTGTCATATATGGCCTTTATTATGTTGAGGAAAGTTCCCTCTATGCCTACTTTCTGGAGGGTTTTTTTTTTTATCATAAATGGGTGTTGAATTTTGTCAAAAGCTTTCTCTGCATCTATTGAGATGATCATACGGTTTTTCTCCTTCAATTTGTTAATATGTTTTATCACATTGACTGATTTGCGTTATTGAAGAATCCTTGCACTCCTGGGATGAAACTCACTTGATCATGGTGTATGATCCTTTTAATGTGCTGTTGGATTCTGTTTGCTAGTATTTTGTTGAGGATTTTTGCACCGATGTTCATCAGTGATATTGGTCTGTCGTTTTCTTTCTTTGTGACATCTTTGTCTGGTTTTGGTATCAGGGTGATGGTGGCCTTGTAGAATGAGTTTGGGAGCGTTCCTCCCTCTGCAATATTTTGGAAGAGTTTGAGAAGGACAGGTGTTAGCTCTTCTCTAAATGTGTGATAGAATTCGCCCCTGAAGCCATCTGGTCCTGGGCTTTTGTCTGCTGGAAGATTTTTAATCACATTTTCAATTTCAGTGCTTGTGTTTGTCGTGTTCATATTTTCTTTTTTTAAAGAAACTGCTTTTATTTATTTATTTATTTTTGGCTGTGTTGGGTCTTCGTTTCTGTGCAAGGGCTTTCTCTAGTTGCGGCAAACGGGGGCCACTCTTCATCGTGGTGCGCAGGCCTTTCACTGTCGTGGCCTCTCTTGTTGTGGGGCACAGGCTCCAGATGCACAGGCTCAGTAGTTGTGGCTCAAAGGCCTAGTTGCTCTGCGGCATGTGGGATCTTCCCAGACCAGGGCTCGAACCCGTGTCCCCTGCATTGGCAGGCAGATTCTCAACCACTGCGCCACCAGGGAAGCCCCCATATTTTCTATTTCTTCCTGGTTTAGTCTCAGAAGGTTGTGCTTTCCAAAGAATTTGTCCATTTCTTCCAGGTTGTCCATTTTACTGGCATATAGTTGCTTGTAGTAATCTCTCATGATCCTTTGTATTTCTGCAGTGTCAGTTGTTACTTCTCCTTTTTCATTTCTAATTCTGTTGATTTGCGTCTTCTCCCTTTTTTGCTTGATGAGTCTGGCTAACGGTTTATCAATTTTGTTTATCTTCTCAAAGAGCCAGCTTTTAATTTCATTGAGCTTTGCTACTGTTTTCTTCATTTCTTTTTCATTTATTTCTGATATGATCTTAATGATTTCTTTCCTTCTGCTAACTTTGGGGTTTCTTTGTTCTTCTGTCTCGAATTGCTTTAGGTGTAAGGTTAGGTTGTTTATTTGAGATGTTTCTTGTTTCTTGAGGCAGGATTGTATTGCTATAAACTTCCCTCTCAGAACTGCTTTCGCTGCATCCCATAGGTTTTGCATTGTCATGTTTTCATTGTCATTTGTTTCTAGGTATTTTTTGATTTCCTCTGGTTCTTCAGTGATCCTTGGTTATTTAGTAGTGTATTGTTTAGCCTCCATGTGTTTGTATTTTTTACAGATTTTTTCCTGTAATTGATATCTAGTCTTATAGCATTGTGGTCGGAAAAGATACTTGATAAGATTTCAATTTTCTGAAATTTACCAAGGCTTCATTTGTGACCCAAGATATGATCCTGGAGAATGTTCCATGAGCACTTGAGAAGAAAGTGTATTCTGTTGTTTTTGGATGGAATGTCCTATAAATATCAATTAAGTCCATCTTTTTAATGTATCATTTAAAGCTTCTGTTTCCTTATTTATTGTCATTTTGGATGATCTGTCCATGGGTGAAAGTGGGGTGTTAAAGTCCCCTACTATGATTGTGTTACTGTCGATTTCCCCTTTTATGGCTGTTAGGATTTGCCTTTTGTATTGAGGTGCTCCTAGGATGGGTGCATAAATATTTACAATTGTTATATCTTCTTCTTGGATTGATCCCTTGATCATTATGCAGTGTTCTTCTTTGTCTCTTGTAATAGTCTTTATTTTAAAGTCTATTTTGTCTGATATGAGAATTGCTACCCCAGCTTTCTTTTGATTTCCATTTGCATGGAATATCTTTTTCCATCCCCTCACTTTCAGTCTGTACGTGTCCCTAGGTCTGAAGTGGGTCTCTTGTAGACAGCACATATACGGATCTAGTTTTTGTATCCATTCAGCCAGGCTATGTCTTTTGGTTGCAGCATTTAATCCATTTGCATTTAAGGTAGTTATCGATATGTATGTTCCTATTACCATTTTCTTAATTGTTTTAGGTTTGTAATTTTAAGTTATTTCCTTCCCTTGTGTTTCCTGCCTAGAGAAGTTCCTTTAGAATTTGTTGTAAACCTGGTCTGGTGGTGCTGAATTCTCTTAGCTTTTGCTTATCTCTAAAGCTCTTAATTTCTCCGTCAAATCTGAATGAGATCCTTGCTGGGTAGAGTAATCTTGGTTGTAGGTTTTTCCCTTTCATCACTTTAAATATGTCCTGCCAATGCCTTCTGGTTTGGAGAGTTTCTGCTGAAAGATCAGCTGTTAACCTTATGCAGATTCCCTTGTATGTTATTTGTTGCTTTTCCCTTGATGCTTTTAATATTTTTTCTTTGTATTTAACTTTTGATAGTTTGATTAATACGTGTCTTGGCATGTTTCTTCTTGGATTTATCCTGTATGGGACTCTCTGCACCTCCTGGACTTGATGACTATTTCCCTTCCCATATTAGGGAAGTTTTCAGCTATAATCTCTTCAAATATTTTCTCAGTCCCTTTTTCTCTTCTTCTGGGACCCCTATAGTTCGAATGTTGGTGCATTTAATGTTGTCCCAGAGGTCTCAGAGACTGTCCTCAATTCTTTTCGTTCTGTTTTCTTTATTCTGCTCTGCAGTAGTTATTTCCACTATTTTATCTTCCAGGTCACTTATCCCTTGTTCTGCCTCAGTTATTCTGCTATTCATTCCTTCTAGAGAATTTTTAACTTCGCTTATTGTGTTGTTCATCATTGTTTGTTTGCTCTTTACTTCTTCTAGGTCCTCGTGAAACGTTTCTTGTGTTTTCTCCATTCTATTTCCACGATTTTGGATCACCTTTACTATCATTACTCTGAAATCTTTTTCAGGTAGACTGCCTACTTCTCTTCATTTGTTTGGTCTGGTGGGTATTTACCTTGCTCCTTCACCTGCTGTGTGTTTTTCTGTCTTCTCATTTTGCTTATCTTACTGTGTTTGGGGTCTCCTTTTCACAGGCTGCAGGTTTGTAGTTCCCGTTGTTTTTGGTGTCTGCCCCCATTGGATAAGGTTGGTTCAGTAGGTTGTGTAGGCTTCCTGGTGGAGGGGACTGGTGCCTGTGTTCTGGGGGATGAGGCTGGATCTTGTCTTTCTGGTGTGCAGGACCGCGTCCAGTGGTGTGTTCTGGGGTGTCTGTGACCTTATTATGATTTTAGGCAGCCTCTCTGCTAATGGGTGGGGTTGTGTTCCTGTCTTGCTAGTTGCTTGGCACAGGGTGTCCAGCACTGTAGCTTGCTGGTCGTTGAGTGGAGCTGGGTCTTAGTGTTGAGATGGAGATCTCTGGGAGAGCTTTCACCATTTGGTATTACGTGGAGCTGGGAGGTCTTGGTGGACCAATGTCCTGAACTCGGCTCTCCCACCTCAGAGGCTCAGGCCTGACACCTGGCCTGAGCACCAAGACCCTGTCAGCCACATAGCTCAGAAGAAAAGGGGGAAGAAAAAGACAGAAAAAAATAAAATTAAATAAAATAAAGTTATTAAAATACAAAATAAAAAAATTATTAAAAATAACCAAAATTGGGCTTCCCTGGTGGCGCAGTGGTTGATAATCCACGTGCCAATGCAGGGGACACAGGTTCGAGCCCTGGTCCAGGAAGATCCCACATGCCGTGGAGCACCTAAGCCCGTGCGCCACAACTTCTGAACCTGCACTCCAGAGCCTGAGAGCCACAGTTACTGAAGCCTGCGTGCCTAGAGCCCATGCTCCGCAAGAAGAGAAGCCACTGCAATGAGAAGCCTGCGCACAGCAACAAAGAGTAGCCCCTGCTCGCCACAACTAGGGATAAGCCCATGCACAGAAAGAAAGACCCAATGCAGCCAAAAATAAATAAATAAATGTATAAATAAATAAATTAATCAAATAATTAAAAGTAATAAAGAAAAGAAAGAAAGGAAGAAGGGAGCAACCAAAAACAAATCCACCAATGATAATAAGTGCTAGAAACTATACAAAAACAAAGGACACAAAAAAAACCGGACAGACACACCCCTAGGACAAATGGTAAAAGCAAAGCTATACAGACAAATTCACACAAAGAAGCATACACATACACACTCACAAAAAGAGAAAAAGGAAAAAATATATGTATCTATATAAAAAAAGGAAGAGAGCAACCAAATCAATAAACAAATCTACCAATGATAATAAACTCTAAATACTAAACTAAGATAAACATAAAACCAGAAACAAATTAGATGCAGAAAGCAAACCCGAAGTCTACAATTGTTCCCGAAGTCCACCACCTCAACTTCACGATGATTCGTTGACTACTCAGGTATTCCACAGACGCATGGTACATCAAGTTGATTGTGGAGATTTAATCCGCTGCTCCTGAGACTACTGGGAGAGATTTCCCTTCGTCTTCTTTTTTCACACAGCTCCTGGGGTTCAGCTTTAGACTTGGCCCCGCCTCTGCATGTAGGTCACCTGAGGGCATCTGTTCTTCGCTCAGACAGGTCGAGGTTAAAGTAGCAGCTGATTAGGGGGCTCTGGCTCACTCAGGCTTGGGAGAGGGAGGGGCACGGAATGCGGGGCGGGCCTGCAGCGGCAGAGGCATTCCTGATGTTGCACCAGCCTGAGGCGCACTGTGTATTCTCCCGGGGAAGTTGTCCCTGGATCACGGGACCCTGGCAGTGACGGGCTGCACAGGCTCCCCAGAAGGGAGGTGTGGAGAGTGACCTGTGCTCGCCGCTCACATGCTTCTTGGTGGCTGCAGCAGCAGCCTTAGTGTCTCATGCCTGTCTCTGTTGTCCACGCTGATAGCCGTGGCTCATGCCCGTCTCTGGAGCTCGTTTAGGCGGTGCTCTGAATCCCCTCTCCTTGTCCACCCCAAAACAATGGTCTCTTGTCTCTTAGTCATTTCCAGACTTTATCCCATACTTCCTCCTGGCTAGCTGTGGTGTACTAGCCCCCTTCAGGCTGTGTTCACGCAGCCAACCCCAGTCCTATCCCTGGGGTCTGACCTCCGAAGCCTGAGCTTCAGCTCCCAGCCCCACCCACCCCGGCGGGTGAGCAGACAAGCCTCTCAGGCTGTTCGGCACCGATCCTCGGTGTGGGAATCTCACCTCTTTGTCCTCTGCACCCCCGTTGCTGCACTCTCCTCTGTGACTCCGAAGCTTCCCCCCCACCACCCCCTGTCTCCGCCACTGAAGGGGCTTCCTAGTGTGTGGAAACTTTCCCTCCTTCACAGCTCCCTCCTAGAGGTGTAGGTCCCGTCCCTATTCTTTTGTCTCTGTTTTTTCTTTTTTTCTTTTGCCCTTCCCAGGTATGTGGGGAGTTTCTTGCCTTTTGGGAAGTCTGAGGTCTTCTGCCAGCGTTCAGTAGGTGTCCTGTAGGAGTTGTTCCACGTGTAGATGTATTTCTGATGTATTTGTGGGGAGGAAGGTGATCTCCACATCTTACTCCTCCGCCATCTTGAAGGTCTCCCTCACATTCAAACTTCTTTATTTATATAGCTAAACTGCTTTTTAAAATAATTGCTCCAATTCATATAACAGTGCATGGGACCCTCTGATCCAGACTGACACTGACATTAATACTCTGCTGAAGACACTGCTCCAACAGAGTTCCCCGATGGCTCTCCAATGGCCTGGTAAAGTGGACATGTTACCATCCTAAGACTTGTGGGTTTCATTTGATACTATTCATTCCTTCACACATCCCCCTCCCCTGGTTTCTGCAAAAGCTATTTTCTTCTGGTCTTCCTGCCTCTCTGGCCTTCCCAATCTCCCCTGCTGGATCCTCCTCCTTTGCTGGTCCTTTATATCTTGCCATCACCTACAGTTCCACTCTTGGCCTCTTTCTACCCTGCATGCTCCCCCTGAGTGATCCCAGTTATCTGCTTACTCACAGCTATGTCTTTAGCTCAGACCTCTCCCGAGCTCCAGAGCCTTACATCAAACCACCTTCTACTGAACTGTACTCAGATATCCTTGTGGCACATGTTTAAAAAACTCAACATGTCCAAAACAACTTAATTTTCCAACCAAATATGGCAGAACCATCAACTAGTCACTGAAGTTAGAATCCAAATTGCTTCAGTATTTTTAATCCTTGGTTAAACATTTATCTCGTTTGAACAATATTCTAAACTTTCTCACATTGAAGTAATTTATATAATTGTTACCATATTATTGTGAAATCTGACAGACAACTGAGAGTAGCCAGGGGATTTGCTAATCAAGAGTAAGAGGGGATGCACAGTCATATACAGACAACCTCGAAGCAATGGAATTTGTACACAACTTGCTCACAGACTTCAAAGATTTACTTTACTTAAAGCTGTAAAGATGTCAAATTTTTATAAAAATAATAGTTTAAATTTAAATAACAAAATTCACTGTTTTAAAAGAATCTGGTTATAACTGTTCCTATGAAATCTGGTGTAGAAGACAATTGTTCATGGTTTTGATGTTCATAAATCAGATAAAAAAATATAGCAACAAAAACATCTGCTCTGGTAAGGAAAAGCTAGTAAAATATAATGCAATTCATATTTTATCTAGAATTTTAGAAAACTATGTAAAACTTTATAATTGTCATATGATAATGCAATTTACTTAGGGGACAACAAATTACACATGATATATATATAAAGTTGGTTTCCCAGTCATTGAATTGAAAATGTAACATAAACACTTGAGATCCTAACTTGTGGTTTCTGGCTGCATTTCTGACTAAAGTGAGAGAGATGGAATGCATGAAATCTTTACAGGCCTCATAAAATCAAACTGAAGAATGCTCAGCTCTTGACACAGACATCCTCACTACAGTGACTGTGGTGCATCTGCAGTGATGTGGAATCTGGGGCTTTTAGAAGCCAGGTTACATTCTCAGCAATACTGTACGCTAAGCCAGTCTGGGAAATCCTGGCTGCCTGATAACCCAGGTACCATATGTAAGTTAAGTAGTTCAGCATAATAAAGTTATTTAAATATTCAAGGAAGAATTAGATATTTACCTTCCAATATATTATTAAATTTTTTCCGTCAGAACTCCACTCTCTCCAAGTATCTGGTCCCTTTGAAGGAACTAGAAAAGAGATTTAAAAGTTGGTATTTGAAGATGCATACTATGTAAGTTGATAAGATCAATAAGTGGGATGGTGGTATTTGAAATTTTTGTCTAGGTTTTTGAAATTCTCAATAAAAATGTGAAGAAGTCAGTGGCTTCCACTTAGAAAATGGAGCAATGGAAAAGCTGAGCTCCAAATGTCTACAAAACACAAGGCCCCTTACAATGGGCTAAAATCACCCCCAAGTCCCTCAGAAATGGGTCCAAGGCTGCCTCTCCATCTCACATCCATCTCTCCCCCCTTACTCAAGCTGGCTCTGGCTACACACTGGTTTCCTGGCTGCTCCTCAAACATGCCAAGGACACCTGCCCCAGGCTTTCTGCACTTCCTATGCCCTCTCTTCCTCTGCCTAGAACTTTTCTTCTCTGAATTAACCACGTAGCTTCCTTCACCACCTCCTTTATATCTCAGATCAAGTGTTACCTATTAGTGAAGTCTCTTCCAGCTACTCTATTTAAAATTGCAACCTCCCTCCTCAACCGCCTGGCCTTCATTCCCTAGCCCTCTCTCTAGGTTTTATTTTTTTCTGTGGCACTCACTGCCACCCAATATGCTATTGTATACATATTTTTAAAACTCATTTCTAATCCTTTATCCTATAAACTCCATGGACAGAGATTGCTGTTTTATTCCCTGCTATATTCCTAGTAACTAGAACAATTCCTGACACATGGTGGATACTCAACAAGTATTTGTTAAATGAATTAATGCCTTCATCTTAATGAGGCATAAATAAAATGTTTCCTCTTGGCAACAACAGCTCATCAACTGAAAGCAAAAGCAGCCAGTCTCCAAAATGACCAATGATATTGGTCTCGCTTCCTGACATTCATGCCCTCGTGTGGTCCCTCCCACACTGTATCAGCGTTGGCCTGTGTGACAAGTAGGGTACGGCAGATGTGATGTATGTCCCTTCTGAGGCTAGGACAGAAAAGACATTGTGGAGGCTGCCTTGTTCTCTCTTTGATCAATAAGTCTGGGACTTGCTGGCTGCCATGTTGAGGACACTCCAGCAGCCCTACGGAGAGGCCCACGTGGTGAGGAACCGAGGCCTCCTGCCAACAGGCATGTGACTGAACCATCCTGAAAGGCAATCCTCTAGCCCCAATCAAGCCTGCAGCCCCTACCCACATCCTGACTGTAGCCTCAGCTAAGCTGTCTAAATTTCTGATCCACAGACACTGTGAGATAACAAACGTTTGCTGTTCTAAGCCACTGAGTTCTGAGGTAATGTGTCATAGCAATAGATAACTAATACACTCTCTCCCTGGACTCAAGCATGATCCAAACAATTCTTACATGTACTGTAAGGATCCTCTCTCATCTTTCTAGTCTTCATGTAGAGAGACAAAATCTGGGTTAATACCTGTCCTTTTTTGTCTTACTGTTTGTTAAATTTTTTGGAAGAAGTTTATATTCCCTATATTATATAGTTCAAATAAAGCTTTTGCTATCTTTTGTTTAATGATTTCTGAAAATTACACCTATTTCTAAGTTTTTTGCTTTGTTTTAAAGCTGACATCTGCTTAATCAAGAATAGTATCTCATTCTGTCTTTAGAAATTATCATACTTAGATAACCAGTTACCTGATTTTATAGATATATTGACCTGGGCGTACCACAGAAACTAAAGTTCAAGAACCTGTAGTCCCATCCATTTCTCAGGCCTAGGTCACAAATACAAATTCCACCAAATTAGCTTTATTAAAACTTGTTTTCAATAAAGAGATACTCTAAATAGGTTATGAAAACTCCAGGAATAGGAGGAAAGAGTGTGAGAAAAATCACTCCATAATCTTACTATGGTTTCAAGTTTGGTTTCCTATGTATCATTTTAATACAGTTGCAATCACATTGTGGATAGGGTAGCCTAGTCCTTTCACATAACACATGCCAAGCATTTTTCCATATTATCACAAAACTCGAAAAACCATCATTTAAAATGTCTGTATGATATTTTACTAGCAGGCATTATATAGTTACACAATTTATCTAAACATTCTCCTGCTTTTAGTCACTTTGGTGACATTTTCTTTTAAAAACAAAATTTCAGCATCCATAGTAATAATTAGCCGTATGTCATTCAGTTAACTTACTGGCTTCTGTGGTTAAATATTGTTTCTCATTGCTCCACTTGCTCCATTTCCAGAAGGGGTCAGTACAACAACGAATCCGAAAAGTATATATAGTATATGGATTTAACTTATCCACAGCAGCAAGATAACTTGAATTTTCTATTCCTTTCATTGTGACATTCCGCTATTAGAAACAAATATATATATTATATATATAATATCACATGTATATGAATACATACATACACTCATATACTTTTTTTAGAAGAAAGCCTCCCAAATTTGTAACATAAATTGACTGAATGTCGTAAGAGTTTACCTCTATAAAACCAAAGACAGTTCATCCACTATATTTTAATTCTTATGTAAATGCCAAATCAGTGAAATTATGTTCTGCAACAGCAAAAAATAAAATTGAGGTATCTTTTTAGTCCAAATGTTGGATCTAAGTAATAATGGTCAATTAATTATGCAGAGAAGATGCTATTCAGTCAATGGTTAATGGTAATGCAATATACCTTAATATAACTTAGTAGTCTAAGATGACCTTGAGGATTAAATACATTATTCAGATGATATTTGGAAACTGACTGGAGGCAGGCATCATCTTATGCATCTTTTTTTATATGGCACTTAGAACCTCTAGTGTGGTGCTAAACATGTAGACTATTCAATATTTAAACTAAATAAATTAAGATGAAGCAATTCTAAACAAATTTGAGGATTTGCATGTCTCAGGAAAGTCTCTGAGTTCCCAATTACTTATTGCAACCCAGAAACCCAGACGCTTTCTGGGTTACGTTTTGCAGTTTGACTGATTTTCTAGAAATTATCATTAAGTTTCCAAGTGACTATTTAAGTACATCATTTATTTTGGACCTACCCCAAATTACAAGATGGTGCGGCATAAAAGTCAACCTAAGTATGTAAAATGTACTAAAAAGCCGTGTTTTGACTTATAACGCCCAATTATAACTTGCTCCTATTGCTGCACTTAGCAATTTTAAAAATCACACCTTCTCTTTGGTGCCGATTAGTCCATTAACTAACACCAATGGTTACAGCAAAAACTACTAATTCATTCACAAATTTATTGAGCACCAGTTACATGCCAGGTACTATACTAGACCTGGAAATATTCTGAGTAGTAAAAGTCAAACTTACGTTCTATAATATCCGGTATTATAACTGTTTTTAAGTGCTAAATATAATGCTGTTATGATATTGATAGATAATGTCTTCACACTTAGTAAATCTCTATAATAAGTAATCTGAGCGCTTGTGCATACCAATTTACTTAATTCTTTTTGAAAACTAAGTATTTTATCCAAAATAATCTCAAAGGAAGTTTACAGAAGACTCTTACTCACCATTTCATGTACTGAGTTAGTTTTATTAATTTCAATTTGACATAACAGTTTAATCTTTGCAAAGCTGCCCGGTAAATGCCAGGAAAGTGTAACAGCTGTTGAACTGATATCCTTCACTTTGATTGAAGTAGGAATATGGGGATGAACTGTAAATACAATTTTCAAAGATTACTTTGAAAGCTCTTTTCTAATATGACAAGTGAGAGTCAAAGAAAACAAAAAACAGAAGAGATGTCATCAGTGCTGACCAACAATGTTCCACCCATTGTTGTGTGGAATACAAATCTCACCTTCACTGCTGACACCAGGCCAGCATTGTTTAAGAACCATTCACACTCAAGGTTTCTCAGCTGGCATCAGAAATACTAAAAGGTAGTAAGTCAGTCTCTACCTTTAAGGAACCCCTCATTTACTTGGGGACTGACAAACAGAAAGAAGGAAAATCAACAAGAGTATATACATTAAGTCCTAAATGCATGGTACAGATATTCACTGCTACAGGAATTTAGATGTAAGTGCACATGTACAGTGAAGATAGGACTTAAGATGAGCTTTGAAGGATGAATCAGAATGAAACTGGCAAAACAGTTGCAGAAAATCATTTCAGGCTGGGGTCTTGGCAAGAACAAAGGTACAGTGAAGCAAACTGCACATTACACTGGTGATAGTGCATATACCAAATTGAGTGATGGGAAAGAATCACGTGGAAGATATGGCTGAAATGGCAGAGGGCAGAAAAAAACATATAAAACTGCCATGCAAGTATAAGATGTAGCTTTTGTGACCTTATGGAAAAAATCAAGACATAACAAAAAAAGATGAGAAGGAATAATCGATAAAAGTGACATATTCACAAGTAAGGCAACCTTATGCCCCTGACTGTCTCTAAGAGAAGGCCTCTACGCCACTGCTCTGTGTGTTGCAGAGCCTGGCACAGAGTTGATACACATGGAATGACCACAGGAATGAGTGCCAAAAAGACAGGCCTCTTTTATTTCTATTTTGAGCTGTACATTAATAGGGTTGGTAAAAATCCAGAAATCATCGGCAGTAAAAAGGAACAAACTATTTACTGATACATACTTGGATGGATCTCAAGGACATCATCCTTAGTAAAAAATGCCAACCTCTAAAGGTTAAATAGTGTACAACTCCATTTACACACCATTCCCAAAATAACAAAACAATAGCGATGAGGAAGAGACTAGCTGTTTTCCAGGAACAGAGATTCTAGCACGCGCCCGTGTGTGTTGATGGGGGTGTGGTTGGTATTGCTATAGTGACAATGGGAGGCGGTTCCTGTGGGCGACAGAGGAATTCTGTATCTGAACTGTATTGGTGGGTTGCATGAATCTGTACGTGGATCTGACTGCACAGAAGTACACACACACACACACACACACACACACACACACACACACACACACACAATTAAATGCATATAAAAACTGGTGAAAACTGAGCAAGGTCAGTAGTCTGGTTCAGTGTTGAACAAGGGTCAACTGCCTAATTTGGACATGGTACTACAGTTACATAACATGCTACCACTGAGTAAGTCAGATGAAGGACTGTAATTATTTTTACAACCACCTGTCAGTCTACAACTATCTCAAAATAAAAAGGTTTTAAAAATTGGGCAGGGCTTCCCTGGTGGTGTAGTGGTTTAGAGTCCACCTGCCAACGCAAGGGACACAGGTTCGTGCCCCGGTCCGGGAAGATCCCACATGGCGCCGTGCAGCTAGGCCCGTGAGCCATGGCCGCTGAGCCTGCGCTCCGCCGCGGGAGAGGCCACAACAGTGAGAGGCCCGCGTACCACAAAAAAAAAAAAAGAAAAAAAAAATTGGGCAAAAAACTATTTTCAGAAATCAAAAACTATCAGATAAAGCCACTTACAATTTCTATGAAACAATTAATTCAAATTTTTATTTGAATTTAATAAAACAGTGAAACTTGAAATTATAACGATTTTTAAATGAAATTTACAAAATTAGTATTAAGTAAATATAAAGGAAATAATCAGTAAAAAGAAATCCCTAGAAGCACTTTTCATTAATCTCAAGACACTTTACCACTTCTAAAGTTATTTTTAAGACACTGGTTTATGCAGCAGCTTACCTTTTTCAGTTATGTTAACTAAAAGTGTTGATTCTGATTGACCCAGAGGATTTCGAGCATTCAACGTAAAATTGTATATTTCTTGATTTGGAAGCATTTGAAAGAATAACTGATAGCTTTCATTTGTGGGCAACTCAACTCTTTTAAATCTAACATATTTTCCTGAAAAACTGAATTAAGAGAACATTAAAGAATATTAAAATAATTTCAAAATGGCAAGAGATTTATTGCAGGAAAAGATGAACGGGTAAATTTCTAATAAATGTTTTTTTTAAAAAGTCTGTATTTCTAATTATAGATATACTACAAACTCAGGGAAGAAAATATATACAAGGCAGAAAACAGAAGAAAAAAATCAGCCATTAAGCCCACTACCCAGAGACAGTCTCTGTTCATATTTGAGGATTCTTCCTTCTAGAGACTTTTTTAAAAAGACAAGATATCGAGTCTGCATGTGTTTAAAATGCAGTATTTATAGTATACCCAATTTTCTACAGCATATTTTGTTTTGTATTTGTTCCCATAAATGAAACAGAGCATCTTCTTATGTCATTTAATATCCTTCCAAGGTACTCCTCACTGTTCTGACAACCTTTCCCAGAGACCTTTACCTTTCAAATAAAGTGTAACTTGTATTGCGTGGGCCCACCAAGAACGTCGGTCTTCCTGGATTCCAAGTGCATATAATCTCTTTTAAGTCATACGTCTCACAGTTCAGTTTTTGAGGAATATCAGGTGGATCTAAGTAAAAAAAAAAAAGTAGTTACTTTGATTATGTATATTTTCTCTGAAAACGTTATGTTTCATAAATGTTAATTACATTTTGGACAATTTCCTTAAAAAATCATTTGCTTACATTTTGAATGGTGCAGGAATTACCATTCTTTGTACAGCATGTTGTTTCAGAGTTCATATTACATTAGGAGTGAGGGATTAACATATACTTAAGAGTGACCATTAGCTCATTTGGAAACTCCCCAATAGCAACCTGAAGAGATCAACTATCATGTTTTCCCCTTAAATCCCATTTCAGAGTCCATCAAATCTCTCAAAGGAACCTTTGTCCAACTAGTTAAATCAGAAAAATCTAGAGGTTAATAGTATTATTACCTATCCTCTTTATACTGTGATTTGAAAACAAGTACCAAATCATAAGTCAGTATAAGCCATGGTACAAGTTTCAGAGTTCTTAAATAAGTTATAAGGACTATTATTTACAAAGTCACTCTTGGTAAAATTCTACATATCCCTATATTCCAAGTGACTACTGATCTTTTGTTGTTTTTCTTCTTTAATGAGACTGTTCTGTTTTTGTAGGGGCAAGACTAGAATAAGAAAAAAAGTTTTGTTTTTGTTTTGTGAGACAGAGTGATAAATAAAAATTCTACAGTCTGACACTGATTATAGAAAGTGATATTTCTGTAATCTTACTTAACCAAGCATATACAGAAACTGATATTTCCTACTGTCATATTTATCCAAACTATCTTCCATGGAGGTAAGTTTTGTTAAACGACTATCTACTCATTGAAAAAGTCTAAAAGATAACTTTATTTTTAAAAACCTGAATTTTTAAAATAGTCCTTAGTTTATCAAATAAGACTTAGAAAATTTCACACTTTCCCCAGAGATAAGCATTACATCCTTCAAGTATCTTAGGTAACATTAAGAGAAGTAATGAGTATTTATAAGAAAGTTTACCAACTGGATAATAAAACTAACACTGACATATTTATTTTGAAAACTGTTTTAAACTTAAGGACAAACTTTTGGTCGTTTTATTAAATTCACATACCCCAAATTTTGAGGATATTTAAAATGCTGATTATTTTAGGATCTGGCAGATATATTAAGTTGAAATACTTAAAATCCAAATAACAGGAGCAAACTAGACAGAAGTAGAAGGAAAAATTGAAGGAGAAAAAAATATGAGAGGGCAGTACTTGAAATATACTGACTTTCTTTTTAAAGAAATTCACTTACAAAAGAATCAATTGAAGCTAGGTAAAAGCTCAGTATAAATCAATTGTCTTTCTATATAGCAGTCTATAGAAAACGCAATTTAAAAACATCAATTTTTAATAGCACCAGAAAACATCAAACACCTAGGAATAAATTTACCAAAAGATATAAAAGACCTCATATCACTAAAATAAATCAAAGAAAATCTAAATAAATGGAAGGCTATACCATGTTCATGGTTTGGAAGACTCAAATTGTAAGAATAAAAATCCTCCTAAATTGATAGATTTAATGTAATATCAATCAAAATCCTGGCACGTTTGAATGTGTATGTGTGTATGTAGGGGAAAACTGACAAGCTGATTCTAACATTTTCAGCCTTTTCAGTAAAGAATGGGGTAACAGGCTACCCATAAGGGAAAGGAAAGTAAATCTTGATCCCTAACTCACACCACAGTCTGCCCTTGCTGCAAGTTTCTAAAGAGCTCCCTCTGAAGTGAAATGTTACTGTTGCTCCTGAAATGACAAATATTGATCAATATTTCAACCTCCAAATGTTATAAATGAAAGCTAAATTATGAACTAAACAGCACTATGATAAAAGATTAGAACATTGTTAGAAACAATAAAAACAGTGAATATTCTCATCTTCTAAGTTTTAATTTTTTATTTCATTCTTTTAAGTGAGTATCTCACTTTTTGGTATCACTTATCAAGCAGTTTCGCTACACTGGTTCTTTACTTAGACTCCATGATCATTTGTGAGGAATGTTGCACATCACTTCCTAAAATTCCATTTAGGAAAGAAAATTTAATTTTTTAAATTTCTAAAATTTAAATTTGAATATATCCTCACTCTCACTTGAATTCCAAAATGCCTTACTGGAAGGCAAAAAGAGAGTAAGGTTACAGCCATCAAGCTGAGAAGGGCACCTAATCCCCTTCCCTTGGGAATCTATCAGCAACTGAATGTAATTTATCATAAATTTCTATGGAAGTAGAAAAGTGACTGAAAGCGGCTGACCCACAGCATAACTGACAATCGTAAGGAAAAAAAAAGCATAAGAAAAATCACTGAGTGAGCAAAAGAAAATGACAAAATCCATTCACTACATTTCACACATTTTATTCATGAGACCCTTGGACCACTAGAAACTTTAAGTTCCGAATGTGAGCAGGAAGGGAAGCACTGCTGGAGGCAAAGCCATCAGTGCATTATAACATTACAGTTACCACAGGGGAGGGGACAGAAAAACTCTAAATACAAAAGTATCTGTGGGGCTTCCCTGGTGGTGCAGTGGTTGAGAGTCCGCCTGCCAATGCAGGGGACATGGGTTCGTGCCCTGGTCCGGGAAGGTCCCACATGCCGCGGAGCGGCTGGGCCCGTGAGCCACGGCCGCTCACAACGGTGAGAGGCCCGCGTACCGCAAAAAAAAAAAAAAAAAAAAAAGTATCTGTGGGTGCACAACACAAGCCATATAGGTAGGGCAGTCCACCCACAACAACTTTTGGAAACATCATGGAATGTAGAAGTGACCATGTTAAAAGATGCCCCTGCATTACGGAGAGTACATGAGACACAGAACACAGGGAGAGGGGGACTCTTCCTCCCCCCATGTCCTGCAGCCACCCTCCTCTCATCAGAGAAGTGTAGGTTATGCTTTTGAAAGATTTTGTGTAAAATCATTACAATTTCTTTAATTCAGGTACTTTAAAAAAAGGTATGCTTTAATTAGGTGGGAAATTAATTTATATGAAAAAATTCCTAAATGATGTAGGAGTAAGAAATATTATATACTACCTGCCCTTGACTCAACAAAGCTGTTAACTAAGAATTTAAACTAAAAATTAGTAGATGAATGTTTCAAATCTTTATTACAAAAGCTACAAATTATATAGATACAGGTATGTAGAAAACAAGCTTAGAACTCACCTTAAAACAAGCAAAAATGCTGGTACCCTCATATGTCATTTGCATCAAAGAATAAAAAAATAAGAAAGAAATAAAATCATCCCCCCGAAAAAGCATTAAGGCTTTCAAAGAGGACCAAAACAGATTAATAGGAACTCTTTTCTTAAAAAAAAAATTATATACTTACATCCTGCAAAAATAACTGTTCCAAACATGTTATCTTCTACGGAGAAAACCACATTTGTTCCACTACTTTCGGAAGCAGAAATATTACGGATCTTGATTGCAACATTTTCCCCATCGAGATGGATAAGGGGACAATATGTGCTGCCAATCTGTGCTGATAACACTTTTTCTTGAGTCACACAACATACTGTTATATCTGAGCCTACAAGTAGCACTCTGTCTTGAGGAAAAACCTTAGTCTGAGAATCAGGAGACCCTAGAAAGAGCAAAAGGAATTATAAATACTTTAGAAGTCTTTTACATAAATTAGCCCAGTGTACATAAAACACAGGTACTTTGTAATTATGGTGGCCCAAAGATAAGGTACGCCCCCCCCCCCCCCAGGTTTCAAAGGAGCAAGACATACACAAGAAATAAAAATGTGTGTGGTTTTATTTACTTATGACGGGGTGAGTAGAGGGGACTGCAGGTTGCCGTGTAAGGTCACAGGTTAATATCTAAGAAGTCTAAACGTTCAAATTAAGTGGGTTTATCCACATGTGAAAAATCCACACCAAGAAAAAGGTACACATTAAATAATTCCATTCCTTTGAAATTATTCTATGTATTTAGATCAGATGTCCTAATTTCCATCAGCTTACATGCATGGTTAAATACTCCACATCCTAAAAAGCACTTTCTAAAAAAAATCCCAACTCTGTAGGTTAAAGCCACCCTTTTGTTTTTATTTTCCTAAATAGCCAATTTAAAAATATTATCTTTAGTCTCCTTTCTACCTACTCACTCTTTAATCTACTGCAATCTGGCTTCTACTCTGGCCACTTTACTAAATGGCTCCACGGCCTAACTGCTCAATCCAGTGGCCACGTCTTAGTAATCTTTCCTTCAACTTCCACAGCATCTGGTATGTTGCCTAAAGTCTTCCTTCTCAAAACTCCCTTCTCTCTTGGGGTGTAGACTACTTACTTTTGCTACTCTTAACCCTCTGGCTGCTGTTTGTTTTGCTGGCCTCATTTTCTTCCATCCTCCCCTCCTCATACAAGCTTCTAAGAGATGTGTCCTTGGTCTTCATGCCCCTTTCCTTGAGTTATGTTAACCTCCAAGATTTAAAAATTTTCACATCACGTATGTTAACGATTCTCAAGTACACAGTTGACCCTTGAACAACACGGGTTTGAACTGCATGGATTCACTTACGTGTGGATTTTTTTCAATAGTAAATACTACAGTACTACAGGATTTGCGGTTGGTTGAATCCTCGGATGTGGAACCACACATACGGAGGTTCCACGGGTATGGAGGGCTAACTATAAATTATGTGTGGATTTTCCACTACAGGGAGGGTTGGAGCCCCTGAGGGTTACCCAGTTGTTCAAGGGTCAACTGTATATCTCCAATTCGAACTAATCACCTGGATGCCGAATTTGTATTCCCAACTGACAATGAGAAATTGCTCCCAGGCACTTCACAGCTACCTCAAGCTCAACACATTAAAATTGAAATTTATCTTTCCCACCTAGTTTGTTCATATAGTTTCTGTCTCATTGGACAGCATCACCAGCTACCCAGCTGCCCAAACTAATAGTCATCTTCGGCTCTATTTCTCCCCTACTAAAAGCATAGTCGCTAATTCTAATTCGGTCTCTTCAGTGTTTTCATACTTCTTCCCTCTTTTCATTTCTAAACCCAGGTGTCCTATTTTATACCTTCACTGTCTTTTGCTGAACTACAAGATTCTCCTTATTAATCTGCCTGCTTCCAGTCCTTCCTCCCTCTGATCCATTTCTCCATATTGTCACTAGAGTAAATAATCTACAATAATTACCAGCCTTTTAAAGCACTTTATTTTATTGTCAACAATTTTCTAGGCCCTCTCTCACACTGCCAACATTATACCTGCCTGAGTTTTATTCAATGTACAGATGATTTTTGATATACCTGCAGATTCACACTGTTAATTTTATTTTATTTTTTTGGCATGCGGGATCTTAGCTCCCCGACCAGGGGTCAAACTTGCGCCCCCTTCATTGCAAGCTCGGAGTCTTAACCACTGGACTGCCAGGCAAGTCCTATACTTGCGGATTCCCATGTTCTCTGCAGTAACTGCAGCTCACAGCAGTCTGCTCTATGGGCAAGAAATTGGGAGCTCTATTTTAAAAATATGGACTTGATCTCATTACCGCCTACATAAAATTTTTAAATGTTCTCCCAATGTCTATTCGAAGTGATTTTTAAACCTGGATGTTTATCTAATCACTCAGTATGTTCTTTAAAAATACAGATTTCTGAAGCCTATCTCAGAGTTTTTGAATCAAAATGTTCTGGGTCAGAAGACTTCGAAGATCCCCCGGTGACCCTCATGCATCCAAATGGGGTTCAGAGAACTAAAACCGTGAGCTAAACCCTACCCTTAAGCAAGACTAATCTAATTCATCTGAAATGAAAATCCTTTAAATATGCACTTACAAGAGATGTTCTTCAGTGGGCTCCAGTCGCTCCACTCTTTGCGACCAGAGAACTGAGGATCATCAATGTAGCATCTAATTCCCACATAGTGAGTGGTGCACTCCAAGGGCATGTCTGAGGTCCAGCTCCAGTGATGAATTGTATCTCTGCCATTCAGGGTTGTATTGTGGGTCACCTACAAAATGAACACAAACACAAAATTCTATTTCCAAGTACTATGTCCTGCTCTCTCTTAGGGTTAAAAAAAACACAACAGACTGTATACAATTACCAGCTAAGTAAATCAAAGCTTTGCTCTTTTGTAAAACTATCTGTTTTCTATAAGGCATAAAAGGAGAGTTGTAGTAATAATAATTATGATTCATTTATGTTTACTTCTTCAACTTTAGGGCCTACTTCATTATTACACAAGATGTTAATAGTCCAAAACGTTCAATACAATTCATGAGAAAATACACCATTGCCTAAAATGGTCCCATTTTCCATGGACAAAAAACCGTTAATGCTTTTTTTATCTCCAAGGGTTAAAGTCAAAGAGAGGAGAGCATTTTAACAAAATAAACTATTATTTTAGACTGGATTTTTTTTTTATATAAATGTCATATATTTCAAATTTTATTTTTAAATATGCAACTTATAATAATATAGAAAGCTTAATTTCAATTGTGGAAAATGGGCAAGATTTCAACCAAATATATGAGGATATACTAAAAGAGACCTTGGGACTTCTGGTTAAAGACAACAGATTAAATAAATAAATGTACTTCCTTCTCTTTACTTCATGAAATTCCTCTAGAACAAAAGTACAAGTTTTTTTTTTTTTTTAAGGCACAGATGCACAAGGGCAAAAAATTGAAGAAACAGTACTGGTAAGATTCTGGACACTGGAAAGCAGATGGGCAATGGTAACTAACTACGCATTCTAAAGGCTGGGGCACTCCTGCCTTCTTCCCTACTCAGCCCCCAGGATACTGATGGCCAGGTACATACTCACCAGGTAAGAGTCTAAGCAAACTTTTCTAAGGAGCATATGAACAGGTCAAGATAAAAACCTAAAATAATATTAAGATTTTTCCAGCTTGACAGCCCATCCTAATCACATACAGTGGTGCCCTAGCCAACAAGTCCCACCCAGGCAAACAAAAGTTCCAATTAGACTTGTTTTATTTTTCAAGAACCACTCACTTAAATATGAGCAGCAACCAGATGACCAGAAAGGGGAGAAAAGGTTCTAATGTGAAAGTCAAAGATCAAAACAACAACAACGAAAAAGCAATGTGAAAAAACAGAATGCACAGAAAGAAAAAAAATTTTAAATCACCGATAACCTCAAAGATAAGAAGAGATATTGCATCCATGAAACAAGAACATGATAAATTTTTTTAAAAAAAGGACTAAGAAAAGGGATCTCTTGTATATTAAAAAGTATATTAATAGAAATTCAAAAGTGCAAGATAAACTTTAGGAAAAATTGCTCAGAAAATAGAGCAAAATACTGATGGAATGTAAGAATGATAAGATAATTAGAGGAAAGGTCAGAAAGGTACAATTTCTAAAGAACAGAAGTTCTAAGAAAAAAAGGAGAAAAAAGAGATGAGGAAATCAAAGACATAAAATAAGAATTTCCCAAGCTGACAGGCATGTGTTTTCAGACTGAAAGGGGCCTAATGAGTGTACAGCACAACAGATGAAGATAGATCTACAATGAGAAGCAAATGGAACAATGCCTTCAAAATCTTGAGAAAATTTTCCAACCTAGGATCTTTTTACCCAGCTAAACTAGCAATCATGAGTGAATGCAGAATAGACATCTTCAGAAATGTAGTATCTCAATGTATTCATCAAGTAGCATTTTACATTCCCACCAGAAGGGTATGAAAGTTTCAATCCTTCTGCATCTTATCAATATTTGGAATTGACAGTCTTTTAAATTTTCCTGGCAACTAATTTAATTTTTTTAAAATAAAATATATCTGTAAGCTACCACTGCAGTTAGCAGAGAGTATCTACAAAAAATAGCAAATAACTACTAGAATTTATGCTTCCACCAAAATGAGGAAACAAGGAATTCAGGAAAAAGAGGATCCATCATAAGACAACTATAAAAGGAATCCTCTGAATGAGGATGAACCGTAGCTTCCTAACAAATGTGTTGAAGAACACAGAGGTTTGTCTTGAATGGGTTATAGGTATACCCAGGTATTAATCTCTTCAAACCAAGGGTTGGCTACTGGGAGTGGAGGCTGCTGGAGCTCCTGAGAAACCTCAGAATACTCAGCTATTTGCCACACTTTGTGCTATACAAATATTTGGCAGCATCCACATGAGCTCTTACATGAAAAGGGTCAGGAAGTAAGTCAGAAGGCCCTCAGAGAGATGTATTCAGAAAGACAAAACTGATGTTTGTTTGAACATTTCGACAGATTTACACAACCTAGAAAGAATTTAGGATTGAATTAATGAAGCAGACAAATAAAAACTGTAAGTACAAGACAATACGAGAAGATGTACAAGAAAAAGGAAAAGAATAGTAGACACTATTTGGTTCAGTTATAAATAGTGTTTACATTACTGTAATCCAAATAATGAATACTGGTCTACCAAAAATTATAACATAATGATATTGGAAAAAAATAAGAAGTGGAGAGAGAGAGAGAAAGAGAGAGAGTGTGCGTGTGCGTGCACACGCATGTGAGTGCACATACATGCGAGTGCGTGTCCCTGGGCTGGGAAGTGAGACAGGACTAAATTCTCATTTTCCATTGTGGGAAATTAATAAAACATTGCTCAAAAAACTAAACAAATAATAACAGCAACATAAGCAGGCTATCTGGAAAAATGGAGACAAATAATAAAAGAATCAGCTAAAAGAATTCCTTGTTTACAAGAGAGAAAAATGAGAGGAGGAGAGAGGGCTGCATAACTCCCAGGCATCATTCACATCCTGGCTTGCGCAGTGCAAAGCTTCCACAGCTGTTTGTGAGGCTGCGGGCAGAAAATGTCAAGTTATAAATGAAACACTATAAATTAAACTTATAAATGAAACTCACATTTATAGTGTTTCATGATCTTTAATGATCTTTAAGCTATTACAAAATAATAGCATTATAACCTGTCATAAAATGACTGATTATAAGCAATTCTACCTTAAATACTAATACTAATAATATAATTATAAATAAAAATGTCATATTTTACTATGGACAGGAGTAACTTTTTAAAATTAATTTGTTCTAGCTCTATTTTTCTTGCCTCTTGCTATTTTTCCCCATAGAAACATTTTTCTCCAAAGATCATATTCCAAAAAGTAGGGAATTACTATCTTGCCATTGCTGTCTTGTTACACATCTCGTGGCAATGAGTTACATGATCTTAGAAGAATATTTCTATTCATTTATGTTTGATTTCACTTACATGTCAAAGAGTATCCCTCTTACTCCAGCATCCCTAAGTCAGTTAAAAAAAACAAACAAACCATCTAGCTCCCAAAGGAAATAATAACAACTAATAGCTGTTTAGTAGCTTTATAAATATCATATCATTTACTACAGCAAATATTAGCACCATTTTACAAATAAGAAAAAGGAGGTTTTGAGAAGTCATCCTAAGCCAGTAAGTAGTAACGCAGAATATAAAATGTTAGGCCATAAAAAATGCTACACAATACAATTTTAAATAAGTAATAGTTTTAAGACAATAATGGTAGAGCTATATCAAAGTTAGCTGCAAATCAGACTGACACACAAGAATTGCCATTAAAACTCAAGAAAAGAGAGAGCATTTTTACACTGAGGTAATTAGAATGGGCTTTAAAATAAGGGATAGGATTTGACCTGGGTCTTGAAATGTGTATTCAATTTGTATAGGTGAAAAGGAAAGGGAGGGCATCTTAGATGAAAATAAGTATACTGATTATGTAATACAATACAGATGGTATTGGTTAAGGAAGAGCACAGACTCTGGAATCAACTGTCTGGGTTTGATTCCTGGCTCCTCCACTTAATGTATTCCTGTGACTCTGTATCTTCATCTGTAAAATGGGGGTGATGCTAACAGAGCCTCCCCCAGGGGCCTATTGTGAAGATGCAAACTATTAACATATAGAGAGCTTTCACAATAGTGCCGGAAAGGGGAATGCCAGAAGCATTGGAAACAAGGTAACTACAATTATGGCTGCTACTCTTTCAGGATGTAATACACAGGTTGTCAAAAAGGAAAAATAATACAGTGACTATGAAATACAGAATAATACTATTTATTCTCTTTACTATTTTATCTATGTACTTAGGCAAATAAACTGTAAAATCATGGTCTTCTAATTCTTAAGTCTATAACTAGGCATATTTCAAGTGCATTAAAGAGGAAAAGAGTAAAAGGATGAAAGAGGGAATTCCCATGTACTAGCTGTCAATACTTTTCACTGCTATATCTCACTATTCCTTAGATTAATAATAAACTAAAGATGGATCATTAGGAAACTATTCATAAACAAGATTTTAAAATTAGAGGAAAAAAACCATGTACTATTAAATATAAGAATGTTATTTTGGATTCAGATAAATTCAAACTTATAGATTTATTCAAACTTACAGATTTATACAAACTTATAGATTTATACTTATAGATTTCTCAACAATTACTATGGCTAAATATGTTGCAAAACATTTATTTTTATGTCTGTGGTGTTAGATAATTTATAGTAATACGTAAATTAAATTATATGTATATTTTTAATTTCATTTATGTAAAAACATGCATATAAAAAAGGTTTGACAGGAATACACAAAGATATTGTTTACTATGTTCAAGTGGCAGAATCATGGATTAATACTCCCTTAATTTCCTAAACTTCCTATAATGGTTACACATTATTTCATTAATTTAGTGAGTTTTTCAGGCATAGCATACAGTTTTTACTGAACCCCCAAAGGATATCTGATTTACTTCTTTAATAATCTAAAGGTTCACTGTTGCCACTTTAAAATTATAAAAAAGTATTCAGTTCTTTAATGTCACAGGAAAAAAGCTATTTTTGTTCAAACTTACTGATTTTACGATTTCCATATTCTTTTTACGTAGAACTTTGATTTCCCAGATGACATTTGAGTGATGTGGAAAAACAGAACCCTTGTCATTCCACTTTAGGTGTAATGTAGAAGTTGAGAAATCAGCAGACAAATCCACGATCTCTGGAACATCTGGAATGAAGGCTTAAAAAAAGGAAACAAAAGATAAAACTTAGTCAAATAAGTAACTATTTTTCATATTATAATCCCATTAATCAACTAATGTTAAACTCTACTTCTTGATCAAAAAACAATTAAGGATTAAATTCTTGCACCTCCTACTGAAAAAAGAGAATAAATATATGTATTTATTTGTATAAGCAGCTCCTAGCTGTTCATCAGCCAAATCTGAGAAAATTATTTACCAGCCCGCTGTTTCAAATCCATAATACATCTTCTAATACAAACAGCAACTGAGTTCCCACAACACTCCAGTGTCACTGGGTCTGAAATCTCCAAGCAGACAACATTGGAGAGAAGTGAAAAAGCTCCCTTTGTATAGATTATGGAGAGCTGGCCTTGGTAAACCTTTCCATCTGTTTTCTCTGCACCCTTCCCCACTCATCTCCAGTCACAGCCTGCATGCTAGGGAAAGTTACCCACTTGAGGATGCAATGAGCTACTACTGGCATAGGCAGCAGTAAACAGCAGCAAGACCGTGGTAGGGACCAAAGCATTGAGTTGAGGAAGCCAACAAGGTTCTAAGAAGTACTTGGCAGGATCTGGGAAGTCCTTCAGAAAGGCTAGTTTGCAGTGGTGTGCAACAGGTCTGCAGGTGATTGAGAAAGAGATAAGGTGATAAAGCAGAAGACAGCTGGAGAAAGCCTGGCTATAGTAATAAGGATGTGGCTCAGGATGCCATATATGGAAAAGAAAGGACAAAATCTAATGGGCATTTCAAAGAAATGACTGGGTCAAAGAAATGAAGGATTAGTAATAACCAAGACATGAAAACATCTAAGATTTCTTCAAGTCACTAGCCCAGAAAGCAGGAAGAAAGGCAAAAGGAACCAGGGACAATTGTGAAGAGATGTGGGAGTCTGGCCATGGATGACTAAGTGTTGGGGAAAAAAAGACCATTAATGGAGGGGGGACGTGCAGACAGTAAGTGAGAATGGGGACCAATCAGAGAGTGCACACAGACTCAAGAGGAACTCGCTGAGTGCAGCTCAGAAATGAACATAACACACCGACACAAAACAGCCAAAGCTTGTTTGAGAGCTAGTGACAGTCACACCTTCAAGGAGCCAGAGACCCCAGCAAGAATCCCGAGAGGGAATGACATAGAAGCAGAAGGAAACCAGAGAAAATCTGGCATCACTGAAATCAAAAGAAATGGGTTGTCGTCCAGGCCCAGGAAAACAGAGTTCAGAGAGGAAGGCTGAGAAAAGACCACTGGTGGTCTTTTGATGCTGGTGAGGGTACCGTCAATTCCTGAGAAAGAAGGCTGGCAGGGCAGTAGGCTCTGAAGCTGTAGTACAAAAGGTAAAGAGAAAAACCATGCTCAAGGATAGAGCCTCTCACAGGGAGAAACTGGTAAACTTAAAAAAAACAAAACAAAAAGGTAGCCGAAAGAGTAAGGTATTCTTCAAAATCTTCAAGTCTTCCTACCTGTAGGGAATGAGTATATTAATGAAAAATGTGGGGATCAGTGGAAAACACACAAGGTATGAGCCTGTTCTGTTCTATGAAATTCAGGCTTTCTGGTATGAAGGGCTCTTTCTTGCCTGTGCTCTCCTCAAATGACAGTAAGGTGAAGGTAAGTTGAAAGAAATCCAGAGTCACAGGCTCTCAGGGCCCATATCTATCCTAGTGCTGCCCCACGAAGTTCAAGGACCATTAAGTAAAGTCACTTCCAGCACAACTGCGGGAGCTGACAGAGAGAGGGTGGCTGAATGTTCTGAAGAACAAAAATGGCAAAGCAGACCAATATAATATAAATTATGTGTAATATAACTTAGTCTTGGAACTTAAAAATAAGTTTTTACTAAACTTACTTAAAATGTACTGATCACAGTGCTCTACACTGGATTTACGTAAAATGTTTAGGGTCACACAGGAAACAGAACATGTGGATTAAAGCCTAAAATATGCAGCAGTCAACAGTTACTCAGCTACATAAGGACAGTGGAGGATGCTTTACACGAGAAGTTTAAGTGGGAAACTGCTTTTAAAAAAGAAGGAGCAAATGAGGAGTAACAAGCTGATTCAGTGCCAGGAGGGACAAGTTCAAGGTGGCAGGGCAACCACACAGAGCAGAGGCTGCCAAGAACACGGATCCTTCAAATGTTCCAAGATGTCACAACGTAGTAACTTAAAATTATTAAACATGAGAGTACTTTATTAAGGCAACACTCATCTATTAAAATGCTTCCCTCCCTGAAAAGTACACATAATTAACATTTTATCTAAATAGTAGTGGGCTATTCTTCAAAACCCAAGTCATACCTGATATTTCCAGCTAAAGACAGTAACAGCCATAATTACAAATGAAAAGATTAAACACAGTTTTTTCACGACTTCATAGTATACTTCTTCACTGTATGCCAGGGAAGTTCCCCTAAGCTCCCACGGACTGTCATCTGCATTTTTCTCCAGCTAAAATACACTTGAGGACAATGTTAGCTTGCTTTCTAGAAACTACAAACTTTGCAGCTAGAAAAAATTTCATCAGTCTTGTTTATTTTTTAAATAAAGCTGGTTTATCTTTACCCATAACCTCCATGCCCCTTCTGCCTTAGAACATCAGAAGATGGGAGCTTTCCCAGCTCTTTTATAGGATCCACGTTATTTATTCTGCCTCATACAGATGCAAATTTTTAGGTTATTTTAAGAAACTTAGAGATTAAAAATCTTACAAAGACTTATTTTTGTGCTTTCCCTTGTCAATTAGAAGCTTATTAGAGGGGACTTTCCCAGTGGCACGGTGGTTAAGAATCCGCCTGCCAATGCAGGGGACATAGCTTCAATCCCTGGTCCGGGAAGATCCCACATGCTGCGGAGCAACTAAGCCCATGCACCACAACTACTGAGCCTGCACTCTAGAGCCCGTGAGCCACAACTACTGAGACCGTGTGTCACAACTACTGAAGTCTGCGTGCTCTAGAAGCCTGCATGCCACAACTACTGAGCCCGCATGCTGCAACTACTGAAGCCTGCGCACCTAGAGCCCGTGCTCCACAACAAGAGAAGCCTGTGCACCGCAACAAAGAGTAGCCCCCGCTTGCCACAACTAGAGAAAGCCCACGTGCAGCAACAAAGACCCAACACAGCCAAAAATAAATAAAATTAAAAAAAAGAAGCTTATTAGATATATGTATATGTGTTAAACATCTTCTTTGCTTTATACGTATACTTTTGAAAGCATCTTAAGATTTGAAGAAAACTTACTTTCTCATACTTTTATTTAGTAGCAAACTGCCAAAGAACCCAAATCTTCTAATGCACAGCTCCACTATCATTTCACAGCATCTCTTGCATATGACAGGTGTTCAAAGGTTTGCTGATGGACCCACCTCCCTCTCTTATATTCATCTAATTTGCTTTTCATTTTCTTATCAGTATTTTTCTTATTTGAGTAGCAGTAGTAATATCTTAGTGTTGGGATACTGTTAATCTAATATTCAAATCACAATGAGGCCCATTATTATTAAAAATGCTGTCAACAAATTACATGCTATGCAAAAACAGTGAACTATTAATCCAGTAAGTCACCTAGAGTCTGTCCTGATTTGCCTTTCGAATTCTGACACTTATCTTCAAGTAGCTTCCCAGACAGAACCTTCGCAATCCCTACTGAAAAAGCAGACAGCACAAACTGGCTCTCTGACAGAGTCCTGGGGAAATTTTTGAAAATCTGGAATAAAATTAAGTTAGATTCCCTCATACCTTAGTACAAAATAATTCCAGATGGATGAAAGATTTAAGCATGATAACAAAACCAAAAACTCATGAAGAAAAATATCAAGAGATTCTATTATATAAAAATGAAAATCGGTGGTATGAAAAAAACACCACAAAGTTTAAATTTTAAACTTGCAAAAGTATTTGTAGCAAATAGGACAGAAGTAATAACCATACTATACAGAAAGCTCTTGTGAACTAACGAGGAAAAAGATGAATTTCAACATGAGAGAAAATTTACAAAGGATATAAATAGTTCAGAAAAGAATAAAAATGATAATTTTAAAAAGTAATCACAGAAATATAAAAACAACAGCGCTATAATTTGGGGGCCATCAGATTGAAATCGCAAATCTAAGACAGACAGACAATACCCAGTCCTGGCAAGGATGCAGACAAGCAGGCATGCTCTAATATGATGTCTGTGGGAATGCAAAAAGATTCAAAATGTGGGGGGAGCAACTGGTAGCGGACATCAAGAGTCATAAAAAGCGGATGTCTTTAATGTAGCGTTCCCAATTCTAGGAAATTTAGCCTAAGAAAATCATCACACAAATTCAGCAACATATATGTGCAAAAAATGTTCATTAAAGCATTGGTAATAATGCTGAAAGACTAGAAATAAAAATCTCAATGTTAATAATCAATGACAATCCCAAACTCCCTAGCTATCCCTCCCCCCACACTTCCCGCCCCCCGCCCCGCCCCGGTTTGAAATTGACAGGTACACACTGCTGTATTTTAAATGGATAACCAACAGTAGGATGACCTACTGTATAGCACAGGGAACTCTGCTCAATATTATGCAACAACCTAAATGGGAAAAGAATTTTTAAAAGAATAGATACATGTATATGTATAACTGAAAAAAAAAAGACATCAATCTAGTTCAATTTTAACAAGGCTTCTATTTAAAATGATGTGGTAATTGATTATAATAAAATAGTATAAGTAAAAAAAATTTTAATAAAATATATAATTTGCTAAAAATAAAATAAAATACAATTTGCTAAAAAAAATCAATGACAAAGTAATTATGGTACCTCCATTCAATGGAATACTAGGCAGCTATAATGTAGATTTATTTACATAATAACTTGAAAATCTATATCTTCTGATAAGCCTATAATAAAGTAATATAAACTTTACTGTTTATACACACACACACACACACACACACACACACACACATAGAGAACACATGTAAGTATTAACAATATTTCTTCCCGGGTATTGGGATCATGGCTGATCTGCACAAAACCATCTCACATGTATCTCACATACAACTACAGAAAGAAAATAACAAACATGGCTCTTCTCTATCTTGAAAACAGCCCTATGTAGCACTTTACCCAGACAATACTTCAGCCAGAAAATGAGACCGGTTCTAAGTTCCTGGACAGCATGCTTTGCTATTATCCTTTCAAAATCTGTGCTATGTCAGACACAGACCACTCCAAACATGCACCTTGCCTGTAAAATTGGAGAGATCACCAAGTTGCTTATATTTTCTTTCCCTTGCTTCAAAATAAGTCATCCTTATAAGACTCACTGTAATATCATTATGATGCCATCCCATAATAGTTGTCAGAAGGCAACAAACCTGCCTACCCCACCATTAAGAGAGTCAAGACCACTGGAGTTTTTAAGGTCTCATTGCATGGCAAAATTTCCATCTCCAAGAGCCTGGATTTATTTCATGCTTCCACCCAGCTTGTAGCATATGTCCTAGGCATTCGGTCAACACATCTATAAAAAATGCCTGCTATGTGCAAGGCACTGGACTAGACACCAGGTGTAGAAGACAAAGTCTCTGCCCTCAGGGAACCTGTTTTCTTGTAGAGGAAATACACAGGAAGCACCTAATTATATAATAAATTATTTATGCAATTGTGAGAAATACCACAAAAGAGAAATACAGACTGCCTAAAGGAATGTTAAGAAAAGAATGGGGTCTCCTCTGGGAGGGGATGGTCAAAGACTATTTCCTAAGGATGGCTGAGGAATTCTGAAAGGCATGCAGGAATCAACGAAGTAGAGGGGTAGGAGAAGAGAAACCAACCGTGGGAAGGACCTTAACTTGTGTGACGTCTATTTGACTGACCAGAGGAAGAGTTTGCTTCCATCTTGATCTTGGCTATGCTCCACAATTGGAAGTATGGTCGCAGGGTAAATGAGAATATTAGTTTAACAAAATATATAAAAGAATGGTAAATTCCTGTCAATTATAAAGCAGCACAATACTAACAAAGGCACCATTCTGAGTTATTTTCAAATCAATTTTCTTTTCAAATACTTACAAACATTTTTTTCATTTAGTGTGAATTTACTTATAAAACTTCCAAAATCATGTAAAGGGTTTATTGTTATTTCATGATCACCAGGTAAAAGAGCTGGGATTTTAATATTTTTCTCCAATCGATAACAAGAATGGGACCTGCAATATAAGAAATCAAATTTTAATTAGCAGATAAAATGGAGCGCAATTTTCATAAAAACTTGATTAACACAAAATTCAGTGGAAAATACTTTGTTCTTTTGTATACAAAGATATGACAGGTTACATCGCATTTTAAGACTGCAAAAAAGCGAGGTAAATGGTAAGTCCATCAATGTGGTGGTAGGAAAAATAACCAGACTGTATCAGAAAGTCAAGAGAGTAAGCAGAGACGATTCTATCAAGAAACTTAGGGCTTTAGCATGGCCTTCAAACCCCACCCAACCCTGCCTTTGCACACACCCTGCCCCCCCACAGTCCCCTTCTGGACCGACCACTACAGGGTCCCCATCACTGAGACTTCAACCAGCTTGTCTGCTCCTCTGTTTTGCCTCACGGTTCACTCGTACAAAATGTTCTCATGTTCTCATCAGCTCCGCTTTCAAAGTGCTTCTAGTTCCCACCCATTACCTCTCAGACAAAAGTGAGTTTTTCTTCTGTGGTTCCACGGCCCTCTGTATCTTTATAGGGCATGTTTACACGCTTTGTTATTCACATACATTTCTAATTTCCCGTAAAATTTTAATTCAAGCAAAAGGACTTTGGGTGTCTCCTGCATCACCGCCCTGCCCCGCACAGGCCTCTTCACATTCCTAAGTGAATTTAGGACTGAGGACTTGAAAGGGTCGGCTAACCTCACGTGTGTGGTTTCTTTACGTGCCAGCAACAGAAAACCACCCGAATTCTCTAAATCATCCTTTTTCATACATTGATACCATTGTACCCAATATTCTCTCAGGTTGGAATGGCTTTCTGTCCTGTTTCTGCTGAGAAAACTGAGTATTCCTACTCCACCACCACGCTTCTGACAGCCTCTCTGGACCTCACACTCCTTAGTCAATGCTCCCTCAGACCATCACAGACAATTAGCATCAGCGCTTAATCCACAGTCTCATTATGCTCTGCTTCTCGTGAACTCCTGGAGCCCGGATAACTTCTTCTCTGTGGATTCTGCAGTGGTCAGTAGTGCTATTTACCAGATTTTTCGGATTCTCCCTTTCTGGATTCACAGGAGGATTGCATTTCCCTGCTCCTCTGACACAAGGCACGGCCATGTGATATTAGTTGTAGAGAAAGTGAGTGAAAGTCAGTTTCTAAAAGCCAGGAAGGCTCTAAAAGCCAGGCAGGCTCTGCTCCCCTCCCGTCCTGGTGCACTGGGAGATGAGGGCCCCCTGGCCTGTGGCCCTGAGGGAGGGAAAAGGGGCAGAGATGCCAGCTGACCTCAAGATAGACACAAAACACAAGCAGGAGTAATCCTTTATTTTCACTGCAGAAAATAAGGACATAAGATTCAAGGGTTGTTTCTGCAATAAAACCAAGCTCGTCCTGGCTGATAAATTACCATCACACTTAGACTAATGTTCAACAAATGTACACTGACTGGGAAAAAAATCTGAGTGTATTTAAATCCACATTTATGTCAATTTACATTAGGACCACTTATCAGCACACTGGTGCTTGGAGCTCTGCACTGAACTTCTCTGGCGTTGCTAAACAACTCAGAGCCTTGCCGGGATTAGGGAGGAGCAAGGAGAGTGCTCTGACTTCCAGACAGCCCGAAGGCTTCCACTCCAAGCTCCGGGACTTGCAGCCACTCCAAGATTACCTGAGAGGGTAAGGCAGTGTGACGGAACCTACCACTTGCCTCCTAATGTCCACTTCCCCCCTTTCCTTAGTAACACTGCCCCAGGTTTATCCGAGTACATTGCCATCAGCTATGAGAACACATCACCTAGCCTCTTATGCAAATAAGTTTAGCCACTGCACTAAGTTCTGCCAATGAGATGTAAGCAGAGGTGTTGTACAGGACTTCTTAGAAGTCTTCCTAAAGCAAACCATTTCCTTCCTGCTTTCTGGAAGGCAGACATGACAGCCACTCCTGAAGCATCATCTTGAAGCAAGAGATCACACCCTCAAAATGGCTGAGTAGCATGAAAAAGAGGAACCTGGGCCTCTCATGGCCATGTGCACCCACGTTGGCCTTGAACTGCCTACTCCAGACCTTTCACATGACAGTAAGTGCCTGTCTATTACTGACATTTTCTGTTAGGCAGAGTCAAACTTGAACTTCATTGATACAGGTAGGCACTGGTTTAGGATAGACCAGTAAAACTTCCCCACAGACGATCAGAACCCACAGCCCATGAGAAGTGTTTCCCATACTCAACATTCACATGATAAAAGAATCAAAGTTGTGGCCAGGAGAAGGGTTTGTTTCCATCCTGACTGAAGTAAGATTCAGATTTTTAGAAAATAGAGAGCTAAGATTTAAAATTTCTTTTAAAAATTTCCAGAATAAAATCTTTATATTCTAAAATTAAAGACAAAGAACCTTCAGATTATAACTATAAATTAACCAAAGTATTTCCATTACCCGTTTTCAAAGCAAACTTCATAAGCAGCACCATGGCCTGCTCCAGAGGGTGCTCTCCAAGAGCAGTCCCACACTTGTAAATTGTTAGTTATACACTTCAAATCACGAGGAGTCCCTGGAGAAGGAGAAACAAAACACACACATAGGCACACGCACACGCACACGCACACAAAATGCTTATTAATTTAACTGCACTGTAAAAGTCAACAAGTGAAACCGTCCCCAGCCATAAGTACAAGCATATGTGTCTGCAGAAGGCCCATGTTCTTTATGCAGAGATGAACCTGCAGTCACAGGAGGTGACTGGTTTTATATTTCTTTTTGTAGCTTTGGTTTAAAAAAGCTAGTGAGTAAACTGATGAAAGTGGGTCAACCACTAGACCACTTAGGGGTTAGGCCTCTCTCAAAAATTCCACTTCCAGACAACTAAGATAAATAGAGGGAGTGGCTATATGGATTCAATGAAGGGACCAAGAGAGCGCCTGGGAGAATTTTAGTCTCCAGTGACCGCATTTGCAAAAAAGTAAAATTTAAAAAACAAAACAAAACTCTAAGACTTTAAGTAAAAACTATGTACCTCCTATGCCACAAACACAGCTTCTAAGCACTCCTAACTACTAGTGCTTCACAGCTTGTTACCAGACTGCCACCTACACAGAAATCTCATAGCCAATCTTTAGATTTTTATGAAGCACATCACATAAACAGTAATAAACTCACATGAGTCTCTGAAAAATATATATTTTGTGCAGGCCTAAACAACTGAAAAGTAACAAATAATTCAGAAGATTACAGTCCTAATAGTATTTACTCACATCTATAAAATAACATTAGATCATGGAATACATAAGCACTGTACAATGAAAAACTGTCATTCTAAAAAGACAGTGAAAAGAAAGAAAGGAGAGGACTTGAGGGAGGGAAAGAGAGAGAACAAAAGGAAGGAAGGAAAAGAGGGAGGGAGGGGAAAAGCAATTAAGAGTGTGAAAAAGGTATTCTATCTCAAATTCTCTATATAAATGTCTATTAAAAAGGTTTTTTCTTTAATTTTTACATGTGATTGGTATCATACTCACTACAGCAATGAATTATAAAGTTATTTATGTAAGACAGAAAACAAAAACATTAGAAACACATTAGAAATCATTAGTAATCATAATAAAGTTATTTAGTAGTAATTTGGGGGGAAAAGAGAAGATCTCTTTAATTATGGAAATAATATAAAAACTAAACTCAGAGGCAGAAGGATGAAAATGCTCTTTATAGAGTAAGCTAGATAACACCTACAAACATTCTTAACGTTTTTAAATAAAATGAAAACAAATCATATATTTCTTAAAGCAGATATCTGGATTTAATTTATGTGACATTCTGAAAGGCAAAATTACAGACAGAAAATAGACGAGTGCTGGCTGGATGTGGGGATGGCGGGCTGTCAGCAGAGGAGCAGGGGCATTTTCTGGAATGACGGACTGGTCTGTATCTTGACTGTGCAGGTGGATACATGTCTGTATGCATCTGTCAAAACTCACAGAACTTTATCCTAAAAGGGTGAATTTTACTGTATATAAGTTATACCTTAATTTTTTAATGGGGAAAGAATACTTAGATCTATCTTTATGGGCCTTTTTAAAAGAAACTAGAAGTACATGAAAAAAAAATGACATAGAAATGGATTTTAACCACAACCTGAAGCGTTCAATAAAGTCTCAAGATCGTTTCTTAAGCAAAACAGTAATGACATTGCAATCAGTTCATTTTCTCTGACTCTGATGCACTTACTTCTTTTCTGGCTGTTTACTTGATTCATTAAATATAGAAGAAGAACTGTTAATAAGAGCCACTGGAAATTTGAAGTCATCCTCATTCTTTTACTGTCCCCCATCCGGGATGGTCGTTTCAAACATAAGGAAATGTCCATCATCTGTGCAATGTAGTCAGTTCTGCATGAGGAGAAGAATTTCAAATGGTGTTCAAACTGGTCCAAGGACACTCCTTATCCTGTGCACATCAACACTGAAAATGGATACTGACAAATACCAAAACATGCTGCACATTAAAGCCATGGAGACACCAGACTCAGCTACCCTGGCTTTAGGAGATGTGACAATCGGACACAGCTGTTGCTCCGGGATCCATTATAGGGTCAGGATAGGCTTCAAATTCAAGATTGTAACTGAGCACATTTTATCAACACTCCAGTACTGCTAGAGTATAGAAAAGCAGTGCATAAAACTGAGGTTTTGACAATTTTAAGTGATATGTGAGATGGCATTTTTAATTTTAATTAGTATATATTAACTTTTATAGTCACTTCTTCATGACAAGTAATGTTGGTTTTCTTTTCCATGTACACTGTGATATTGTTTCTATTTTACATAAATTTAAATAGTTTAAAGAAAAAATTAGGGTCATTAATCACATATGGGGGATTGCAGATGTGACAAAAATATTGACAATGACATACAAATGACTAAAGTGTAACAAACACTTCAACAACTATAACGGGGAAGGGACTATCAGTAGACGAGAGATTTCAACACATTTCTGTTGAAAACTGAGAGCGCGCAGACGAGCGGTGACTGCATCTGGCGGGTGGTAGGGAGGGGCTTCAGCGGAGCGAGGCATTGGTCAGCCCAACATACCCATCAGCCTGGCGAGTGCCAGGCCCTGCTCCAGGCACCAAAGGTGCAACACCGAGCTAGACGAAGTCCCTGCCCTCAAGGAGCTTAGACGTTAGTTCTAGAGACACATACATAAACAAGTAAGGTCCTGATACGAACTTTAAAAACTCGAGTAAGTCAATGTGCATGACAGTGTGTGAGTGACGGTCTAGCATCTGAGCTGGGATCTGACTGATGAGAAGACTGACATGGTAAGATCAGGGAAAGAGTAGCAAGAGCAAATACAAGGACCTAAGACAAGGACAGCTTACCAGGTTCAAAGGTCAGGAAGAGGGGCTGACAGGAGGTGGGCTGGCCAGGCCACAGAGGGCCTTTGGTCATCAAAAGGATAAGGGCTTTAACAGGTCGAGATGAGCAGCAGCCGCTGGAGTGTTTTAATCAGGGGAGATCCATGAACCGATCTGTACTTTGGGAAGATTTCTCTAGCTGCTACATGGAGAACGGACTCTAGGGGAGAAGAGAGGCAGAGGAACCGGAGTCCAAATGAAATAATCAGTGGTGAGGACCCTCTGCTAAGGTTTTCAAGAGTGGAGGTGGTGATAGGTGGTCAGATTCAGGATCTGTACAAGAGATGGAGGGTCTTATCAATCCATTATAGGCAGGACAGAGTGGTGGTTAAAAACACAGGCTCTGAATTGCAGCTTTTGCACCTACTGTGTAACCTTAACCGCTCTGTGCCTTGGTTTCCCCATCTGTAAAGCAGGGATGATAACTGTATTTTTCTCATAAGTTTGTTGTGAAGATTAAATGAGTAAATATATGCAAAGCACTTGGAATAGTGCCAACAACATATACGTGCTATAAGTGTACTTTGTGTATTACATGAGGTATAGGGAGAAGAGAGAAGGCAAACATGACTACTAGATTTGGTGGAAAAACAATACTGGATGGATATGGTGCCACTTAAATCCTCTGTGCGCGCGTGAAGGAAGATGCAGTCATTCATGGGCTGAAGCTCAAGGATTCCAAGATTTGTTTATAGAAGTCAACTCTGACACGCTCCTACACCCCACTCCCAACAGAAATGTTCTCCTACAGAACATAAAAGAATTGTTGAGGACACAGAGCAGCTAACAAAGACATGGGTGTCAAAGAGGAAAGCCTTCCACACCTGACCCTGAGGGATTCCTCCGAGTAATGATGTTCGCATCCACTGTTGTTGAATGAAGCTTGCCAGACAACAAGTCCTCCGAATGTGCTGAAAACTCCTTGTCAGACCTAATATTGCCTCATTTTTATATTGGAATAGACAACTAAGGATCATAAAACATATAAGAAAGCCTAAATCATTGAAGGGAAATTCAGGATAAACAGGATCACCAAAAGGAAAATAAAGATTACTCCCAGAGGAAATAGGGATAATGTGAGAAATAGGAAAAGTAAAAAAGAAAAGCAAAAAGAAAATCACCTCTAAATAGTACTCTCTGAGCGGGCATGGCACAGTCATAAAAACAAGAAGAGGATGCAATGAAAAAGGAATAATCAGAAATAAAAATAACTCTTACACATTACATACACTGACTGATAGTAAAAGATTTCTAATGACAGATAAAACATTGAGTAATCTTTCAGAATACACAAAAGACAGAAATAGAAAATGTGAGAAGAGATATGAGAAACAGGAACTTGAAAAAGGAAAGGTGATCGAACATCTAGATAACTGGAACCCCACAAGAGGATTCAAGAAACATGCTTCTTAGTGAAAGCAAACAGCAAGATGGCTGCCTGGCTACTGCTGAGCACTGTCACAAACCTGGGAAGTGAATCCCAATAGCACAAATGATCATGACCAAACATACACGAGGCACAAGCATACATTTCAAAAGTGTTCACAATTATTTTCTGGATGAATAATTTCCTAGTCAATCACAGTTTCACAGAGCTTACTTATTAAAATGAAAATGTATTCATGGAAAGTCTAAAATGCCAATTGCTAAAGTTATAGAATTACGTGGCGTGTACAGGAATAACTTAATAAAGGAGACCAAACCGTGACCAAAATAATCAGAAACCATATTCACTGACTGTCTAAACATTATCTTGAAATGAGACAATCCCTCACTACAAGTTTACAGTTGTCTAGAAAAGAGGAGTGTGTCCCATGAAGTGGCAGGCGGGGGATGAGGGCAGCTGAGGATGAGCTCGGGACTGGGTACTGTGGACTAAGGCTCTCATCCTGGCTCCGTTACTAATTAGCGGTGTGACTGAGTGCGGATCACTTAATCCACCCCCCGCCAACCTCCCCAGCTTCAGCCTCAACCGGAGTGGCACGGAGGCAAGCTCTGCCCAGAGTACCTAGGAGAGACCTCCCCAAGTTACGTTGGGATATTCTGTTCCTGTTGGCAGGCACAAGCACAAGGTCAGCAGTGCCAGCAGCACTGTGCCAACAGTGCCAGCCCCACCCATGAGGGACATGACTGAGCAGGTCTGCGAGGGTCAGGGTGGGGTGCTTGGGAACAGAACAATCAGTGGCACTGTCGCCAAGGCCAGCTTACCTAAAAACAGGCAAGATGATAAAGAGGACTTTCTTGTTATAACATTTACACAGAAAACTTTGAGCAAGTCATTAGGCCATATTATATTATGCTTGTAATAGATCTGACTCCTCTATCAAATGGACTTATTTGAGGCCGGAACAATACATGAACAGAGCCCTCCCGTGCACCTCCAGGAAAGCAGGGACCCATAAAACTTGTCCCTGCTCCCTCCTGATAGATGCATTGTCAGAACTTACTTTTTTCCCACCAATGGCTTATTCTTTAGAGGAAAGCACATTTTTATCAAATTTCAGGAGCTAATTTTCAAAATTAGAGTAGCTGTCTTTTGACATCAGAAGAATGCAAATGTAAATTTCTAAAGGGGTGAGACAGGGAAGAAACTACTCAGGCAGGTGCCAACCAGAGCCCTGTGTCCTTGGTGGGGACAGCCACCTGCTCTAAAGGTGGCAGCAATGGGCCTTGCTTTGCCAGATTTTCCTTTTTCAAGACTAGGTAGAAATCTGGGATTTTACATGAAATACTCAAATCTGTAAACATAAGCAACTAACTCATATTTTTATACATTCTAAAGGCCAAACAAAATACGCCTTCAGGCTGCATCCTGCCCAAGGGCTACCAGGTTCGTATCCTGCTCAATGTAATTATTTTAAAGGATTCAAAAATGTCAATAAATCCTTCAGTTTAGGAAAACTGATCATGCAGAACCAACGTATAAAATTGTTGAACACAAAGAAAAAAATCTGTCTTCTGCTTGTTAGTTCTTGTGTCTTTGCGTGTATCCTGCCCTCTGTCTTAGGCGTCTGAGCGGCTGGGGCTCAGCCACCAACCACATAAGCGTGGTCCCTCCCTTGAAAGTGGGCACACAGGTGCTCTGTTTGCTTTCTCATCGGCTTTGACAGTTCTGCCTCTAGGCTACGTGAGGTTCTGGACTTTTCTGCTGAGGATACAGTAGTTAGAAAAAAGAGTGGAGAAAAGTGAAGCTGAAGGCAGAGGAGCGCCAGAAGCTGCAGTCCTGCTGTATTTTGTTTAGTTGTTACGCTTGTTTTCTCTTTTCGGGGGGTGGAGGGGAGACAGGTAGGCAGAGAGGGAGCAGGAACATGACAGAGAGTGAGTGAGCGCGTTCTGCTGGTGAGAATCTACTCCGGCCTGGAAGGGGGCTTGAGAAACACCTGCTCAGGCACAGAGGGGTGAGCAAAGACGACCCAAAGCATCTTCATTCCGAGCCTCTATTCTTGTCGCCACAGTGAGGTAACTCCCTTGCCATTAACACACAAAGGAATGAAACACTGGAAGGAGAAAAGCTGCTTAATCACAGCACAGCAAAATAAATGTGCAAGTAGTTCGCTGAGCCTATAGGAGAGGAGGTGCCTGGGTGGTCACCCCGAGCAACCAGGTGGGAAAGCAGACAGTGTCCTACTGCCGAGTCCCACCTCCATAGTGTCCCTTTTTTTTTTTCCTCACTGTTTCCTGTTAGGGAACATAAAAATCATTAAAAAAACTCTGACCAGCAACCACTCTCCTAATTCCACTCCCCACTCCTATCCTCCTACTCACAAGAGCTTAAGTTCCTCAAGCACTGCCCTCTGAGGAATGCTCTCCAGGAACAGAAACGTTGCAGGTAGGTAGACTCTATTGTATTATTAAAGTGAAGTGTGGGGATTTAAGTAAAATGAGAGATGTACCTATGGAAAACCCCAACCTGGCCGGACTGGAAAGCTCAGTTTGGGAAGGCAGATGGAGACCAGACTGTGTAGGGAGACGTAAAGGTTTGAAGGAAGAGGGAAGCTTGAAGGAAGTGGTGTTTAAAGGAGACCGATTAAGAGACAACTGCAATAACAAGAACATAGACAGAATCCATATTCAACTGAAAAAATCTAGTCCTCAAAGATGCCACCAAGTACCCAGCACAATGAATTTAAAAAGACTCCTTCCACAGTACAGCACCCATAATAACTGTGTAAAAGAAGCTCTGAAAAGCTTCCAGGGAGGGGGAGGGGGAGGTCCCACCCAGGGCCCAGGAATGAGCGCAACGTGGGAGCAGCTCCCTGAGCCAGGACTCTGCGACTGCCCTGTGAGCCCCACGAACCCTCTACTGTCACACGGGGAAGGTGACGGCACTATCTCCAGAGCGGGCCACGGGTGTACAGGAGATACTGGGTGTGTGGTCAGTAAACACTCTGGGGGAGGAGAGGGGAGGCAGGGAGGAGAGGAAAACACAGACTTCTTAGCACTGAAAGCTAAAGAGAACGTCTTCCAAAAGCCAAGTGAAAATCACTTTCAAGCTTGACTTCTATACTCAAACTATTAATTAAGTGAGAGAATAAAATACATTTTATAAAGACATGCCAGATCTCCAAAGATATTTCTTCCTTGCAGCCATTCTCTGGAGACTACTAGAGGACATGATTCACCAAAAAAATGAGGCAGAAAACCAAAAATGAGAAAAATGATCCATGAAACTTTTAACCCAGGAAAGAAGCCCTGTGCCTCCCCTCCAATCTCATTCCAGGTTACACTAAAATTGATTCCATTCTCCAAGCTGCTGGACCCCTTCATGACTCTTTACATTTGCACGTTTTCCCTTCTGCCTGGAGTTCCCTCTGTACTCCTTTCTGCCACCCTCTCCTCAATTCACCTGGGAGACTGCTGGTGGGAGTCAGGAAGAGCTCATTATCACCTTTGTGATACCCTCCCGTTCCCCAAAGCTCTGATGCTCCTTCTTCTGCTTCCAGGGCACTTTAATTACATCTCTATTACAGAGGTTGCACAAACTGTGACCTGTGGGCCAGATTCGACCCACCTCTGCTTTTGTAAATAAAGTTTTACTAGAACAGAGCCACACCCATTTGTTTACATACTGCCCAAGGCTGCTTTCACATCCTCATGTTGGGACTGAACAGATTCCCCAGAGACTGCAAGGTCAGCAAACCTAAAATACTGACGACCTGGCCCCTACTAGAAAGTTTGCTGATCTCTTTCCAATTCTGTAATTCCTCCAACAGACTATAAGCTCCTTAAGAGGAAATGCTGTCTCCCTGTTCACTGTAAGGCACTTCCCCCTTCCCCGCACCCCATCAGTGTCCAAGTACAGATCCTGGTCCTCAGCACTCGAAGCTCAAGCTGGCTGACAGGTGAGTGAACACCAAGATGTAAATGAATATGTATATGTCTGCACACTATGCTGTGATTGCCAGGCTTCACCACTAACCCAAGTACTGCCAACACTGGGAAGCTAAGTTCGAGCTGTAATTCCCAAACCATGCACTAAGGTGCCACAAGGCACAGAAGCAAATGAACTGGGGTACCATAGCGTATTTTAAAATTTCAGAGGAAACACAGTGACATCTATCCAACACTATGCGAACCCATAGCTAAAGGTAGTTTGGTTTCAACACTAGGTCATGCCACATTCCTCTCAATGACGTCATATCTTTGTGAAGTGGCAGGGAAGGCTTGCTGGATGCTGTGATAAAACACAAGTACCAACCAAAAATCAATGTAGAGGTGGAAACAAGAGTGGCAGTGCCCAATCTGTTTCCAAGGTGTGAGAAGCTGTGCAGTACCCAAACAGGAACATATACGTGGCTTCTTAAGAATAAAATAAAGATATTATTTCCTTTACGTTGATATGCATTATTTTCTCACACTGCTACTAAAGTGTCAGGTCATAAATACTCATTAATTTGACTGGACCTACTACTTCATAAAAAGAACTGTTAGGTTACTTCTTTTGACCTGGGGGTACTATAAGAACATTAATGAGAAAGGGCAGACAGCAGAAACAAGAAGAACTACAATCCTGCAGCCTGTGGAACTAAAACCACATTCACAGAAAGATAGACGAGATGAAAAGGCAGAAGGCTATGTACCAGATGACGGAACAAGACAAAACCCCAGAAAAACAACTAAATGAAGTGGAGATAGGCAAACTTCCAGAAAACAAATTCAGAATAATGATAGTGAAGATGATCCAGGACCTTGGAAAAAAATGCAGAGAAAGATTGAGAAGATGCAAGAAATGTTTAACAAACACCTAGAAAAATTAAAGAACAAGCAAAGAGAGATGAACAATACAATAACTGAAATGAAAATTACACTAAAAGGAAACAACAGCAGAATAACTGAGGCAGAAGAATGGATAAGTGACCTGGAAGACAGAGTGGTGGAATTCACTGATGCGGAACAGAATAAAGAAAAAAGAACGAAAAGAAATGAAGACAGCCTAAGAGACCTCTGGGACAACATAAATGCAACAACATTCTCATTATAGGGGTCCCAGAAGAAGAAAGAGAGAAGGGACCAGAGAAAATATTTGAAGAGATTATAGTCAAAAACTTCCCTAACATGGGAAAGGAAACAGCCACCCAAGTTCAGGAAGGCCAGAGAGTCCCATACAGGATAAACCCAAGGAGAAACACACTCCGAGACACATAGTAATCAAATTGGTAAAAATTAAAGACAAAGAAAAATTATTGAAGGCAGGAAGGGAAAAATGACAAATAACAAACAAGGGAATTCCCATAAGGTTAACACCTGATTTCTCAGCAGAAACGCTACAACCCAGAAGGGAGTGGCATGATATACTTAAAGTGATGAAAGGGAAGAACCTACAACCAAGATAACTCTACCCAGCAAGGATCTCATTCAGATTCGAAGGAGAAATCAAAAGCTTTACAGACAAGCAAAAGCTAAGAGAATTCAGCACCACGAAACCAGCTCTACAGCAAATGCTAAAGGAACTTCTCTAAGTAGGAAACACAAGAGAAGAAAAGGACCTACAAAAACAAACCCAAAACAATTAAGAAAAGGGTAATAGGAACATATATATCGATAATTACCTTAAACATGAATGGATTAAATGCTCCAACCAAAAGACACAGGCTTGCTGAATGGATACAAAAACAAGACCCATATATATGCTGTCTACAAGACACCCACTTCAGACCTAGGGAAACATACAGAGTGAAAGTGAGAGGGTGGAAAAAGGTATTCCATGCAAATGGAAATCAAAGGAAAGCTGCAGAAGTAATACTCAGATAAAACAGACTTTAAAATAAAAAATGTTGCAAGAGACAAGGAAGGACACTACATAATGACCAAGGGATCAATCCAAGAAGAAGATGTAACAATTATAAATATATATGCCCCCAACATAGGAGCACCTCAATACATAAAGCAACTGCTAAGAGCTATAAAAGCGGAAATTGACAGTAACACAATAATAGTGGGGGACTTCAACACCTCACTTACAACAATGGACAGATCACCCCAAACGAAAATAAATAAGGAAACAGAAGCTTTAAATGAAACAATAGACCAGATAGATTTAATTGATATTTATAGGACATTCCATCTAGAAACAGCAGATTACACTTTCTTCTCAAGTGCACACGAAACATTCTCCAGGAGAGATCATATCTTGGGTCACATATCAAGCCTCAGTAAACTTAAAAAAACTGAAATCATATTGAGCATCTTTTCTGACCACAACACTATGACATTAGAAATCAATTATAGGGAAAAAGACATAAAAAAAACAAACACATGGAGGCTAAACGATACATTACTAAATAACCAAGAGATCACTGAAGAAATCAAAGAGGAAATCAAAAAGTACCTAGAGACAAATGACAATGAAAACACGATGATCCAAAACCTATGGGATGCAGCAAAAGCAGTTCTAAGAGGGAAGTTTATAACAATACAAGCCTACCTCAAGACACAACAAACATCTCAAATAAACAATCTAATCTTACACCTAAAGAAACTACAGAAAAAAGAACAAGCAAAACCCAAAGTTAGCAGAAGGAAAGAACTCATAAAGATCAGAGCAGAAATAAATGAAATAGAAACAAAGAAAACAGTAGCAAAGATCAATAAAACTAAAAACTGGTTCTTTGAGAAGATAAACAAAATTGATAAACCATTAGCCAGATTCATCAAGAAAAAGGGGGAGAGGACTCAAATCAATAAAATTAGAAATGAAAAAGGAGCAGTTACAACAGACACCACAGAAATACAAAACATCCTAAGAGACTACTACAGGCAACTCTATGCCAATAACATGGACAACCTGGAAGAAATGGACAAATTCTTAGAAAGGTATAACCTTCCAAGACTGAAGCAGGAAGAAATAGAAAATATGAACAGACCAATCACAAGTAATGAAATTGAAACTGTGATTAAAATCTTCCAACAAACAAAAGTCCAGGACCAGATGGCTTCACAGGTGAATTCTCTCAAACATTTAGAGAAGAGCTAACACCCATCCTTCTCAAACTCTTCCAAAAAATTGCAGAGAAAGGAACACTCCTAAACTCATTCTATGAGGCCACCATCACCCTGATAGCAAAACCAGAGAAAGATACTACAAAAAAAGAAAATTACAGACCAATATCATTGATGAATATAGATGCAAAAATCCTCAACAAAATACAAGCAAACAGAATCCAACAACACATTAAAAGGATCATATACCATGATCAAGTGGGATTTCTCCCAGGGATGCAAGGATTCTTCAATATACGCAAATCAATCAATGTGATACACCATATTAACAAATTGAAGAATAAAAACCATATGATCATCTCAATAGATGCAGAAAAAGCTTTTGACAAAATTCAACACCCGTTTATGATAAATACTCTCCAGAAAGTGGGCATAGAGGGAAACTACCTCAATATAATGAAGGCCATATATGACAAACACACAGCAGACATCATTCTCAATGGTGAAACACTGAATGCATTTCTTCTACGATCAGGAACAAGACAAGGATGTCCACTCTCACCACTATTATTCAACATAGTTTTGGAAGTCCTAGCCACAGCAATCAGAGAAGAAAAAGAAATAAAAGGAATACATATTGGAAAAGAAGAAGTAAAACTATCTCTGTTTGCAGATGACATGATACTATACATCAAAAATCCTAAAGATGTCACCAGAACACTACTAGGGCTAATCAATGAATTTGGTAAACTTGCAGGATACAAAATTAATGCACAGAAATCTCTTGCATTCGTATACATTAATGATGAAAAATCTGAAAGAGATATTAAGGAAACACTCCCATTTACCACTGCAATAAAAAGAATAAATACCTAGGAATAAACCTACCTAGGGAGACAAAAGACCTGTATGCGGAAAACTATAAGACACTGATGAAAGAAATTAAAGATGAAACCAACAGATGGAGAGATATACCATGTTCTTGGATTGGAAGAATCAATATTGTGAAAATGACTATATTACCCAAAGCAATCTACAGATTCAGTGCAATCCCTATCAAATTACCAATGGCAGTTTTTACAGAACTAGAACAAAAAATCTTCAAATTTGTATGGAGACATAAAAGACACCGAATAGCTAAAGCAGTCTGGAGGGAAAAAAACAGAGCTGGAGGAATCAGACTCCCTGACTTCAGACTATCCTACAAAGCTACAATAATCAAGACAATATGGTACTGGCACAAAAACAGAAATATAGATCAATGGAACAGGATAGAAAGCCCAGAGATTAAACCTACGCACCTATGGTCAACTAATCTATGACAAAGGAGGCAAGGATATACAATGGAGAAAAGACAGTCTCTTCAATAAGTGGTGCCGGGAAAACTGGAGCGCTATATGTAAAAGAATGAAATTAGAACACTCACTAACACCATACACAAAAATATACTCAAAATGGATTACAGACCTAAATGTAAGACCGGACACTATAAAACTCTTAGAGGAAAACATAGGAAGAACACTCTTTGACATAAATCACAGCGAGATCTTTTTTGATCCACCTCCTAGAGTAATGGAAATAAAAACAAAAGTAAACAAATGGGCCCTAATGGCATTTCAAAGTTTTTCCACAGCAAAGGAAAGCATAAACAAGACAAAAAGAGAACCCTCAGAATGGGAAAAATACTTGCAAACAAATCAATGGACAAAGGATTAATCTCCAAAGTATATAAACAGCTCATGCAGTTCAATACTAGAAAAACAAACAACCCAATCCAAAAATGGTCAGAAGACCTAAATAGACATTTCTCCAAAGAGGACATACAGATGGCCAAGAAGCACATGGAAAGCTGCTCAACATCACTAATTAGTAGAGAAATGCAAATCAAAACTACATGAGATATCACTTCACACCAGGAAGAATGGGCATCATCAGAAAATCTACAAACAACAAATGCTGGAGAGGGTGTGACGAAGAGGGAACCCTCTTGCACTTGGTGGGAATGTAAATTGATACAGATACTATGGAGAACAGTATGGAGGTTCCTTAAAAAACTAAAAATAGAATTACCATATGATCCTGCAATCCCACTACTGGACAAATACCCAGAGAAAACCATAATTCAAAAAGACACATGCACCCAATGTTCATTGCAGCACTATTTACAATAGCCAGGACATGGAAGCAACCTAAATGCCCATCGAAGGACGAATGGATAAAGAAGATGTGCTACATATATACAATGGAATATCACTCAGCCATAAAAAGGAACGAAGTTGGGTCATTCGTAGAGACGTGGCTGGATCTAGAGACTGTCATACTGAGTGAAGTAAGTCAGAAAGAGGAAAATAAATATCGTATATTAACACATATATGTGGAACCTAGAAAAATGGCACAGATGAACCGGTTTGCAGGGCAGAAATTGAGACACAGATGTAGAGAACAAACATATGGATACCAGCGGGGGGAAATGGCAGGGGTGGGGGTTTGGTGGTGTGATGAATTGGGAGATTGGGATTGACATGTATACATGAATATGTATAAAATGGGTAACTAATGAGAACCTGCTGGATAAAATAAAATAATAAACAAATTAAAAAATTGTATATTTTGTCATTCCTGAAGGACCTCATTTGAGTGGATTTGTGCAGGTAAGTAAGGAATTGTCCAGTAGATGGTTAAACAGTAACTGGGAAGATACCTGGAAATACGTATTTAGAAGTCATCAGTTATAAGTGATGGTTAAAGCCACAAAAGTAGAGGATGCTGTTCAGTGAAGGAATGTGGGGTGAAGGAGCAGTGGGTTAAAGGAGTTCCACCAAGGATGTTGAGAAGTAATGGGGTCCCAATGGCATCTCAAGTCAGTGGAGGAAGGATTATGTTATTTAATAAAAAGTGTTGGGACAAGTGGTAGCATTTGGTGGGAAGAGGGGAAAGCTGGGCCCCTGACTCATATTGTTCACCAGAATTAATTTTATATGGATTAAACCTTAAAATGTTAAAAGGCTTAATTGTACTTGAAGACAATATAGGTGACAATTTATAAAATATTCACATGAGAAAAGTTTATGGTCGGAAACCATAAAGGACAAAATTGAGAAATATGACTTAATGAAAGTCAAACAGAGACTTCGCTAGAAAGTAAGAGAACAAACTGGGAAATATATTTGCAATGTATATAACACAGTTAATATGCACATTGTGATATTTCTTTCTAATTGAGCAGTAAGGAACAGATTAATGCCTAATTTAAAAGGTAGACAAAAGACAGAATGAGCAGTGTAAAGCACTGTAAATCACCAATAAACATGAAAATGTATTTTGATTACATAAGCAAGGAAATGAGATTTATGGCTAGCAGTTGGAAGAGATTAAAATTAAAAAAAAAAAGATAACCCTTGATAGTAGAGAGTGTGGGGAAGTGTGGACTGGGGAATGGAGCTGTTCCTGGTTCTTTTTGAAGGTGACCTTTAATCATGCTTTTTTTCATGTTAAAAATCTCTTGACATGTTTCTGAACAAGAAGGAATGTTCTTCAGGTCGTTTCTTTACTGTAATTTCACCCTTGTGATAGAAGGAAGAAACAAGTTCATTTGTCTGATAGACACTTGTTGACATTTCTTGAAGGCTGTTGAAGTCACTCCTATTATAGCAGAGCTGAGGTGAGACATGAGTGGATAGATGTCCCTCTTCGGTGGGGTGGGGCTTCCAGGGGCCTCTGAAAGATGGGAAGCGTTGGCAAGTGGAGAGTGTTGGTGGGTGGAAAGAGCCATTCCCTGGAGCTGTGGTTTGAGGAGAGGCCTGAGGCCTGTGGGAGTGAGGAAGTTTGGGGAGCCACCGGTCTTCAGCTGTACTGTGGAGGGCATGGAGGCAGCCCACTGGTGGCCACTGGAAGGGCCTGGTCTACCAGGCAGAGCAGGGACTTGATGCTGGAGCAGCAGGGGCCTTCAAAGGGTTTTAAGCACCTGAGTGATGTGCTCCAATTTGTTATGACATGCTGAAGTTGATAAGGAACAGGCTCTTGAATGAACAGGGAAGTCCTCGCCGGAATGATGACCAAAACTGACAGAGAGGAATGTCAGGATCCCGAAAACAAAAAATCTGGATGACAGTGTACAAAAAATTCCTAGGACATTCAGAAAAACATAAGCTAGATTCTTATAACATAGCAAAGGTTGAATTTCAGTATTATTCTCCTGCATGCACAAGGCAGACTAAAATATGATACTGGAATCCCTAAGCACTTGATCTGTCCTCTAATTTATATCCCAAACTTTCTTGGTTCATAGTGTCCTTAGTGTTTCATTACTGTTTTTTTTGTTGTTATTGTTGTTTTTGGTTTTTTAATAATACAGCAGGTTCTCATTAGTTATCCATTTGATACACATCAGTGTATACATGTCAATCCCAATCCCCCAATTCATCACACCACCATCCTGAACCCCTGCCACTTTCCCCCTTGGTGTCCATATGTTTGTTCTCTACATCTGTGTCTCAATTTCTGCCCTGCAAACCGGTTCATCTGTGCCATTTTTCTAGGTTCCACATATATGTGTTAATATACGATATTTATTTTCCTCTTTCTGACTTACTTCACTCAGTATGACAGTCTCTAGATCCAGCCACGTCTCTACAAATGACCCAACTTCATTCCTTTTTATGGCTGAGTGATAGTCCATTGTATATATGTAGCACCTCTTCTTTATCCATTCGTCCTTCGATGGGCATTTAGGTTGCTTCCATGTCCTGGCTATCATAAATAGTGCTGCAGTGCATGTGTCCTCTTGAATTATGGTTTTCTCTGGGTACGTGCCCAGTAGTGGGATTGCTGGATCATATGGTAATTCTATTTTTAGTTTTTTAAGGAACCTGCATACTGTTCTCCATAGTATCTGTATCAATTTACATTCCCACCAACAGTGCAAGAGGGTTCCCTGTTCTCCACACCCTCTCCAGCATTTGTTGTTTGTAGAATTTCTGATGATACCCATTCTGACTGCTGTGAGGTGATATCTCATTGTAGTTTTGATTTGCATTTCTCTACTAATTAGTGATGTTGAGCAGCTTTCCATGTGCTTCTTGGCCATCTGTATGTCCTCTTTGGAGAAATGTCTATTTAGGTCTTCTGACCATTTTTGGATTGGGTTGTTTGTTTTTCTACTATTGAGTTGCATGAGCTGTTTATATATTTTGGAGATTAATTCTTTGTCCATTGATTCGTTTGCAAATATTTTCTCCCATTCTGAGGGTTGTCTTTTTGTCTTGTTTATGCTTTCCTTTGCTATGGAAAAGCTTTGAAGTGTCATTAGGTCCCATTTGTTTACTTTTGTTTTTAGTTCCATTACTCTAGAAGGTGGATCAAAAAAAGATCTTGCTGTGATTTATGTCAGAGTGTTTGTTCTTCCTATGTTTTCCTCTAAGAGTTTTATAGTGTCCGGTCTTACATTTAAGTCTGTAATCCATTTTGAGTTTATTTTTGTGTATGGTGTTAGTGAGTGTTCTAATTTCATTCTTTTACATGTAGCTCTCCAGTTTTCCCAGCACCACTTATTGAAGAGACTGTCTTTTCTCCATTGTATCTCCTTGCCTCCTTTGTTATAGATTAGTTGACCATAGGTTCATGGGTTTATCTCTGGGCTTTCTATCCTGTTCCATTGATCTATGTTTCTGTTTTTGTGCCAGTACCATATTGTCTTGATTATTGTAGCTTTGTAGTATAGTCTGAAGTCAGGGAGTCTGATTCCTCCAGCTCTGTTTTTTTCCCTCCAGACTGCTTTAGCTATTCGGTGTCTTTTGTGTCTCCATACAAATTTGAAGATTTTTTGTTCTAGTTCTGTAGAAAACTGCCATTGGTAATTTGATAGGGATTGCACTGAATCTGTAGATTGCTTTGGGTAATATAGTCATTTTCAAAATACTGATTCTTCCAATCCAAGAACATGGTATATCTCTCCATCTGTTGGTTTCATCTTTAATTTCTTTCATCAGTGTCTTATAGTTTTCCGCATACAGGTCTTTTGTCTCCCTAGGTAGGTTTATTCCTAGGTATTTTATTCTTTCTGTTACAGTGGTAAATGGGGTGTTTCCTTAATTTCTCGTTCAGATTTTTCATCATTATTGTATATGATTGCAAGAGATTTCTGTGCATTAATTTTGTATCCTGCAAGTTTACCAAATTCATTGATTAGCCCTAGTAGTGTTCTGGTGACATCTTTAGGATTTTCGATGTATAGTATCATGTCATCTGCAAACAGTGATAGTTCTACTTCTTCTTTTCCAATATGTATTCCTTTTATTTCTTTTTTTTCTCTGACTGCCATGGCTAGGACTTCCAAAACTATGTTGAATAATAGTGGTGAGAGTGGACATCCTTGTCTTGTTCCTGATCGTAGAAGAAATGCATTCAGTGTTTCACCATTGAGAATGATGTCTGCTGTGTGTTTGTCATATATGGCCTTCATTATATTGAGGTAGGTTCCCTCTATGCCCACTTTCTGGAGAGTATTTATCATAAACGGGTGTTGAATTTTGTCAAAAAGCTTTTTCTGCATCTATTGAGATGATCATATGGTTTTTATTCTTCAATTTGTTAATATGGTGTATCACATTGATTGATTTGCGTATATTGAAGAATCCTTGCATCCCTGGGAGAAATCCCACTTGATCATGGTATATGATCCTTTTAATGTGTTGTTGGATTCTGTTTGCTTGTATTTTGTTGAGGATTTTTGCATCTATATTCATCAGTGATATTGGTCTGTAATTTTCTTTTTTTGTAGTATCTTTCTCTGGTTTTGCTATCAGGGTGATGGTGGCCTCATAGAATGAGTTTAGGAGTGTTCCTTCCTCTGCAATTTTTTGGAAGAGTTTGAGAAGGATGGGTGTTAGCTCTTCTCTAAATGTTTGAGAGAATTCACCTGTGAAGCCATCTGGTCCTGGACTTTTGTTTGTTGGAAGATTTTTAATCACAGTTTCAATTTCATTACTTGTGATTGGTCTGTTCATATTTTCTATTTCTTCCTGCTTCAGTCTTGGAAGGTTATACATTTCTAAGAATTTGTCCATTTCTTCCAGGTTGTCCATGTTATTGGCATAGAGTTGCCTGTAGTAGTCTCTTAGGATGTTTTGTATTTCTGTGATGTCTGTTGTAACTTCTCCTTTTTCATTTCTAATTTTATTGATTTGAGTCCTCTCCCTCTTTTTCTTGATGAATCTGGCTAATGGTTTATCAATTTTGTTTATCTTCTCAAAGAACCAGTTTTTAGTTTTATTGATCTTTGCTACTGTTTTCTTTGTTTCTATTTCATTTATTTCTGCTCTGATCTTTATGAGTTCTTTCCTTCTGCTAACTTTGGGTTTTGTTTGTTCTTCTTTCTCTAGTTCCTTTAGGTATAAGGTTAGATTGTTTATTTGAGATGTTTGTTGTGTCTTGAGGTAGGATTATATTGCTATAAACTTCCCTCTTAGAACTGCTTTTGCTGCATCCCATAGGTTTTGGATCATCGTGTTTTCATTGTCATTTGTCTCTAGGTACTTTTTGATTTCCTCTTTGATTTCTTCAGTGATCTCTTGGTTATTCAGTAATGTATTCTGTAGCCTCCATGTGTTTGTGTTTTTTACGTTTTTTTCCATGTAATTGATTTCTAATCTCATAGCATTGTGGTCAGAAAAGATGCTTGATATGATTTCAATTTTCTTAAATTTACTAAGGCTTGATTTGTGACCAAAGATGTGATCTATCCTGGAGAATGTTCCGTGTGCACTTGAGAAGAAAGTGTAATATGCTGTTTTTGGATGGAATATTCTATAAATATCAATTAAATCTATCTGGTCTATCGTTTCATTTACAGCTTCTGTTTCCTTATTAATTTTCTGTTTGGATGATCTGTCCATTGGTGTTAGTGAGGTGTTGAGGTCCCCCACTATTATTGTGTTACTGTCAATTTCCTCTTTTGTAGCTATTAGCTGTTGCCTTATTTATTGAGGTGCTCATATGTTGGGTGCATATATATTTATAATTGTTATATGTTTTTCTTGGGTTGATCCCCTGATCATTATACAGTATCCTTCTTTGTTTCTTGCAACATTCTTTATTTTAAAGTTTATTTTATCTGATATGAGTATTGCTACTCCAGCTTCCTTTTGATTTCTATTTGCATGGAATACCCTTTTCCATCCCCTCACTTTCCGTCTGTATGTGTCCCTAGGTCTGAAGTGGGTGCCTTGTAGACAGCATATATACGGGTCCTGTTTTTGTATCCATTCAGCGAGCCTCTGTCTTTTGGTTGGAGCATTTAATCCATTCACGTTCAAGGTAATTATCCATATGTATGTTCCTATTGCCATTTTCTCAATTGTTTTCGGGTTTTTTTGTTTTTTTTTTTGCGGTACGTGGGCCTCTCACTGTTGTGGCCTCTCCCATTGTGGAGCACAGGCTCTGGACACGCAGGCTCAGTGGCCATGGCTGACGGGCCCAGCCCCTCGGCGGCATGTGGGATCTTCCCGGACCGGGGCACTAAGCCATGTCCCCTGCATCAGCAGGCAGACTCTCAACCACTGCACCACCAGGGAAGCCCTGGGTTTGTTTTTGTAGGTCCTTTTTTTCTCTTGTGTTTCCCACTTAGAGAAGTTCCTTTAGCATTTGCTGTAGAGCTGGTTTGGTGGTGAATTCTCTTAGCTTTTCCTTGTCTGTAACGCTTTTGATTTCTCCATCAAATCTGAATGAGAAACGTGCCAGGTAGAATAACCTTGGTTGTAAGTTCTTCCCTTTCATCACTTTAAATATGTCATGCCACTTCCTTCTGTCCTGTAGAGTTTCTGCTGAGAAATCAGCTGTTAACCTTATGCGAGTTCCCTAGTATGTTATTTGTTGTTTTTCCCTTGCTGCTTTCAATAATTTTTCTTTGTCTTTAATTTTTGCCAATTTGATTACTATGTGTCTCGGCATGTTGCTCCTTGGGTTTATCCTATATGGGACTCTCTGCCCTTCCTGGATTTGTGTGGCTGTTTCCTTTCCTATGTTAGGGAAGTTTTCAACTATAATCTCTTCCAATATTTTCTCCGGTCTTTTCTCTTTCTCTTCTCCCTCTGGGACCTCTATAATTCGAATGTTGTTGTGCTTAATGTTGTCGCAGAGGTCTGTTAGGCTGTCTTCATTTCTTTTCATTCTTGTTCCTTTATTCTGTTCTGCAGCAGTGAAGTCCACCATTCTGTCTTCCAGGTCACTTATCTGTTCTTCTGCCTCATTTATTCTGCCACTGATTTCTTCTAGTGTATTTTTCATTTCAGTTATTGTATTGTTCATCTGTTTGTTTTTTCTTTAATTCTTCTAGGTCTTTGTTAAACATTTCTTGCACCTTCTCGATCTTTGCCGCCATTCTTTTTCCGAGGTCCTGGATCATCTTCACTATCGTTGTTCTGAATTCTTTTTCTGGAAGGTTGCCTATATCCACTTCATTTAGTTGTTTTTCTGGGGTTTTATCTTGTTCCTTCATCTGGTACATAGCCCTCTGTCTTTTCATCTCGTCTATCTTTCTGTGAATGTGGTTTTAGTTTCACAGGGCTGCAGGACTATAGTTCTTCTTGCTTCTGCTCTGACAAAATATTTTGATGCTACATATCCACTGAGATATTTCACAGATTTCTCAAAAAACTCCACATGTGCAAAATAAACTCACCTTCTCTTCCAAACCTGCCCCTTGACAAGCCCATCTCCATTCATGGCACCAGTCTCTCCTGGGTCACACTCAACTACTCCTCCTTCTCACCCTTCCCACCTACTCACCAGTTCTACCTCCAAAACACACCTTGACTCTGCCCTAGAACCTACCCCTACTTCCATTCCCACTGCTCTGGCAGGCCCTCATCAGCATCTCTGGCATAGGTCGTTCACATCAGTACTTAATTAATGCCATGGCCTCTGGCAGGGGCCTCCCACAGTCCATCTCTCACATGACTCACCTGGCTCTGAGCAGCATCTCCATCTAAGTCTCATCATTCATCCAAACTCCAGGCCAAATGTCTGGAGGCTGAAAGTTTGTGCCCTCTGACCAACATCTTTAGCTCAAGCGGCTACTTCATCACTCCCACTTCACCTGCTCGCTGTTTTATAACCACCCACACTTAGGATCTCTCAAACTTTTAGCAACATAAGGGTAAGGCATCAGTAGATCTGTGTTTGATAGCTTTAAACACATTGAATGCTTTCTCACCATTTGAGTTTAATCAAAAGCTTTAAGAAAAGGGCATGATGGATTGAGCATGGAAAGAGCAGAGTCATTACTGCTGCACGTGTCACTATTGGGAAATAATGCCTCAACATTATTAGGAAAGTAAAGACAAACTTCCAGGGCCGGGCCTGGCTAGGGCCTTGTTGGGGCTTCTTCCCCTTGGTCTGCACTGCTGCCAGGTTGCTCCCTGGTCTCCGGATTCCCAAGCCTCCATGACACAAGCTGGAGGCCCGCTTCTGAATCGTCGGTCTCACATGCCTGAAATTTTCCATGGCTCTCCCTGGCCTACGGAGAAGGTGCCAGCTGTCAGCATGGCATGAGGCTCTCTGCTGTTCCAAGCCACCTAACGTCAGTCCCACCTACCTTTGCCCTCTGACCCACACTGGCCCTGTGCTCGAGTCCCAACAAACACGGCAGGCTCTGCTGTCCTCTGTGTCACTGCACACCTTACCCTCTACCCAGAATGTCCTTCCCACCCCATTCCTCCCTGTCCATTTAGCAAACACCAACTCGCCCTTCAAAACTCAGCTCACATCAGCTCAAGGTTGCTCCAGATCCAACCTTCCTCTGTGTCTTTCCTTATTGGTCCCCCAAACTGAGACAAATTTCAGTTGCCATTCATCTAGACTATCAGTGTTGTCTATCTTGTAGCAGAATTAAGAGGTAAAATATTCCTTATGTTTTTATCAGAAGCATAAAGACAAAAGGCAGATCAGACCCACTCAGCAATGTCTGTGACCTCTTCTGTCCCTGTAAGCATTTGAGTTTTTGATCCCAGCAATACAGCCCATGGAATGCGTGAGTACAGCAATCACAACTTTGACTATTTGTAAGTGAGCTGAAAAGTTCCAAAACAGCGTCACCTGTACTTTTATTGAAGCTTGCATTTGAGAAAGAGTAAGTTGGCAAAACTCTACGTCTAGACAACAGCCTAAGGTCTGCAGGTCAACACAGTTTGGTTGCTCTCCCTTTACTATTACATACTTAGTACATCTCAAGAGAGATAAAGGGTACTTCTTTGTGAAAAGAGATCCCCCCACCACCACTAAAAAAAAGAAAGCTAATTGCTGGTTCCAGCGGAGGCCAATGGAGTGGAATAGGCCATGGAAAGCAATGGTGTAGATGGAAAAAATGTGAGATAAAGAAAGAATAAAATGTTGGCTTTGCTAGTGGCTCCAACCTGTGACATGACTTCTACATTCTTTCTACACAGGAACAAGAAAAAATGATTTATGAAACTGTCTTCTTTTATTAGGCTGTATCAGGGAAATAAAATGCAAGGTCAGTATTTGTCATAAGGGTCCCGAGACACTTCTCATGAACACTGAGGGTGTACTTTATATCAAAACATTTACAGCTGCTGCCAAAACTGTCCCTACACAAGGAACACATTACAAAATTAATGTATTCTTATATACCGTCAAATGGAAATCTTAAACAGCAGGCTTTCTGCCCTCATCTTCAGTGAGACCACGTGCTGGAATTTCTCAAATGGGGTATCGATAAATTCTATCCACCCTAAATTTATTAGTAGGAACCCACAGCAGTAATTTTACACTAGATAATCTCAAAAAGGCATATTCTTCACAGAGGATATAGAGTAGCAATTTTAATACTATTAGCCCAGGATATTCTCACAGATATATAATGCAAGTCATCACTAAATCATCAGTAAATGTCAAGGTGAAATAACCTAGTCTGCTCCTCCTGTACTTGGTAGAACAAGCAAGAGGCAATATTTGTGTTCACTGAAAAGTAACATCACAACATAGTTTCTTTTAAAATCGCAGGAGAGGAAATGAGGCCCACTTGATTGTCAGCTGCTGTAACACACCTTTTACTGAGTGGGTGTGCCTCCTGGCCCTGAAGTGCTCTGGTCACTTTCCTTGTCATGCAAGTAGTGGGGGCGTGTCTGCCCTGCCCACTGCTGCATATCTGATGCCTACCTGCTGCCTGGGGAAAAAAAGGCCCTTAATAGTTGCTGAATGAATGAATCACATTTCATTTTAACAACTCTATAAAAGGAAAAGAGATCGGACCCTGACTTTTGAGAACTTATCATACAGAACTACGGAAACCGATAACAGAAGGAAACAAGGAAAAAAAAAAGCTTTTGATTCAAAATAAAATTTCTTGGCACTGGAAAGCATTTCAGTTTTAAAGTAAATAATAACTCAACAAAATACTTCTCAGTGACCAGAAGCAATGAAATATTTTGTCAGAATGTCATAAAGTGCTTCTTACAACAGTTGATATGTTATTCTGCTTAGAAATCCTATATTAGTAGGAATATTGGCCTTAATCATAACAGAATAGTGAGGGAAAGGTAACATTTATCTAACACATACTACTCGCAGGCACGATGAGGTGGATATTATTATTCCCTTTTACAGGTAAGAAATCAGACACAGAACTTGTCCAAGTTCTGTGGGTTGCCTAACCAGTAAGTGAAAAAAGGAAGCTGCTCTCATTCTCTTTACTACATAATATGCTCCTTATGTTGGAAATTCAGGAAAATAAAAATAGTAGTCACCTGTAATTTCAGCACAAGGAGATATTCTCACCTAACATCTGGTGTATAGTCTTCCCGGCATTTTCCTACGTAACAGGTAGAAAACTGCACACTCCTGCTCACTCGCTCGCTCTCTCTACCTCCTTCTCCAAAAACAAACAAAAAAACCTTAGATCCACTTACACGTGCTGTTTCGCAATCTGCTTTTTCACTTTACAAATTTTGAGTATCTTTCCAAATCAATAAATACTTCTTACCTCACTGTCAATGAAGAAAGGGTTTTTCATTACAAGTATTGATATATACCACAATTTATGTAATCCATCTCCCTATTATTGAGCATTTAAGTTGTTTCTAGCTTATAACTATCATAAAGAAAGCTACAAAAATCATTTTTGCAAACTAAGGGTTGGGTTTTTGGTGTACTTTTTGTGGAGGTCACCAGAATCTGGAGATGAGTTTCCAAGCTTGGGGGAGCACCCCACCCCTCGCAATTTGAGACACCCCACTATGTGGACTTCCCGCCAAGTGAAGAATCACTGTGCGGGGAGAAAGCTACTGACAGGAATACGGTGCCCACAGGCACCGCGTAGGCGAGAACCACTGCTATAGACTGGTCTCTGTGCACACACTTTATTTTTTTTTCCTTAGTTTAAATTCCTAGTGGTGGAAATGCCTGACTAAGGGACATGGCACATTTTTGAGGCTTTCGGTGAGTAATAAACAAAATTGCCCTCCTGGAAAGTTATAACAATTGAAACACCCACCAGCAGCATTGGAAAGTGACAATCCCCAAAAACCTAATGGTTAGCTAGATTTGTTTGTAACCAACCAAATCCCTATATGGCTCTAAGTTTTAAAAATAGTGAAACTATTGATAAAACATATCTAGAAAAATAGCAAACAATTCAGACAACAAATGCTAAATTTTAAAGTACATATGTTTTCAAATACAAAATATAAAACTTAAATGACACGGATCCCAGCAGACTGAACAGAATGAATATTACAAGATCTAGTGACACCAGGCTCTGAAAATTGCCAAGCTGGTAAGTAAAACACATCTTCATTTGCCCATCTGGCTAATATTAGGCTTGATAGTTTGGGCTTTAATAGCAACATGCTCTATTGTTTAACAAGAAAAGAAACTCGTGAAATCATGTATTCTTTCAAATTTTATAAGTATTATCTTACAGCTAATGTGCAATCTTAAGTACTCAAAATTCTCTTATGTATTCATTTATTCAACAAATATCTGGGCTGGGCACTGTTCTATGGAGACACAGCAGTGAACCCCACAAATTTCCTGCTGTTCCAGAGGGGAGCTCAGAACCCTGCAGTTAGGAATCAGCAAATCGTGGTTACAAACACCAGTCTGGAACTACTGGATTCTTAGGCAAATTAGAACACCTGTGGGGCTTGGTTTATCAGCAAACTTAAAGTTGACCAGATGATCCAAGGCCCCTTCTGCCCCTTAAATTCTATACCTTCTCTGGTTTTGTCTGAATGCTTAAGCTCCTATTACTCGTAAATGCTTTGCATTTTAAGTTATATACAGGACTATATATAGTCCTTCCTTAGAAATCAGAATGAAGCTCTCAGCCCCCTCCTCCCAAATTTTACATCTACAGTAAAACTCTGGTGATCCCGGTAACTTCAAGGAATGATACAGGATAAGGTTCGTGTTAGATGAAGACTTATGCTCCCAATTTTAACTGCGTGTTTGAAAAGGATCCTAAGATGTTCTTGCCTCCTTCGCTTTTGAACTGCACTATAAATACTACAGCATGAAACATGAAACAGGACCCACTGGTGTGGCGGCAGGTCTCCAAGCCTGGGACTGGGAAGGCTGGCACCCAGCTTTAAGGTGGCACGCTGGCAGCTGCAGCACTAAGTCGTGATGGTGGAGTCTCACCTCTCTCCAGCTTACCCTCATCCCCAAGTCAAAGGCACATTCTGTCTACAGAATGTCTACAATTCACTGCCCCACCAGCATTTTCAATATGAGAAATGGGAAGCATTACTTCTGCCACCCCTTGTTATTTTCCACCCCATGCTCCCACCACCGCTGTTTCAACTGTCCTCCGATCCAGCGTTTCCTTGGAGAAGGCTGCTCCTGCAAGCAGTGAGAAGAAGGCAAGGGGCCTCAGTATCCCAAGTCACCCTTAGGGAAGAGCCACACACTTTATGGGAGTATTAGCGCCTTCTTGTGGTCTTCCAGGATACTGCCACTTAATAATACAGATACAGATTCTCAGCTACCGGCACGTACTGATTCCAAGTCTTCCTCTGTACCTGCCCTACAAACCAGAAGAATGGGTAGAGGCAAGATTTTCTCACCTCTCTGCAAAAGTACGTGAAAAATTCACCCACCAGAAGGTTTTCTTCAACTTCCAACATAAACGCATAAAACAGTATTTGATAAGCACAACCTTTGCTCACACGAGCAGCAGCAGCAGCAGCAAGGACTGGTGAGGAATGTGTATGTGTCGTAAACTTTAGGCAATGTAAGACAAATCTGGACCTGCTGCATCTCTATGGTTCACAAAGGAAAGGTACAGGTAGTAGTAAAAGTACTTTAACTCAAGCATCTAAGCCTCAATGTACCAGTGACCTATAAAACAGATGCTTGTGGGCTTCCGCAATTTGCCTGAAGACCTTTCACTGCAAGGAGAGTGACGAAGAACAAAGGTAACTTGATTTAAGATTTTGAAGTCACAGAATCCATCCTTTACATAGCATGTGCACAGAGCTTAAGAGAGAATGCTGGAAGATAAAATTATCTTATATGGGAACAACTTATTGGGTTCAGGTATCAACCAATTAGGATAGGAAATAAAAAATCAACCCCCCTCATTCTGCAAGATCACAACTCCTGATATGGAACAGGACCTCAAAAGTCACAGTTCAGAAAAAAACAACAGATTCTAATTAGGCATCTACAACAATTGCTTGGCACAAAACTCATTTCCCAAGCTTTCAGTTAATATAAAGGAACATATATTCAGAATGACAAACAGATTAGAAGTTGGGAAGAGGAAATACCACAGTTCCTGATACTCCCTAAAATAGAACACACACACATTCTTCCTGTGAGAATAAAAGTACCTGCATAAAATACATACATTTTATGTGCTCATTAGTCTGTCATCTGCCCAAAAGGATTCAAACATTCACTATGCCAAAAAAGGTATCTCTGAAATTTTTACCCTTAGGCAAATGGCTAATCTACTAAAATCAAAGATGGAACTTTTAACTAAATTACTCAGAAATCACTATAATGTCCTGGAAAATTAGGCATGCTTTTAAGGCTTCATACTCTAATTTCAGGGAATAGAAATCAAATGCAACTGACTTAAAGCAACAATTTGAGAGGATGTGTTAACAGTAGACCAGATTTGGTAACGTCAAGGGCCAGAGCCAAGATGGAAAACTCAACTAGAAGACTCCCAAATCTAGGTATTTTGACCAAAACCAGGCAAGATTATTTCTTAAACTCTCTAATTATTCATTAATTCTATAAATATTCACAGCCCATTCTGACCAAGGCTGTTCCTGGCACGGGGGAAGCAATGAGGAACAAGCAGATCAGTGCCTGCCCTCCTGGAGCTTCCAGCAGGTGGAGGAACTCCACCACCCAAGGTCTCCTTCCCACTTCTATAAATGTTCCTTGACATATGCAAATACCCAGGACACTAATCCCAGTGACTTCTCTCTCCTGCCAGCCACTTTTTCATCATAAATTCCAGCCACACAGGCAGCCCTCTGTTCCTCTGGCGTGCAAGGCTCAGCCCCACTGCAGGGCCTTTGCATGTGCTGTTCCCTCTGCCTGAAGTCACCATTCTCCAAAAACACACTCAACTCTCAGTTCAAATCTCTCCACCTCAGAGAGGCTTCCAGGGCCACTCAGTCTAAAACAGCAGCCCCTACCCTGCCCCTGTTTGCCACAGCAAACCTATTTTACCACTTTTCCAGCACTTATCACTCTCTAATGTTATTGCCTTTATTGCTTCTCTGCTTTTTATCCACCTCCCTCACTAAGATGTGAACTCATTAGAAGGGGATCTGTCTGTCCTGTGCACTGCTATATTCTTAGTTGCTAGAAAGTTGCCTGGAATATAACAGATGCAATATTAGCAGTTTTGTAGCACAACGACAGGTACTGAATAACAAAGGAAAAAGAAAACACCTTAAATGTGAAAAGGTTTGTTTGGTCAGTTAAAAAAAAAAGGATTATTACAGTTTCTTACATTAGTCCTAAAATCATTCTCAGAAATAAGCATAATGGAAATATAAAGCTTAACATTGGCTAATATTCAAATTATATACTGTATTTGGCTCAAGTGCTAGCTAGCATTAGTCTTCTACAATTTACTCTGTTTTAAAAGCACTCTTAAGAGACCTCAAATTTTAATTTAAAAGGGCCAAATATTTTCTAAAAGCATAGTCCCTCTTAAAAGTTATGAATAACCTTCTCCCAAAGTGTACAATTTATAACCATACTATAGCAACATTAAAATATGAGATACTGGTGATAATCTACAGAAGGCAGGGATGTTAGTGCCTAATGGCAAACAAGTTTTACAACTGATAAACTGCCTTTATCTTCAACTTAATCAAAGTTACAAGCCTTTTCTCCATGTTCAAAATATTCAAACTCTTAAGAATTTTTCTTACAGATTATTCTTTTTTTTTTTTTTTTTGCGGTACGCGGGCCCCTCACTGTTGTGGACTCTCCCATTGCGGAGCACAGGCTCCGGACGCGCAGGCTCAGCAGCCGTGGCGCATGGGCCCAGCCACTCCGCGGCACGTGGGATCTTCCCGGACCGGGGCACGAACCCGTGTCCCCTGCATCGGCAGGCGGACTCTCAACCACTGCGCCACCAGGAAGCCCTCTTACAGATTATTCTTAACAACTTACATCTATTCTTTTATTTCTTTTGTTGAAACAAAGAGCTAAGGTGTTAATCAAGGAGTATGACCTTAGTAACTGGCCTTGATGTCTCATGCTTCACCACAAAGACACCAAAGATCCTTATGGACTGCTTTGAAATTATATAAAAGGAAAGGGTGTACACTGGAGAGAAGGGGCATATATTTCCTGGACATGATGCAAAGAAGTAAGTTACTACTGCCTTTGGGCCTTTGGGAATAATTGAAATCCACTTAAAAACCTCAAAAACTAACGTTTTACAATAATTCTACAGCAAAATAGTAGAAACAACCTACCGCAATGAAGAAGAGGTTAAATAAATTACGTTTCATCCTTAATGGAGTACTCAGCAGCTGTTAGAGAATGAGACATCTCTTAGGTACTGATGTAGAGACTGCCAAGATTTAGTACTCCGCAGGGAGCGGAGGGCAGGGAGCTGGTGCAGAACAGAGTATACAATGCATCCTCATTTGTGGAAACACAAATAAAAAGAACACATACAAAATGTTTATACTAGCATAGGCTTTATCTGGAAAGATATACACAGGAGTTAGTAACCCTGGGTCCTGGGGAGAACAGGGTGCAATGAGGCCTGGAGGTGGGGAGAGAGGTATACTTTCCACTCTATAGCTTTTTATACATACTGAATCTTCTACAGTGTGCACAGGTTGCCTGTCCCACAAATTAATATGATAAATCTTGATGTCATAATAATTTATACTATTGCCAACATATTGTTCAGTGAGGACCATCAATAAGCAAAAGCTTTCAAAAATCACAAAAGTTTGTTCTCTTCAACAGCGAAGTTCCTGATCCTTATTTCCCAGGAAAGAATCCCAGTCTCCACTAACTAGAGAGGAGCACTTGTGATCTCACCTATTACAAAGCAAATAAGCCTCTGTTCAACCCTTGGAAGGGAAATCTAAATCGAGCTTGTACCTACCTAATGAAGCCTCCAAATCAACAGTTTCCCCTTGGCTCTAAAACAGAAAGTCAACGTAAAAAACAAATAAGAGCACAGTGTTTTTAAAAACACACGCTATACTTAGGTTTCCTTTCCCCTGCCAGGCTTAGACGAGGAACCCTCCGATACTAGTGAAATGTGAGTTCAGAGCTGTGGCAAAATCAGCATTTAAGGGAAGGGGCAAGCATCATTTGCACTAAACGAACGCTTTAATTTTTCTCTTCTGGGGAGGGGAATTTGCTTTAAATTTAACTTAAGAATCATTTTGGGACCCCTGACTAAATGATACTTTTAAGTCACTTAATTTTACTCCAAGCAAATTTTTTTTTAAAGACAAATCTGAAACTGAAAACGAACAAATCAGAAGGCAAACTTTAAACTGAAACCTTTCTGTTGAAAAATGTATCTTAAAAGAACACATTAAAAAAATGCAAAAAAATTCATTTCCATACAAACACCATTCGGTATCAGTATATACGCTGTATCAATATTTGACTGCAATAACACACCCATACAAAAAGGAGCACACAGGTACCCAACCGCAAATAAAACACCTCATATATTTCTGGTAGCCAAAGGTGGGGACGCGGACGGTGGAGGCCAGAATCATGTTATTCAAGGCGTAAATTCACAGCATTTGAAGCACAGAGTTTTCTGTCAGACACAACTCAGGATTCCAGCTCTGTCTTTTGAAATGACGCATTAAAAGTGTCATCCTTTACGAAGCCTAACTTTGATCGCCAACTCTTTAACTGGTTTTCATCAGTATAGCGCCTTCGGATACAAGCACATAAAATACAGGTGAATCAAATACACCATGAATACGGAAGGGACAGAGACTAGTTTAATGAAAAGTTGAGGCACGGGGTCACGAAATCACTTGGTTGATTACATCCCTTAACAAAAATAAAAATTCAAGCTCCTTCCCATCCCCCAGGTAGCCTGTGGCCTCAGAACTCGCTGCCCTACGTGGGGTAGAAGTTCGCAGCCGGGGAGTCGGCGTCCTCTGGGAGCCGAGGGTGGCCCAAGGGTGCTTGGAGAGCGGCGCGACCTGGCGCGCCCCACCCCCCGCTCCCGGTCACTCCTCTCGGACGCTCCCCGACACCCGGGCCGAAGCCGGCCGGAGCGCTGCCCCCCGCCCCCCGCGGGCCGCCGGGCACTCGCGGCGACGCGCCCACGGGACTGGGCTCCAGGCTCCGCGGCTCCCACTCCCCGCGCCTTGCGCCGCGCCCACCCGCTCCCCGTACTCACAAGCCGCTCCCGCGCCGCTATCTCGCCATCCCCGGCCGTCAGCTTGGCCGCCTCGGCCGCCGCCCGGGGGCTGCCAGGAGTCCGCAGTCGCGCGGGGTCTGGAGGCGTAGAGGAGGGGCGCCGGGCACAACCCGCCGCCTCCGCCGCCGCCGTCTTGCCTCCCCGGTCCCAGCGCTGGGCTGCACCAGGCGGCCACGGGCGAGGGTCGGCCCGCTGCCCTCCGCGAGCCCCGGGAGCCGCCGCCGCCGCCAGAGCCGCGCGGAGGCAACAGTAACGGCCACGGCCAGTGGCGAGACGCTCCAGCGGGGACTGCGGCGCGCGGGGGCGGTGCCTGCACGCCGCTCGGCGGGGGGCACTGCTGCCCCGGCCCCGCCCCCGGCCCCGGCCCCGCCCCGCCGCCCGCGCGCCCCCGCCGGAAGCCTTCCGCGCGCCCCCGCCACCGCCCCCCGCGGCGGGGCCGCGCGCGTCCGGCGCTCGCCGCGGGGCCGCCCCTGGGAGCAGGAGGGGAGCGGCCGCGCGCGGGGGCCGAGCACCGAGGGAGGTGCTTCCGCGGAGAGTCCAGTCGCGAGGCCAATCTCGGGAGGTCATGGAAGAGTCGGGGAGAGGAGCGGCCCAGCTGGTGCAAATGCTCAGGGAAGGCCTGCCTAGCGCGCGGCGGCCCTGTGCGGAGAGCAGCTCCCAAAACGCTGTCAGTGCGCTTTGCAGACATTGCATAGAGGACAGGACGACGCGGGGCCGTGTTTTAGCTTCCTTTGTAAGGGCACACGAAAACCAGCCTCTACGCCTGGGCGGGGGTAGGGGTAGCGATGGCTTAGATTTTATGAGTTACCTAAAATGCCCCCATGGCTGGGGCGCTGCCACTCAGGCCACTTTCCTCCTCCCCGATGCAGGGCTCCCTCAGCCCGAGGGGGCCCGCGGGAGCATTCTGAGAGTATCCTGGAGCCATCTAGTCTTGCTTCCAAGGCGTGGTGGGCTTATTTGTGCGGAGAAAAAACGGATCCCTTAATGGGGTGAGATTTTTCCTCCTTGCATTGTTAACATTTCCGCAGTTTCACTTGGCCTCGATTTTCTTCCAGAGTAATGCACCAAATGTAATTAGCTGGGGAGCGTTTGATGGCGCAGAATCGTGGTTTGAAGATGTTTACTCTCTATGCCGGACGCGTTTGATGATGTTCTCTTTGACACAATTAATTTTGCAACGTTCAGAAATGTGCCAGATGGAGCCCCTGGCACGCAGAGTCACAGGGCTCTGCAGACACACCTTCAATAGGAAGCCAGCTTGTTTGTTTCATTTGTGATTTATTTGATGCACCAGCACCAAGGCCAACGTGTTTTTTAGAGACCTTTGGATGAAATTCCAGAGCAATTTCTAAATTAGCAAAACGAAGCTTATTTTCTGAGATAACATTTCCCTGTTGATAATGTAACTAAAATGGGCGCAAAACACCAGCAAGTACATTGATTGAAAAGTAGGCTCCCTAAATGAAAATATGTGTTTCACAGTAAGACATGGTCCCCACTAGTCTTCTAAGGGCCAGCTTCATCTGTGTTCATATTCTGAACGCCAAAACTGAATGCTTCCTATTATCCCTAAGACCTAGTTTGAAAAACAGTCTTCTACTATGTGTACTGGAACCCCTGTTTAAGATGTACAACGTTGCTTTTTCCGTTACCCTGGTTCTTGAGTCCTTGGTGGTTTGGGAAACTTATCTTATTTTTAAATTTTTTAATGGATGAAGGGGTTCAACAAAGGCACAAGTGCCTAGGGTCTAAGAAAATCGTGATGCAGCCCCTACATGGAGTTGAGAAATTCCTTTCATAGGAAAAAATTGTAGTTAATTTTAAGCATATTACATAGAACGCTAACTTCTGTGACTTTGTTTTATATATATATATATATATAAAGAGAAAAAGATACAAAGAAAAAAAAAGAGAGAGAGACATAGAAACATTTGGGGGAATAATAATGCCTAGCATCTATTGGATACACACTGTGGTCTGGCACCATCTGTCACCTCATTTGATCTGCACAACACACCTGTAAAATAGGTACTGTTATCACACCTAGGGGTTGATGCAGGTTTTATGAGAAATTTACACAATTTGGGTGATCCTCCCAAAGGAAAACGAAAAACAAAACAATATAGCACACTCAAGCTGCTCCAGCACTACCCAACCCAAGGGAAAGTAACAAAGGGAACATCCAAATAGAAAGAGACCTCAATCTCAGCTGATGGTGCTTAAAATATCTTACTTTGGCCAGCTGTACGAAAACATGACCACCTGAATGTATTGCTAGGTCTCCTGCCAGGGTCTTGGATGTGGGGCTGGAAAGATGCCTTAAAGCTTATGCTTTGATTAGCTAATTGCCTCCAACATATACCCTCATTTCATAGGTTAGGAAACTCAGGAACTTGCCACAGCTTCTAAGGAGCATCTCGGTTCTCGCACCATGCTGAGGTCTGAGGTCTGGTTTGAAAAGCGATGTTAGACACACTTTTCATGAGAAATAATGGATTTTATATTTCCATAACAAAACCGGGGCTTTAAAAATATGTTAGTGATTTTCGGATTATGACCAGAAACTCAGTGTGCAGTACTTGATATGGTCCTGCTATCTGAGTTGATAGTAGTAAAATTTCCTTAACTATTGTTTAAAAGGTGAATTAATCACTGTGGATTCTTAAAGGAATTTCAACTCAGTTTTGCCTGCCACGGATTGACACCATTTTTATTTCCCTTGTCATAGACCAGTCTATGTTGTAAATACTATTTTATATAATAATTACTTTTTTTTACAAAAAAACCTAAGATGTTGCAAACTAAGTATCAGAACGTAAAGTTGTTTCATTTGAAGTTTATGTTGTATAATATGAAGAGTCTGACAGTTCTCATTCAATGTTTGTTGAACAAATGAAGAATGAAATGGAAATGATTACATAATTAGAAGTAAGAAGGTAGATTATATAATAAGCTAAAATTGAATGGGAATGAAGCAGCAAAAATGTTGAACTTAAACTACTTGCTGGATAAGCAGAGCTGATTTCTTTGTTAATTATTTTATGCCCAAGATTTGTGCTCTTCTTTCTAGCTATTGGCTTTTCTTTTCTCCCTGCATTTCTGTTTTATTCATTAAAAAAAATTTTTTTGTAAATAAGATTTCATTTGAAATGCTTAAATATAAAAAAAAATCTTTAAGTGAAAGAAAAATCATAATCACACCTGTAATGAAAATTTTGGAAATGAAAGGCTTTATCCTTTGAAAGGATCAATCACTCACAAAAGCAGCAAATGTAAGATGATGGGATTTTGTTATTAAATTACTCATATCTTGGCCCATACGCAGGCTTCTTGGGATGTGTGATCTAACATGCATACTGTTTACCGATCAGTGGGACAAGATATGGCTTTGTTCCTGGAAGAAATTTTGGAAACAAATAAAAATCTACAAATTAAGCATAGTTATTAGCCAGCGAGTAGTTGAAATGAGTGAAGCCGTGCTTCATTTTAAGCCTACTAAATGTAGATTTAAATTGGTTTATTTTAGAGCGCAGTTTTGGACAAGATACGAAACTTTAATTAGATATATGACAGGAAGATACATGAGAATAATCATCTAATTTTCTCTAGATGTTATGTTCTTTACCCAAAGTGGTTTGGAATGTTATTTGAGGGACATGAAAAAGGCAATAGACACCATGAAAGATATTATCTTCCCTGGATTCTGTTTAAAATATTCTCTTGCAAATAGATTTCAAGGGTGTTATGTAAACTATTTTGGTAAATTATTATATCCCCATCATGGCCACAACAGGATTGCATTTTGTCTTTTGCTTATTTATACTGTGCCTTCTTTCAAAGAGACTTAAGGTGGTTTACAATGAAAGACAAATATTAAACAAAAAAACAAAAACAAACCAACCTTAAAACTTAGCACAAAACTTAGCTCCAGGTTTCCCCATAGCCAAATGAAATAGGGGAAATGAAGGTTTTTGTAACTCTCATTGTCAAGTGCAAGGAATCATAAAGCAGAATTTATTTAGAAGAAAGTCTTTTCTAGCTCAAGCTTGGAGAGGAATTTGTCATAAGGGTCCTTATATGATGGATATTCAAACGTCTAAGTTAACAGGGACACTGGACAACGCATCACTGGTTTTGGCCATCTTTTGATGACAGGCAGAGCTGATATATTTTTTCTGGTGAATAACTTTGAAATTGCTATTGTTGAAAGTAAGTAGTGAGACTCCTATAGAGTTATTATTTTTTTTTGTTCTGCCCTATGAAGGCAAGCCAAGGACATAATATCAAATCTTGGTTTTCCCAGTTTCTTTCTTCATAAAAAGGACTAATTAAAAGTACCTATCAGAGGGTGGCAGAGAGGACAAATGAGTTAATTTCTATAAAACCTCTTACCGTGCTGCGTTGAATATTCTATAGTTTTCCTCAGGCAAGGGGTGTACATAATAGTTTTTCGTCCCCTCTTATAATGTCTTTCATGGTATACCACCTCAAATCCCTCTTGGAAGAATGCATGGTGTATGTGCCTGACAAAAAGTCAGCAGTAAATATTAGCTACAGGTAGTATCGTTATTACCACTTCTAAATCTATCAAAGCAGGTAGATGAGCCTGTTTGGGGCTACATGTAGTAGGGAGGTGGTTATAAATCCTGTTATCCTCAATGGGTAAAGGTTAGGAATTAGAAATTGTTGGATTTGAGAAGCACTGAGTAAGGGGAGTCCTTTCCCCCGAGAGACTAACATTTAGTTAACTCCCTGGGTCCTAAGACCTGTCACCTCAAGAATCCTGTTAAAATTCTCATACTTCTGAGAGGTTAAAAGTCTTAAGCTATTAAGGCTAACTCCCAGAGCCAGAGCCTAGGGTTGGGGAGGGAGTACCAGGAGTGTGGAGAGAGCCACTGAAGGCAGGAGAGGACGCCACTAGCAAATCCTCCCTTTCTGGAATAAACCCTGCCTGCCCCCTCTGCTCTGCCCCCTTCTCCATCCCTCCCTTTAGGTCCCAATGAACTGCTGTCTGATCGAAACTTCATTTCAAATCCTTGCCGTCCACTCACTCAGTCACTTTCCTGTTTCTCTTCCTGCGTCTCCCATCTTCTCTTTTCTGCATATGTGTCCACTCACATCACACGTCTTATCTCTCGGTCCTCCATCCCTTCAACTTTTATCTCTTCCTTTTGACTTACCAAGCTCTCTCCTCTGTCCTTGCTTTTCTCTTTCTTTCCCTATATTCTTTATGTGTTGTCTAGAATCACTGAGGGGCAACACAAGACATTCAAATTGATGCTATTATTCCTTATAGTCCATCATAGACCCAGAATCCTGTGCTCATATTCTCAGTTGAGCTAATGGATCCCACAAAAGAGCTTTTTACTCCAATCTCGGTGGCGATATTAGGCCCATTATTTAATTTGTTCCTGCAGCTACTGCACTCAGTGTGTTGCCAGAGGCATCTTGCACAGATGGAAAAAGAAGCCAAAAGATTAAGGAATTGAGCTGCGGTCAAGCCAGAGGTAGTGGAGTGGTTCGAAATCAGACCCAGATTCCTTAAATCCTTGAATGTATTATTCTAACTAGTGCACTTAATCCACAGCCTTCAATGTACTGTACAAGACCAAAAAATCTAAAACCGAAAGAGAGTGCGTTTTTGCTTCCGATTTCTGACTGTGGAGAATTTTCAATGGTTACACATTTGCCAGCAGAATTAACTGAAGGTCTCTAACATCGGGTAGCTGAAAAATAACAAGTCAGTTAAATAATTAATTTTAATAACTGCAATGTCCCTGGAGTTTCCTTTGGGCACCTAATCTGGTACACCGACTGGGTCTCATATTGGAAAACAGAAGTGGCCATCCCTGTGGCAGCTCCGGCCAACAGCGACATTGCTGTTGATGATTTCCCTGCTGGAACTTAAGGTAACTGAGGACACCACTCTCAAAGAAGTCTGCAGCTCTGAGATTCTTTTCTGTGACATGCCCAAGAAATCTGGGTTTTCTGGTTGTTTAATCACAGAATCTTACACTCAAAGAGCTGACAGAAACCTTAACGCTACCTAAATTAAGATACCATCCAATTCAAACCCGAGTGCTCATAGAATCTCATTCTACCCGCCTAGATAGGCCTAACCTGGACTACATCGATTAATCTAGGCTCGCTAGATTTTTTTCTTAACTCTAGGAAAGAGAAACAGGTGTACCTGTGACCCTCAAGTTGAGAGATGAGTATTGATTGGTGATTAACATGAATAGTCTCAGCTCTGGGCACTTCCTTTGTGTTCTAGGTATTAGTCCCACTTCCAGGTGAAGAGACCGAAGCTCAAAGAAGTAAAATAACAAAGACTTGAATTCCAGTCTAATTCGAAAGTCATTATAGTGATTTAGAAGACACTGGCTAAAAGTAGGGTTCAGAACACTTACTTGCTAGATACCAGCAATGAACATCTATTGAGCACTTACAGAGCGCCAGGTACCGTGTACCAACTCACTCCAACCTCTCTGCAACCCTGTGAGTTGCAGGGAGGGTTGTCACCCCATTTACAAAGGAGGCCACAGGGACGTTGACAACCGTGTCATTCAAGCCCCCGCAGTCTGCCTCCAAAACCTACACTCCTAATTACTTGGCGCTGTGTTCCACTATCAGTGCCAGTCTGACTGCTAACCCTTTTGCCGCTTCCAGTTTCAGGAGCTTCACTAGGATCTCACCTACAATTTGTTGCTGCTGTAGGTGAGGTTCTGACAAAGTTGAGCTTTGACCGAGTGCTATACAGAGCCCTTCTCAACCTGAAGGCCTGGTCTGAATGTTCTCCAGTCTCTCCTTAGCGCAATTTGCTCCTCTCCTCCGCCTCTGTCGGCATGAATCTAACTCTTTCTTTCATTACATCTCTGTTTCGGATTTTATTACTCAGTGAGATAGATGATGTGCTATTTCTTCTGGGTATTATTTGCATTCTGCCATCTCGTACAGGACTGTGTCTGCAGGGCCTGGCCCACCCCACTGTCCCCAAGCTTCTCCCCTCTGCACTGAGACCACACGATCAGATTTTCACACTACCGTTTACCTCTGTGGGGTTACTGCTTCCCTCCAAATGAAAGTGTCTCTGTATTCAAAACCCCAACAGCCAGGAGCATCCCCAGATACTTCCAACGGATTTAAAGAGCGTGTAGGTTTTGCTTCTGCCGTACGACAACATCTTCACACACAGCAGTTTTGCTAGGAGTTTCTTAGAATTACACAAGAATTTTATTTATTGAACCCTGGATTTTCAGTACATTTGTCCATCTTTAGGAAATAAGAAATTTCAGTTAAAGAACAAAGAATATCAATAATTCACAAATACAGTTTTCAGTATAATAAATATGAGTGAAGATTTATCAATGACGATTCCTTTCCTGCAAATGGTAGAAATGCAACCCTTACTAAGTTTGCAATGCAGGGCAAAAAAGGGGTTGGGGAGAGAGCATGAAAAAACATAAAATCTTTTAGATGGCTGTGGAGATCTGTGGAAGGAAGATCAATCCTAAATGAAGGGATGCGTGACGGGCAGGTTTATGAGGAAACATAAGATGGGATAAAGACATTCCTCTGTCATCAATTTTAGATTTTTAAATTCAATATTCAATACATATTCATTGAGCCGCTTACTACATACAAGTACTAAGGATACAGCAGTGAGCAAAACAAACAGAGCCCTTAGCCTCATGAAGTTTGCGTTGTAAGACCCTTTCAAAACATAGTCAGAGGGTAATCAATTTCCTATTAGTTAAATATAAATAGTTTTCTATTGCTCTCTGTTTTTCATTTTTTGTTCCTATCATATCACTAGATTAAGTTTCATACTTAAATGCTTAAAACCTTAACATCTGATTTCTCAAAGACCCAAGGTTAATTACAGCTCACAAAAGTATTAGAAATTAACATGTACTATCCAGCCTAAAATATATAGGAAATTTGTTGTTCCTTTGATTTTAAACCTTTTTTATTGGCTAAAAGTCAAAATAAAATATGCATACATCTTAGCTGGCTTTAAATCAACGCTTTCTTTACTTTAGGTATTTTCTAATTGCTATTCAAGGGAGAGGGAAACAAAAGAATTGTTTTTTTTTCCCAGCCACTAACACAGCAATAGATCTACATGTTAATATTATTTTTATTCTTAGTTCCCTTATCTGCTGTCTCTATACTCTGGCTCACTAGTTTCCAAAGATGTTAAGAAGTTAATCCGAGTTTTATGAAAAAAGGGGCTCCCTAATCAGAGAAGTTTGGGTGACAATGGGTTAAATAAAGTCAAACAGCTTTTTAGATTATAGGTCGTTGTAGAGCCATTAGTTCATTACAGATCTCCAATTATAATATAATGTGATGTGAAGCAATGTGATAATACAATATAACATAATATACGGTGTAGAGGACACTGCCCAACATTCATTCTCCCATCTTTCTGTAACAATATCCTGATTTCCCATTAGAGAGCCACCCCTACCCCATTCTTAGTCCTTCAGTTCTGGGGGTTCATTTCCCATTGCCTTGCTTTAGAAATGGTCATAAGATGAGTGATGTGCTGGTAAGTATTTAACAACCAATTCTCCACAGAAAAAAAAGCCTTGATTTATAGCATTTGCCAATTTCCATGGTGTAAATACCACCGTGGCCAGTTTCAAGCTACCAAGTGAAATTACTGAATGTGGAGTTGGGAAGAGATGTGCAGAGCTGAGTTGTAGGGGCCTCTAGCACACCATATCAGATACATACCAGACTCAGAATCAGAACACATCCCTCTGGGTGCGTGACTCAAGCCAGACCAGCTCCTTAGGTCTGATTCCTTGAATTTTTTTTTTGGTGGGGGGAAACTGTTGTGGAAGAGGCAGTGTGTTTAGCTGGGTTTGCTGATTGAAGGAATTGGAACCAATTCTCGTGATCTACTTGCCATTTGGTCCATTTCAAAGGAGGCTGGCTGAGAGTGCAGTAACTCAGAGAAGACAAGGACAGAGCTGAGAGGTGAAGAGAGACCAAGTTCTGGTATCGCTCTTTGAGTCCCTGGATCTGGACCTGCCTGAGCCTCCGGACTTTGCAGTTCCGTGAGCCATTAAGTCCCCTTCCCCTTCCTTCCTTTCTCTGTCTCTCTCTCTGTCTCTGTCTCTTTCTTTGCTTATTTATTTATTTTTCTTTTATTACCTCTGTTTGGATTGGGTTCTGTTCCATTGAAAGAATATGGCCATGCTATTCTTTTTTTCAAAGAGCCTCTCATGAGACTAATATTCCCCAGAGCAACTTGGGAACTGCTGTTCTAGCTTATTCTCCCCCATTCACTTTACGGGGTACTGGACACTCTGAGCAACTTCCACTTCTCTGTCTTTACCTAGAAACCTGAATTGGTAACTGTCTTCTAAACTTCTGATGGGACTATTCTAAAGACTGTTCAGATTCAACATATTCAAAATGAAACTCATTTTTCTTTCTACTGAAAGTACACTCCTCCTATGTCCCTGGTTTTCATTAACTTATACACAAATTATGTTCCTGGCCAGAGATATAACAGAGAAGGACACAATTCTTGTCCTCATGGAGCTCTCATTCTAGAGCGAAAAACACACCATCAAATAGGTAAATAATGCAATGTCAATGTCAACTTGAAATAAGTACTTTGGAAAAAAAATAAAGTGGGTCTGAGGGATAGAAAATGACAGAGGTTGCTATTCTAAATGGGGTAACTGGGGAGGCTTCCCAGAGAAGGAGTTTTTGAACAAAGAGGTATAAATTAAATGAGAGATGGAACCTAGGGAATATCTGGGGACCAATATGTGCATGGCTGAATGTTCCAGAAATGCAAAGAGGCCAGGGTGGCTGGAAGGTGGTGGGTAGCGTGGGAAGCATGGAGAGGTTGGAGAGGCATCGGGGGCCAGGTTAGGGGGTGCACTGTAGGGAGGATAAGGACTTTTTGTTTTCTTCTGTATGTGATCCCTCTGGCATATGTGTGAAGAGTGAATCATCCCTGTGATGGTCAAGAAGAGAAACAGGGAGGTCATTAATGGGCCTTTTACAGTTGTCCAGTGGAGACACCATGATAGCTTAGACCGTGATTCTTCTAGCTACCTTGTTTGGGCATCTTTGACTTGCCTTCTCTTTCACTTGCTTCATACCCGCAGAGATGCCCAACTGTGGGTTTTGTTCCTGCAAAGCACCATGCAGCCATTGGAAGCAGGTTGAGTTTCCCAGGATGAAGACTTAAGGCAGGAAGGAGGAGGTTGATTAGGGAGTGCTCTTGGGATAACAGCCTTTCGAAGAGAAAAAGAAGGAGGCAGGATTGGGCAGAGAAAAAAGTTCAACTGCAATGCAAGGAGTTCTGAAGCTGGGATGATCCTTCAGAGCTGTCCCCAGCTGGAGTGAGGGGTAGGGGCCTTTATACCCCTGCAGCAATCAGTCACTGGATGTCGGTCATCCCGGCAAGAGGGCATGATCTTGGATAAAGGGTCTTGACAGCTGAGGGCTCTCTGATGGCAGCATTCCCGGTGACTTAGAGAGTAAGACCTTTGTTCCTGAAGAGGGGTCTGGGCACTATATCACAATATCCACTACACCATCCCTTTTTACATTTGTTACTGAAACTGTCCTGATTTAATTTCTCATTCCTCCTGCTTAGGCTATAGCCACCATGTTATCTCCAGAATTATACTCCAAAAAAAAAAAAAAGCCAAATTGCTCCTTGTTGCCTATAGAATTACATTTAGTCTCCTTAGCACAGTGTTCAGAACCTTCTAAAAGCCACCCATCATCTCCCTACTGCCCATCTCACAATCTATGCAGACAAGCCCATTTGGCACACCATATAATCCATGCTGTTGCTTGAACCTGAAATGTTCTCCTCCCACTTTATCAAAATTACATCCTTCAGGGCTCGCTCAAATTCTACCTTCTTCTTTCCCCAGAATTTCTATTCTAGTAATTCATTCCATTCTGCCGGGACAGAGTTGCTTATTTCTTAGCTGGGTAAGCACAGTAATGAAGTCCTCATCATTTCACCCCCCTCAGTCCCCAGCAGCATTTAGCAGAGTGGGCTCTCCATAAATGTGGGGTCACTTGGACTATTTCAGCTTTCATCAAAGGCTAGAAAATATCCTGAGATGGCAGGAGAGCAGAGTGGTCAAGCAGGACTTCTAGATCTCTACTACCTGGGTTCAAATATGGCTCTGTCACTTACTAGGTCCATAATCCCGGGCAAATTTAACCTTTTATGCCCCAGTTTACCCATCTGTAAAATCCTCATTTTCATAATCATTACACCTACTCCATAGGGTTGTTGTCAGGATTAAACGAATTAGTATAACTAGAGCATTTAGAACAGTGGCTGCTACCTAATAAGCACATATAAGTGTTGGCTCATAATAGGGTCCGTGTCACACCAGTGCCCTTGTTGACCCATGCTTACCTGTGCTCATCAAGACAGCCACAGAGGAGACCGTTGGCCTCTCTAAGCATGATATATTTAGTGAAGGGGCCTTCACACAGCTCTTCTGCAGGGAAATCTGTTAACAGAGCTCTTGTTTTCCTCTTATGAACATTCCTTTAATGAGTGAGGATATTCTTGCAAAATATTCTGGAATTCTCTGCTTTCCTGGGGCTCTTTCAATCTGGACTCAGACCTGGTTTTATAATGAATATTATGCACTTTTCCAATGTTGCAAGCGCAAAGCATAACATTTTTAAGTGAACAGATTCACAGACACTTTTGAACTGAAAAGATCTTTAGAGATCACCTAGTCCAGGAGACAAGAAAACAAGGAGATTATGTGACTTGTCTAATTGATAATATAAACATATCCCAGTTATTAAAGGACAAAGTTACTCAATAACATTAACCAGTTTTTGCCCAAAGACACTACTTTCTTCAGTATGTATAACTCAAACAAAAGTAGATCTAACTTGCTAATTCTCCATAGAACAAAAAAAGAAACGTTGTTTATTTCTCAGACTTATTGTTTAATTGAAAATTTCTCCTTGATTTGGTACAATACCTAGTAGTTTCATACTTAGCTTTTCTTGTGAGAACAAATAGTGTCCATTATTATTCAGTTACGTATTCATTCATTTACTCAAAAGATATTTGTGGAGTGCCTTTTATGTACCAAGCAGTGAACTGAAAGTTGGAAACTTTTAAAATGAATCAGCCCTAGTGTTCTGAGACTGGCCCACATCTGTGGAATCTGTGTGTCTGCTGGGTCATTCAAATTCAAGGGACTTCAGAACATGGGTTCAGGCTAGGAATTGACCTTTATCAGTCAAAGGTTAAATATTGTCAGTCGCAAAGTCATACATATACAACCAATATACAATCAACATACGACCATATATACAACCAATTCTTATTAAGTGAGCATGGTTCTCTAAAAACAAGCAAATGCTGCAGACTGGTCTCTTCCTCCCTCTCTCTCTTTCTCCCACTGATTGAGCTCCACAAAATCCAGGACCAAAAGAGATGGCATTCCAAATTTTTTGTAGCACAGCATCATGTTATTATAACACAATATCAGTGCAGATGTTATCATGTTTCTCTGATATGTTACTAAGTGTTAGATGAAAAAAAATTTCCATGGTCACATCAATTTGGAAAATTCTGGTGCAAGAGCATTAAAGAGGTTTCTTGCAGTGTGCTTCATTTCCTGAACCTTTAACTTGCTGACATGCATCATGGATCTCCACGAGGGGATAAAGTATTTGACCTAAGTCAAATTAATTTGCCTCTGGAACCCTCTGTTTGCAGTGCATTGTCCGTGAATATTTCTGAACCCAAGGTCAATTCTGTAAGCCTCTATAATCCACCATCCATTAGGTACTGCTTTTTTTTAATTAAAAAGAAATCCTTTTATAGTTTAAGCCTATCTTTCATATCATATAATATTTCATGTTATATTTTAATATTATTTTTATAGAGAAAAATGACTCAAAATCATCAGTGTAAGAATCTTATCTGTACTTGAAGATCATTATTAAAGCACTCCTCTGCATATGTGCTACCAGCTGCTGATCCAGCTCTCACGGCAGACATCTCCAATCCATCAAAGAACTCTTTCCATGCAGATCTGAAAGAGGTACGAAATCTTTCTCAATGCCAGGCTTTAGACAACAATTTCCAATCCGTGAAATTTGGCCTGCTAGATTGAAATGATCTTGCCTTCATTGTTAACAATATCCACCCCTTACACTGTGCCTGCTACGTGCCAAGCATTTTGTGAGTCCTTTCATTTAGAATCCCTCACTTCATCTCCATTTTGACTGCCATCACACTGGCCAGCATCTCTCACCCAGACTATTTCAGTCACCTCCTAACCAATCATATTGCTTCCTTCTGCACTAAGAGAACAATGTGAAACACTTCCATGGTCTCCAAGGCCAGCAGGATTTGGACCCTCCCCAATCTCTACACCTATCATTCTCCTGAGGTGCAGTCATGGATCCACAGCTGGATTGGCAAGTCTGAAAGCTCAGCCTTCTTAGTCCACTATGAGGGAGTGAAGCCCTAGGGAATCGAGTCATGCTAATCAACTCGCCAGAGATGAATGTGTACTGCACAATGTTAATTTGTTAATTTACAATGAGAAGTGGAGCAATCCAACCGACCAGATGTTCGTGTTGGCATGTTTGTGACCTCTTTCTGGAAGCTATAAAGAGTAGTCATTGAGAGCTTGTGGGCTGGAATCAGACTGCCTGAGTGTGAATCCTGCCTCTGTGCTTACTAACTGGGTGATTTCAGGCAAGTGGGTCAGTGTTCCTTTCAGTGTCTACTTCCCCATCAGTAAAACGCGGATAGTAATTAAACATACCTCCCTGGACTGTTGGGATGAGGATTAAATGAGAATATATACTTGTTACTTCCTGCTTAGAATGGAAGTTGGTACACAGTAACGCAATAAATATTAGCTACTGTTACTAGAGTGGAGATCTACTCAAAGTAAGTTAATATCAGCGCAAAAAGAATTAAACAATATTAAACAGATTTTTTTCAAGTTGTGTAAACTTCATAAATTACTATTTATGTATTCATCCATTTAATAGTTATGGATACTGAAATAATTTCATACACTATGAGATTCACTTTATAGTCCCACATCCCATAAATGTAAATGAATTCATGGATAAATATGGAAATGCACAAATCAATCTGTATCTTTGCACTTATCCGATTTTGTCAATTTCCCAGCTCTCTCCTTACTTTCAGTTTAAAACCTTTAAAAATCAATTGTTGGGCTTCCCTGGTGGCGCAGCGGTTGAGAGTCCGCCTGCCGATGCAGGGAACACGGGTTCGTGCCCCGGTCTGGGAAGACCCCACATGCCGCGGAGCGGCTGGGCCCGTGAGCCATGGCCGCTGAGCCTGCGCGTCCGGAGCCTGTGCTCCGCAACGGGAGAGGCCACAGCAGTGAGAGGCCCGTGTACCGCAAAAAAAAAAAAAAATCAATTGTTATAAATTTCATCACTTAAAAAGTCTGCCTGCCCCCCATCTCATCTCTCCCTGCTCCTCCGTGTGCCTTCTGTCTGCACACTCACTGGCTCTTTTCCTCACACCTGCCAAGCTTCTTCCCTCCTTAGATTTCCCTTGTGCTGTTTCATCTGCCTGCAATTCTCACCCCAACCCTTGTCCTGGCTCATGTCTGCTTGGCCTCAGAGAAGCCTCCCTGACCCCCAGACTAGGTTGGATCCCTTCATTGAACTTACCATAATTGTAATTAACTGATCATCGTTCAGTGTATTATTCCCAGTAAAATCAATGAGGACAAGGACCCTTCTTTTTTGTTCACCGCTGAGTCCCCAGTACCCTGCACATAGGTAGGTATTCACTCAATAGGTATTGAATGAATGAATTTAATCTTCTCAACAGCCTGTATTTCCTGCAATGGAAAAGTCAAAGCTTCGAGCTGTCAAGTGATGCACCCAAGTCACACAGTCATATTTGGTAGAGCGAGGTTCACACTCAAGTCTTTCTGACTCCTACCCAAGCCCCTTACTACCCCACATGGCTGCCACTTGATTTCTGCAAGTTACATGCCTATCTACACACATTGTTCTCTGTAACTTCAACTACACTCTACTTTGCATCCTTGCTGTCGCAGTGTTTTCTATCCTGGGCTCTGGGCTTTTTCTTTCATTCTTGAACTAATCCAAATCTTCCCTATCATATTTATACAACTTGTTTACTGGTCTAGCTATAATATGCTACATTTCATCTTATTAAGACATCTTTTCTCTCCTACAACCCTGCAATTCCACTCCTAGATGTATACCCACCAGAGATGTGTACATGTGTTCACTAAAAGGCATGTACTGGAATTTTCATAGAGCGCTACTCGTAATAACCTGAAACTGGAAATTATCCAAATGCCCATCCAAGTAGAATAGACTAACTATTTTATCTTCACACAATGGCATATTATATGACAATGAGAATGAACAATCTACAACTTTACGTGACAGTATGGGTGAATCTTACAAACATAATGTTGAGGGGAAAAAGTCAAGTACGTATTATATGATTCTATTTATAAAACGTTCAAAAACTGGCAAACTAATTTGTAGTATTACAAGTCAGGATGGTGGCTACTCTTGGAAGAGTAATGATTGGAGATTGGAGGAAATGGTGAAGGTTTTCATGACACCAATGACATTCTGTTTCTTGATCTGGGTGCTAGTTAGGTATTGGTGTTTTGCTTGTGGAAATGCATCAGTATGTGCATTTATAATGTGTGCACTGTTCTTTATGTATAATAGACTTCAATAACAGGTTTTATGAAACAACTTCATATTTGTTTGTTTCTGACTACTTCAATTTACAGAGACTATTTTGAAATCTAATGCTAGTGTCCAACCTGCTGGCCACTATTTGCCCAGATGGGAGCTTCCTGTGCATATAAAGAGCTCACTTTGAATTGTTTAAAGTCTCACTTGGAAAAAAAAAAAAAAGCCCCCAGTGGTGTCAACCGAAAATGTCTCCAGACAGTCCCAAATGTCCCCTGGGAAACAAATTGACCCCAGTTGAGAACGACCGGCTTAAATTGGCTTAGATGATTTCCTCACCTACATCCCTCACCGGCTTTCTCTCTCAACTTCCTTTCTGTCCCTCACTTGTACAAATCCAGTCATCTGGCCTCCTTGCTGTCCTCTGAATACACCAGACACGCTCTCACTTCTGCACCAGCTGTTTCCTCTGCCTGTAATGGTCCCCTCCAGGTATCTGTGGGCTCACCCCCTCACCTCCTTCAAGGATATGCCCAAAGGTCACCTTCTCAGTGAGGCTTTCCGTGGCCTCTTTATTTAAAATTTGAATCCTCCATACTCCCTGTCTCTCCACCTGGGTTTATCTTTCTCCAGAGCACTTATTGCCTGATAACCTGGCAAAAAGTTTATTTATTTTGCTTGATGCCTGTCTCCCTTATGAAAATATAAGATCCAAAGGGGCAAGAATTTTGTTTTCTTCACTGCTCTATCCCATGCCTCGAACAGTGCCTGACACATAGTAGATGCTCAATTAAAACTTGTTGAATAAATGAATGAATAAATGAATACAATCTAGAGCCCAGTTCAGTGTCTGACATTCAAATGACATCCAGAATGCTTTAGGATTTAATCACTGTGCTTCCTCTGTCTTACTGTTCTTCTTGTAACCCCCATCCCCCAAGATTAGGGTCTACCCCTTAACTCCAGATGGCACCATGACTTTGGTTGACTAGCACTCTTGATTGTGACTACTTCCTTCCTTCCCACCACCTCTGGTCATGCTTAGCCCACCTGCCAGGATATTCACCTCCTCATCCCTCACATCCACCTTCCTAGTGCAGGCTACTTGTCTGGATCACCACCTTCCTGTCCCTAGATTCTCTGGGTGTTGGGACCCTCTGTTGCCTCTCCTTCCCTGCCCTGAACCTGCACACTGTCCTCATCCCTTCTCTTCTCCCAGCAACACCCTCACCTACCACCTTCCCAGAGGTAGAGATGGGTCTGATCCCCCGTTCTGACATGACCTACCGATGTCCCCAACTCCACAACTTCCTTCTGTCAAAATCTTGGAAAACTCAAGAGATGACATCTCTCGTTTCTCTGTTTGTTTACCACAAAACCTGAAATTGTGGCAGGCCTTTCTTTCCATGAAAGGCTGCCGGAGTTTTCTTGCTTCCACTTAACTGTAATGCGAGCCAGCACTCAGAGCCATAGAAATCTGATACCGTTCAGTAATCGAACAACTGTAAATGCCAAGAGTCAAGATGCCTCAAGTGAAGGAGAACTTGGAGTCAAGGTTGGTCATCGTTTTTTGTTGCGTTAACATGACAACAGACAGTTTCCTTGGCAGACATCACAATAACGTTAGCGTGGACTTCAACTTTACATGACAGTATGGGTGAATCTTACAAACATAATGTTGAGGGAAAAAAGTCAAGTACGTATTATATGATTCTATTTATAAAAAGTTCAAAAACTGGCAAACTAATTTATAGTATTACAAGTCAGGATGGTGGCTACTCTTGGAAGAGTAATGATTGGAGATTGTAGGAAATGGTGATGGTTTTCATGACACCGATGACGTTCTGTTTCTTGATCTGGGTGCTAGTTAGGCATTGGTGTTAGTAGTTAGTAGTTAGTTGCCTGTGATAAGCAAGAATCAAGTAACCAGACACATAATATTTCTACCTCTGGTTCGCTTGCATGCCTGTTGGGGGGAGGCATTTGGGGCAAAAATCCAGATATACCCAAAGTAGAAACCTGTAAAACTTGGCAAGGCAGCACTCTTAAAACTAAATTTTTACCTAGAAATAGATCTGTGGACACATTCCCTAAGTGCTCACACAAACAAAACCATTGCTGGAACCATAATGCGTTTGCCTGTGATAAAATTGAAGATCATTTATCAACCTGTCCATGGAATCCATGATTTGAACTGACACTGATGACATAAACAGATACTCGAGGTTATAAGAATCATGAATAGCTCAAGGAATTCAAGGACACTAGTTGAAAAGATGATTATGATTTGGTTTCTGGACATCTGGCCATGAGATCCCGCCAACCCACTCTCCCTCCTCCCTCCTCTCTCTTCCCATGATGACTTCTAACAGTTTTCCTACAAGCTACCAAAGGAAGGAGCTGACAGACATAAGCCCTCCATGCCCTTGAACTTTTCAGTGCTTGAGCGCTATGCGGGAGGACAGCCATCTATCCCCCTCACAATGGCCAGGAGGCTGCAGGGGCAGGACAAGAGTCTGCTTTTCTGGCTGGTTCTCTGTTTTCTACACTGATCTGAAAATGATAAATACCCTTGTTACTGTATCAGGCCTGCAGAGGAGGAAATGTGATGTGAGGAAGGGCAGAAACGGCTCAATCTCTGTGATCACACAAGTTATGTATGGATTATACACGTTGCAGCTACTTCTCTGCAGTCAGATGTTGAAATCTTGAGTGCTAAGGTTGTCAACATCTAGATAGAGTTTAATAGTCTTCCTAAATACATGTCATTTTATTAATTGTGCTCCCTTTATGTTTTGAGCATTAACAAATAAAAGTGTTATGTTTTCATTTTTTAAAAAAAGGAAGCGATATTTTTTTTAAAAAATCTCATGTTTGGAATTTCCCAAGTCTCTGGTAAAATGCCCAAATATCTAGATCTTGGCAGAGTTCCAAATTGCCTCAGAAACGTCTCCACAGTGCTTCAGTGAATGGTGGCATAATGCAAAACATGTTGATCCTGTGTTGAGTCATTAATTAGTGACATTTATTGAACACTCGTTGTATACAAGGCAACATACTAACACAGTATACAAACAAAAATAAGAGAAAGGGAGCCTAATTATACCAGGGGGACAAGCAGAGGAAGCTTTCTTTAGGTAAAAGGAAAAGGGTAATGGAGAAACAACTTTACTTATAAACTTCCTTACCTTAACGTTGTTCCCTGATAATGAATAAGTGAAAATACAAGCTATAAATAGAAAGACACAGCAAAATCCAAAACCTGTTTTTGTCAAGAGACTTGATGCAGAGCATCTTGGTTAATACTCATAAGTGAGTCAGTAAAGGTCATAATAAAGACTGAACTGCTTTTCTCTGTGATATTTTGAGAACTCTGTAGCAAACAGCTCTGATCTCAGCCTTTGGTAATTGACTTAAAGGGAGAAGAGGTTGCCAGCATTTTTTCCCCTTAAACTTTATGCATCTACAGAAAATCTGGCCTCCATCAAACTAAATAATTGTGAATTTCAAGCAAAATTAATTAGGTATGTCGGCTCAACATATCTAGTGGAAAAAATTCATTAACACGCAACCTTGAAGTAGAAAACACAGGTTCCTATGACTGCACTTAGACCTAACTGCAGTCTGTAACATTGGGTTCCTTTCTGATATTTTCCCAAGAAGGAATAGGCACAGGTTGCTTAAATCAAACACTTTGGAATAAAATTGCTTGCTTTATTCATTTTAGAAAAAAAAAATCCCCTTTGGGGGAAAGGAAAATCCAGTGTGTGAGTTCCCTTCCCTGTCAGACTGCTGATCCAGAGCAGGAGAAGTATCATCAAGTCTATGGTAGACAGATTGAATTTTCCCTGCCCGGTTTTCATTATCCCCTTCCTGCTGGGAATAGCAGGAACTTTTTTCTTTGGGGGAACATTTGTGATTCAATAGCTGTAACCCATTCCTGTCTCCAGAGATGAACACATGGCCCAATAGGGCACTTCTGGCCACAATGACTGGGTCAAAGATTGGCCTTGACCCAAGCCAGACCAATGAGACCCAGTTTGGAGATTACTAAATTGGTGGCCACCATCTTGTTCCTCATGGGAGAATCTGCCTGAGAGTGAAGCTAACACAGAGGAAAGCAGAGCTGAGAGATGGAAAAAAAACAAAAACAAAAATAAAAAAACCCCCAGGTACTTGAAGCTATCTTTTGAGCATCTAGATCCAACTATAAGTGAAACCCTGATTCTGGCTGACATTCTTTACTCTGTCTACCTCCCTATTCCCTACCTGCTGGTCATTCCCTGTCCAACTTCCAGGACTTCTACCTGATCACATCCTGCCAAACTTCTCTGGTGCAAATCACCTGCCTAGACTCCCCCCTGCCCCCGTCCCCAGACCCTCCAGGTAGTGCCCTGCCTGGTGGGTCTTCCTCCCATGAGGACCTACACACTACCCTCATTTTGCCCTCTTACCTGCAACATCTCCCACTCCCAACACCTTCCCAAAGGCAGGTCTGGTCTCCAGTTCCAACATGTCCACCATGCTCAACCAGCAACTAAACTTCATTCCCTCAACACCATGAACATTTTAGTTCTGTAACCAATAAATTTGGTTTGCTTCAGGCGGTTTGAATTCGGTTTCTGTCACTTGCAACTTGAAAGTGCTTGATCTTCATAGGTAACAGAACTTAATTTTTTCAAGCAGATTGATTTCTTTGGAAGAGTCAAGGGTTACCTAGAGTCAGGCTTTTTGAATATTACAGGCATTCAAGCACAGAGTAGCATTTTGTGCACAAAATATTTTCCAGTAAAATATAATGAAATATAATGCATATAAACTAAAATGTGATGAAACTAATTATACCTGCAACTAGTAATACAAAAGAGGAGTCTCTATGGTGCCTCTTTAAATTGAAATGGCATTTCTTTAAATACATGTTATCATACAACTGGTAATTAAATGAGTGGCTTTAGAGCAACACACTCAATTGTGGCTGACAGACCACCTGCACTGGTAATATCTTGGGAGACTGGTTTAAAATTCAGATTCCCTGGACACATTCCAGGGCCACTGAATCACAATCTCTGGGAATTAGGTCTCAAAATGTTCATTTTGGATGAAATTCCAGGTAATTTTCTAGGCATACAAGAGTTTGAGCACCATTTGCTTTAAGTCTTATTGCATATATATATATATATATATATATAATATTTAATAAAACTTCAAGTGTTACTGTCTGAACCTAAAGAATAATTCAAAGAACATCTCATCATTGATAAGACTGAAACTGAATGGGCGCACCTATAAAAAGCAGTAAGTTTCAGGTAATTTATAAATGCTTAGAGGCCAGATGTAGTCAGCTCAGGCTAACATCACTGTGGTAACAAATAACCTAAAATATTAATGGCTTACAACTTGAAGGGTTTATTTCTTATGCATTTCCATTTCCAACACAGGACATTCCAGAACTCAGGGCTATGGGAACAACCTTTCTCTAGGACATAGTTGAGTCGGTCTTGTAACGGAAGGTAAAGAGAAGAGGGTGACTGCAGACTGGCTCTTAAAGTCTCTGCTTGGAAGTGACACACGTTACTTGCAGCCATATTCCATTGACCAAAGCAGGTCACATCACCATTCCTGTGTTCAGTGGAGTAGGGAAGGATAATCCTATAGAAGAGGATACTAAAGGGAGGAACAGCAAACATTTTGAACAGAAATATAATCCACCACATAGGACATTTGATAAAGAATTTCATGTGTTCTTGAAAAAAATAATGGGGGGATCTATGGTCAGGTAAGTCTGGGGACTGCTGCTTACTCGAGCCCTCCCTGGAGCTGCTAAGGACTCTCAGAAGTCCTGCAATGGAAAAAAAAGTTAAGATCATTTAACCCCATGTTTCCAAGCTTTGTTTCCATGGATGCCTTTTTGAACACCATCTCAACACACCTCAACAATCTGAAGTTCACTGGACAAAGACGTCATTTGTGTGGTAGAAAAAATAACATTTTCTTCGTCCTCTACTACAAAGCATGCATGTGGGATGTTCCCAGCCAAATATTGTGTAATAACTTCTGTGTAGCTTCAAGCTATTCATGCGTTTAAAAAATTCTGGTATTTTACTAAGTCATCAAAAAACCTTAGTATTTTACTAAGTCTATGCAAATATCCTTCATGTTATTCCAACTAGTTACAGGCTGTTGAAATTTAGTAGCGTTACTGGAGAGCACTTAAGGAGTGACTCTAATAAGCCGGTTCTTCCAGGTATGATGAGAGTGTTCCAGAAAAGATTTTACTTTTAAATCTTTCTCATTACCATGTTTGGAATTAGGCAATTCCTGTAAATTGAAGCAATGCACTTTTTTTTCCATTTGCGGGAACCTGTCATTTTAAAAGATCATAAGCATTTCTGCAGTTATTAATAAGCATAAAAGTACTCAATTCTATGAGTGTCATGATGGGGGAGATCATTTCCTGCTTTCTCTCTACCTCCACCCAATGCATCCTTGCACCTCCACTGGGATGCTGGTGATGTATGAGGTTTTTGCTGCTGTGTAAGTGGAGGTTCTTGTTTCTCAGTCATTGCCTGGCTGGAGCATATGCCACAAGCAGAGGTGGTTGTGGCCATCTCCCAATTTTTCCAGTGTTAACACTTTTATGGTGTTCACTGTTGGTGAACACCTTTATGAAAACGCATCCTCTGTTCTCTGATGCTTTTCTCTCCTGTATCACTGCCTCTCAGTCTTCCCCTGGCTCTTCCTCCTGATCTACTCCTTAAATTATTGGGTTCTTCTGATTCTTCCCTTGCCCTTCTCTCAACTCACTCTACACCTGCCAAGATGGATGAGTCCACTCTCTTGGCCTTCTGCCCCACCTGGATCTGTCTCCACCTTGCTCCTCTGCTTTGGTACCATATTCTAAGTGCTGACGAATCATCTTCACCTGTTGCTGCATATTGGCCTCACAATGAATGTATCCCAAAAAAACTCTTCATTTTCCTCCCAAACTTGTTCTTGTATTCCCTGTTTCCATTCATTGTTTCACTACCTATTTAGTCTCCTGAGTATAAAATGGGACGTTATCTCTGACCTCCCCATTTCTTCTACCCAGAGCTCCAACTCATGCCCACATTCTGTGCAATCTCAGAAGTATGAGACTTGAGACTTCCTCTCTGTCTCCAAGTACAGCCTTGGCTCAGATGCTGGCCCCCATCTGCCTGGATTCTGAGTGTGTGGTGTCACGGTGAAGAGTATGGATTCTGGCACCCGGACAGCTTGGGATGGAACTCTGACTCTAACTGCTTCTTGTAGACTGACCAAGCCAAGTTATTTAACCTCTCCGTGCTTCAATTTCCTCTTCTACAGGGAAGGATCATTGCAGTACCTACCAAGTGGGGTTGTTGTGAAGATTGCTTTGGTAAATACATACAAAATGCCTGGCACAGAGTAAATACGCAATAAATGTTAGTTTCTAGTATCATAATAACTTTTTAGCTAATTTCACTGGTAACAGTATTTTTCCACTCTCGTTAGACTCATCTTCCTAAGAAGCAAATCTTATCACGTCACTCCTTAACTTCTACTGGCTTTCCACCATTTAAAGAATAGCATTCAACTTTCTTAGCAGGACCTCTAAGACCCTTCAAAAATCTCTTCCTAACTACCATTTTGGGTTTATTTCTGGCCACCTAGGCTTTAAACGCTGAGTCTACACTAAACTTCTCACCATTCCTCAAACACTCCATACCCAGGGATAATTCTGCACCTTTGCATGTTCTGCTTCTGTGTTAGTCAGCTCTCCTAAGTTATGATGCTATAACAACCATCCCCAGGTCTCAGAGGTTTTTCAACGACACAGGTTTATTTCTTACTTACATTACATATTGTCTTCAGGGTAGCTTCAGCTCTACTCCAGGAGTCTTCTTTACTCTGAGATCCACACTAAATGAGCAGTCCCTTTCTGGAAATGGTTTTATCGTGTGGCAAAGAGAAAGGAGTGTCTTTGGAATGTCATGATGGATTTTAAGGGTTTGCTCAGAAGTGGCACAAAACACTTCTACTCAAATTTTATTGGCCAAAGTAAGTCACGTGGCCAAGTGTGACCTTAATTGGGGCGGGGAAGTATAAACCTCTCCTGTCCCTGTATATCTCTCCCTATACTAGGGACATGAAACAAATAATTAGAAACAATAATATAGTCTCCCGTCGTTCCCTATATTTGAAATGCCATCACATGTCCCTGCACCAGGAAGTCAGTTCATTTCCCAGCATCCTCACAGGACTCCACTCCCACTTTTAATAAAGTGCTTGTCAGACCATACTAAGAGTATCTGTTTACATCCCCCTTTCTCTCATGGGCAAAGGCTACAACTTCTTGATTTCCCTATCCCTGGCTCTAAGCCTCCGAGGACTCAGAACATGTCAACAGAATGAATGAATGAGGCAGTTTGTTGCTTGGCCATTTATAGGCAAGGTTGGTTAAGCTTTTCTGCTAATATGCAGTGGTAAATGACCAAGTAACTAAGGAACTCCTTCATGCAGGCAGAAACAAGACTTGACCAGTGAGAAGCCAGTGTGTTTTTTCTCCTCCATGCCCACCAAATATTATGTCATTTTCTTATTTTGCTCTTAGTCCATTGCTATGTACCAAGAAAAAATGCCTTGGAAAGATACTATTTCTGCATATAGTCTTAGAAATTTATATACATGTAATATTCAAATGAAAACAGATTATGCCTATATAGTATTTGTCAAAACTTTGTTTCAAATCCAGTTATCTATTGAAAAGACTATACCAGTAAAAACCATCTTGATGAACCATCAATAAGTATCATCTTTGGTAACCTTCTGGGAAGATACTAAATCAAATTGCTAAGATATTCAGTTTAACCTCCTAAGTATTGCAAACTCATCTCCCATCATCTCTCTCCTCCAGCACTGTCTCAGTTTGGGTTCTCCTTACCTGCACTTTTACTACAGAGTCCTACTTGGCTTCCCTCTGCCCAGAATACTCTCCTGCAATCAAGAATGCCTTGATTGATGAAAGATGCCTTTGCATCAGGCATCACCTTCCTTCTGAACTCTCTCCAATGCCCTCTCTTTAGCATCCACCAACGGGGCTAAATCCTGTCCCTGTATATCTTTTTATCATTGTGTTTTATCACATCGCATTGTAATTATTTGTTTATGCATCTGTTTCCTCTTAATGGAATGAGTCTTTTGACAGCAGGTATTGTGGTGTCCAGTTCTTAATCAGAGCAGAGTGCCTTTGCACATACATAAGGTGCTCAATTAATGTTTGTTACACTGAGTTGCTGTTGAACTGAAGGCAAAAATTATGGCTTACACATTTTGTGCTAAGTAATACAGTACAATTGAAAACCCTTTTTCGATCTGGTGTTTTAATGTGTGATAATATTTTCATGATTCATGAAGAATGTAGTGTTTCTTATGTTTTGATTTAATTAATATGAATTTTAACTTTTATATATAAGCTCTGTGGAAAACATTTTGGAAATGAACGAATTCTTATGAGAATTTATTAGTATCCTAAGAAAAAAGTCTTTAAAAAATATTCTTCATAGGACACTGTATGGCTACAGAAATTTAGAAGGTACAATGTCTCTTTATTATCCTTGCCACCAAAAACAAAAATTTTACTGAGACGTAAAAACTACAGAAAGAGAATTTAAGCTATGTGTGTCTTAGAAAAACAGTACAACATGCTAATTTGACCAGATCTTCTGAGAGAAAGGAAGCCAAGTGCAAATTACATTTACCTAATTTAGCTCAAGAATGAAATTTTCAGTTTTGGTAACTCTAACACATTTTATGTAAGAGATCATGAGTGTAAGAGGGAGAGAAAAAGGGTGAAAGAGGTTGTAATTAAAGTAAATCTTCCCAGAACCCTGGATTGCACCAGGAACGTGGCCAGAATAAGCAAGGCTACTGACTTTTGCCAGGGTCATGTTTAGAGGTTACTTTATCATAGCCCTTGCTTAAAAAACATAATTTGAGCAAAAAAGAGCTCCCAATGTTCAGTGATCTCCATGTGCTTCCCATTAGGGTCGGAAGAAGAAATGCTGTGGTATCTTCCGCAAATGGAATGGAATGGGAATTTTCAGATCTCTTTCCGACTTGGCAAGAGATGCCACGCTGGACATCAGGAAGATCCAGCTATTTTCTAGAGTACAGGGACACACAGTCACACAGAGTCACCTAGGAACCATCGTGAATGGTTACTTAGTCACTCGTCTTCTGTGTAGTAAAGCATCTAGCTCAGCTCAGAATGGCTATCTACCTTAATCTAAATAACATCATCATTTTTATTTAAATTTATTTATTTTTATTTATTTTTGGCTGCGCTGGGTCTTTGTTGCCGCGCACATGTTTTCTCTGGTTGCGGCGAGCAGGGGCTACTCTTCCTTGCGGTGCGCGGGCTTCTCCTTGTGGTGGCTCCTCTTTGTTGCGGAGCATGGGCTCTAGGCACGGGGGCTTCAGTAGTTGTGGCTCGTGGGCTCTAGAGCAAAGGCTCAGTAGTTGTGGCACACGGGCTTAGTTGCTCTGTGGCATGTGGGATCTTCCCGGATCAGGGCCATGTCCCCTGCATTGGCAGGATTCTTAACGACTGTGCCACCGGGGAAGCCCAACATCATGAATTTGAAAGTCTAAAATATTAGACAAGCAAAATATTATTAGTGAGTTCCTTTGCTAGCTGAGCTCAGATTTGGAAGCTCCCTGCTTCCAAATGGCCTGTCCAATCTTCACTTATTCACCCAGCCCTACTAAGAGAGCATGACAGATCACACAGGAGTGTCAGTGCCCTTCCCCACCTCCCATCGGCAACCAGGATAGTGTGAAGACCAAGCCAAGTGTAGCACCACTGTCAGTTTCTTATCCAATATCCACTTCCCTCTTTTTCCTCACTAAACACTTGTCCAGCTAAATATTCTCTTTCCCAGCCCATAAAACACAAGTAGATATTTGCCTGGGAGTTCTGATAAAGCCTCTGATTTCCTGTTAAAAGGAGACAGAGATAACACTCTCTTCCTGCTTTCAAAGCACATGTGACGTCTGAACTATGGCAAACATCTTGGAACGTCTTGAAACATGAGGCTATAAGGATAGCAGAGCAGAAACATAGAATGACTTGGGTCCCTCATGGCATTGTGAGCTGCAAACAGTGCCAGCAATCACCTAACTCTGGATTTTTGTAATGTGTGAAAAAGAATCCCCTATTTGTTGACGTTACTATTGTTTGGGTTTTCTATTACTTGCAGCCAAACATATCCCTAACTTATATTCCAAGTCTATTAACAGAAGCTCAATTAGGGATGCTCAGAGAAAAGCCAGTCTCAGGCTACTAGTAGTAGAGAGCTAATAGTTTAGAAGAGGTAGCAGATAGATTTTTCTCCCCCTTTCCAAATGTTCCTTCATTTCCCCTGCAACATACTCATGAAATTTTGGACCAGTCATAGAAGATGGAATTAAAAGTTCCCCTTTAAAACATCAGTCCTGATACATGACATACCAACATTATGACTTCATTTTTTTGAATCATGAAGTTTCTTCCAATACTAAGAATCATCAGCATCTATCCTACCCATGTTAGACTTCAGCAAAGTTTGTAACTTAGGAGGCCTGGTCAGTTGAAAATAAAAGAAGTCTTACACTTATTTATAATTTTTAATAAAAGAAGATACAACTTTATTACATCAAATTTTATATAATCTGGTCTCCATTATGAAAATCCTATCTTTAAATTCCAGCTAGAGGTACAGTATTCACCTTTTATTACTCAAGTTTAAGACTCAGGTATAAGACTTTCATGTGGATTCCATAATTATCTTTTGCAAATTGTATTTTTATATGATATTGACTACAGTCATTTTCCATGTGCTAACATGTAGGTTTCTATAGGCATAGATCCTATTTCTGTTTTTAAAAAAACTCTCCAAACTGGTAACATCTGGTTGATGGACTGGGTTATGGATGTTTGCACCTGGAGCATAGCCAGACCCGAGGTGCAGGCAAACATACAATTACACTCGATCCATCACATCAAAGCCATTTTCTGTCCTGGCTCCAGTTTTGGTTTGGCACATTGTTTCATCTTGTTCTGCTCTAAAACTCTCCAACTGTATTTAGAAGAATGGGTACCAATGGGCAGCTTGCTTATCTTCCTTTAACTCTCCCATCTGGGGAAGTGCCCACCAAAGAATTCAGAAATGAAACAAATTCATCACTTAAACATTTCTATTAATGATAATAGCCAACAATGGCTGAGATATTTACCAGGTGCCAAGAGTGGTTCTGAACTTGATACAGACATCATCTCCTTTAGCCCTCACAAGTCTGGGAGGAGATCTCAGTCTCCTGATACTCAGTCCTTCACGCATCCAGTCAGTGTGTGTTACAAGCAGCCACTGGGCTGGACTCTGGGACTGCAGTAGAGAACAAGGTAAACCCAATGCTCCCTGCTCTACGCTGGATCCACCCTCTACCTGTACACGGATATCTCATGGAGTCTAATGCGGTGGGAAGAGATATCACAGTGCAGCAAGACTGAAGAAAGAGGGAAACAAAGAGCACAGGAGGCGCCCTAACCTAGGGTGGGGTGGGAGGTTAAATCTCACTCAGAAAATGATGTTTAAGCCTAGACATTCAGGGTTATTCACTTAATGGGGGAGGAGGTACTGGTGCTGGGGATGAAATCCTTCCAGGCAGATGAGACAAGATGTTGTTGGATCACACAGGGGCAAGACAGGGCCAGACAGCACTTTCGAGGGGACTGAAAAAGAGCACTATTGCTGGAGCTAAGAGAAGCAGGGATAGAAGGGTGAGAGGGACCAGATCTCGTGGGCCGTGCTTGGCACTTTATCCTAACGGCAAGGTGAAGCTATCTAGAGGGGTAGCTGTCACTGTTTTGTGTGACTGGGAATGTGAGTGGGGCGGGGGATGGAGAGGGAGAAGAATGATCAGATTTAAATAGATTTAAATGCAGATTCAGAGAAATTAGCATCTTTGTCCAAAGTTACTCCAAAGCTAGGATCTGATCCCAGCGTGCTTGATTCCCATCCTTTGCTCTTAACCCATCATTCTTTACCATCTTTTAACTTTACCAGCTTCATGCTAGTCAGGGTACCTTATTTCTATCGAATCTACCAGAAGACCATTCAAAAATACCCGCATCTAGTGCTTACTATGTATATAAGGTGTAGGGATTCAAAGGCCCTGCCTTCTGTTCCTTCTCCGTGGTGACAGTGGAATTTGGAATCTGTATTCTGACCCCATCCATTTATCCATGTCCCAAGGCTCATTTTTTAAATTTTTTTAAAATTAATTAATTTTTGGCTATGTTGGGTCTTCATTGCTGTGCGTGGGCTTTCTCTAGTTGCGGCGAACAGGGGCTACTCTTTGTTGCAGTGCACTGGCTTCCCATTGTGGCGGCTTTTGTTACGGAGCACGGGCTCTAGGTGCGTGGGCTGCATTAGTTGTGGCACGTGGGCTCAGTAGTTGTGGTGCACAGGCTTAGTTGCTCCGTGACACGTGGGATCTTCCCAGACCAGGGCTCGAACCCGTGTCCCCTACATTGGCAGGTGGATTCTTAACCACTGCGCCACCAGGGAGGTCCCTCATTTTATTTTTTAAAAATTTATGTACACTAATATGCACCAATTTTTTTTTTTAAATTTTGGCTGCGCCGTGTCTTCGCATGCTGCGACTAAGAAGTCCTCATGCTGCGACCAAGGCCCATTTTATTTTTGACCGATAGCAACATTATGTCAGAGTGAAAGTTAACTGCAGCTGGGGGCAGTGAAGGAAAGCATTCTCCTGCTAGCAAAATACCCACCATCTGATTGAATGCTGACAACAACCTTGGGAAGTGGGTACCCTGCTGCAGATGAGTAGACTGGGGTTCAGAAGGTTAAGTCACTAGCCCAAGGTCACACAGGTAGAAAGTTCCAGAACTGGGAGACCAGCATCTGTCCTCTCGGAATCAAACTCTCAGGGCTACACAGTCAAGCAGTTTCTCTCTGATTAGTTCACTCCTGACAAAGGAGGTAGGGAGACAATGGGAAGAGGAAGGGGCTTAAGGGAAATTATTTTAACACAAAGAATATTGTATAAAGTGTGGTATGAGACTGTCCAATTATTCTCCATGGCTTTAAATATTTTTAACCAACCCTATTGTTATAAAGCCCCATAAAAGTCATTACTACATGGAAAGGAAATGGATTTTCAATTCTAACTAAATCCCAAAGCACATTTTTACTTTCCAATTTTTTTTTTCTTTAGGTTAAAAGTTGTATCTAGTTAGGGTTGTTAGTAGGACATACGATTTTGCTCAGACAAATAAGTAAGGCATAAAATATTTACAAAATTCAGAGGTAATATTTGCTTAGGTCTTTGAGTACCTTTTTAAAAAGGCCTTAGATCCCTGTGGATTAATCAAGCACCTCTCAGATCTTGTCTTTTCAATGCTCAGCAAAGGAATGGCTTCTAATAGGATAAAAGGTATACTAAGACCTGAACTTGGGAATTTGCCTGAATGTTTTTCTTTAGAACTAGGTTTGCCTTGGCAAGCTTTATAAAATGCTCTGAGCTTTTCACTTTGTTTTTCAGATCATCTACCCCATCATCTCAACCATTTACTACAGGTTAGCAATGTTTTTATATACTCTACCTATCAGAATTAAATGGATCAGATTATGCATATATTTCTTAATATTAATTGTGCTTTTGCATTGAGGAGATCTATGATACTGTTGTCATGTTTTACAATTACGTTCTTTGGAATACTGCCTTCTTTAAATGTCATGCTAATCCCTCTCCCATGTTTTTTTTTTACAAGTAACTATTGATCTTGCTAGACCGTGTTTAAACAAGAAATAGTAACGCGTAGTGTTATACTTCAAAGAACTATGAATACTAAAGTGAATGCTCCTTAATTGTAAAAAAAAATATATATAAAATGGATCAAAGTGATTTTGCTTATTGAAAACAATTAGATTTTTAACAACAATCAATTCTCAAATAAATGAAATTGAACCTCAAATTATATGGGAAAAAACCTGTTCCTGAAATGCTGTAAAATTCAAATCTAGAGTCATTAAATTCAGAAAATTAGGGAAGAGGGTAAGGATAAGAGTTGATTACCTTATTCAGTTAAAGAAGAGTATATAGAAGATACTGGAATGGAATTATAGCATTATTCAAATTTTACTTACATATTAGAGAAAAGGTCAGAGGGCAAAAAAGAAAAGAAAGTGTGTGTGTGTCCTTCTCCACCTCTCCTTTGTCCTAGGATAGGAAGTAGCCCCACCATTTAAAAGTGGAGTCCCTAGGGAAAGGAAAAAAAACCCTCGCTAAATCTCCCAGATCAATTTGGACACTCAGAATGACTGGAGTTGGAAGGGTGGCAAAATTTGTTCTTTTCACAATTTAGAAACTCTCCTCTCTTAATTGGAACTAAGTCCTTTGCACGCTTATCTCATTTAATTTTCATAAGCCCAGAGGTAGATCACATATTGATTATTCCCGTCTCACTTATACTATTCTGAGACACAATCAATCAGGTAACTTACCAGAAGTGACTCAGTTAGTAAAGGCAAGATCTAGAATTAGTCTCAAGTCTTTTTTCTTATTTTCCCTTCCTGCCCTGAATATAAAAATATAGGCTTTTATCATTTACTTTCTGGCAATAAATTATTTCCACAAGAGAATAGATTGCTGTAAAGCATCCTTTAACGGTGATGGGTAGAGACAGATCCTATAGGGGAGGTTGATTTGCAAGCTGGGGACTTCCTGGGACAACTGGCGCAGTAGAGATGAGGGGAGGGTACCAGGAGGTGGGAGAGGGATCCTGTAACATACAGAGGTGGGAAAACATTTTGTCACTTTTCCCTGGACCCTAGAGACCCATGTACCATTGTGAACATCATTTTGGTGTTTCCTTTGACATGCTGTGTCCACACTTGTGCCTGGCATAGCATACAAAGGGAAAGCAGCCGTCCTAGTATAGTAGAACACGTTAACTGAGGACCTCCATATAACTGCTATTTCAAAGGGCAAACACTGTTTCAAAAATGATAGTAAATAATAAGAACTGTCATTTATGAAGTGCTTATGACACATCAACTATCATCGATTTTTAATGATTAAAAATCATTAACATTTAATGATTTCTCTCTATGTAGCAGACACTGTTCTAAGAGCTTTGCGTATATAATCCCACTCGACTCTCACAGTTATTCACAGATATACCATCACTATCCTCCTTTATAGACGAGGAAACGAAGGCACAGGCCGAAGAGCTACTTGTCCAAGAACACAGGAGCCAAGCCCGGGGATTTGACTCCAGTGACTCTAAATGATTCACATGTTTTATTCAAAAGATTTGTGTTGACTCCGTGCTACATGCCAGGCCCTGAGCGAAAGGTGACAAAACCCCTGCCCTCCTGGAACTTACAGTCTAGCAGGGAGGGAGCAGGCAAGTGATGATATAAACAAATGTGTAATTGCGACGGTGCCGGGAACTCTGAAGGGTTTACAGTGCTATGCCCTAGTTTCCTTTAGTCATCACAACAACACTATTCCTATTCTTCACTGCAGAAGCAAGGTTTAGGGAGAGAAAGAAAAAATATTTAAGCGTTTGGCTGAGGACAATTGACTCAGACCCTCCCAAGTTATGAATCAATTATTTCTTCTGGGGGCATGTCACATTTTAGTTGCCATTAGCAAATCATTTAGCTTGCAAGCCTAAGCGGTAATTACAATTACGTGCACATTAAGAGTTCCAGAACACGAGTTTTACTTTAGCACAACTTGCCCTATTTTTATATGCAAAGATTTCCTCCTACTTATATAACGGAGACCAGGCATTTAACTGACCACTCACATGGGCACACAGGCAAGAGACACTCAGCCAGGGAGTCCGTACTTATACTTTAAATTTTCATCTGTTTTGTGGAATTTAGACTTTGGGTTAAAGACTGTTTATTTCTGTTCAAAGCACTGGAAATAAAAGGTTTGTGCAGATGTTTTAAGGACACCATATAGATTATTCACAAACTTTTGTGGTCAGTTGAGCCACTATAGTCAGGACCAATGACTCACTCTGAACTAGGTTTTGTTGGTTCTTAAAATATTGTTTCAGTCTTGTCCTTAGCAAAGTTAATGTGTTCATCACAAACATTGCTAGCTGGGGAAGCAGTGGTAGGGGTGAGATTCTGTGAAATATTCCACGTGACCAAGTCTGTTTCCAATGTCCCAGTCATTCCCAGGCTACTTTTGACTCAAGGAGCATTCTAAGCTGGGAGACACCTCGAACTGGAGCCTCTGGTCCAAACCCTTCATTCCATGAAGGAGAAAGCTGAGTCCCTGATATGACCAATGTCACAGGCCTGCTGGTGACACAGATGTGCTCAGAATGCCAGCCTCCCGACAGCCACCATCCACATCTCCTTACTCATGACGTGCTGAGTGCTGGACTGAAACTCTTCATTCTCTTCATTTCCTTTGATGTCATTGTTTCTTCTCTTCCCACTCTTTCAGCCCTTAAGTGTTGTGTCACAATCATCTAAAATGGCGTGTATTAACCCACTTACAATGGCTTGTAGAAACTGCCAACTAAAGCATGAGTTTGTAATTCTACTCTGTTTTCCAGGGGTATTAAACAGAAAACACTTAACAGCTGGAGACATATAAAGGCAGAGACAAGGAACATGGGAGAACCTCATAAATAAATTTTACAAGACACCTTAATGTTCTGTGTAAGAAAAGAATATATTGGATGGTGATAAACGTGACAGATGTGGGAGCTGTGTATTTCAGCAATGAACGGGGTCAGGCAGAATTTAGCTGCTTTTCTAATTTGTCAGAGAAGATTCAAGAGGAAAGGGAAGATTTCAAGTATAAAGGCAGGGGAAAGTTTATGAATGCTATCAGGATGGGTGATCTGACATAGGCAAAAACTTAAACCTGTGCTGTCCAAAATAGTAGCTATTGGCCACACGGGGCTAAGGTGAAATTATTAAAATTAAATAGAATTTAAAAATTCAGGGCTTCCCTGGTGGCGCAGTGGTTGAGAGTCCGCCTGCCGATGCAGGGGACACGGGTTCGCGCCCCGGTCCGGGAAGATCCCACGTGCTCCGGAACGGCTGGGCCTGTGAGCCATGGCCGCTGAGCCTGCGCCTCTGGAGCCTGTGCTCTGCAACGGGAGAGGCCTCAACAGTGAGAGGCCCGCGTACTGCTAAAAAAAAAAAAAAAAATTCAGTTCCTCCATTGCACTAGCCACGTTTCAAGTGCTCAGTAACCACATGAAACTAGTGGCTACTGTATTGGGTGGCACAGGTATAGAACATTTTCATCATTGCAGAAAGGTCTTTGGGTCAGCATTGACATAAAAGATGTATCATAGTAGGGGAGAATGGATGAATGGAGAAAGGGGACCATAAAGTAATGTTTACCAACAAATAAGGTTGTACTAGTTAAAGAGAAACAAGGGAGATGGGATACACTGAAGTCATCCAGAGAAGGAACCTAAATTAGGTTTGCTCTTAGACTCAAGGCATTGGCTAAATTAAAAAAAAAAAAATCGTGTGTCTCTGTGCAGAAAAAGACCCTGTGGCTTTAGCTGGTGGATATTCCTTTGTACAAAGAAAAGTATACCTTCCACCAAACTATAAAACAGTAAAACGATCAGTGGTTCCCAGGGCCTGGGGAGGGGAAGCAAGGGAGGGAGGTGTGGGGAAGTGAAACACAGGGAGTTTTTAGAGCAGTGAAACTCTTCTGTATAATACAAACATGGTGAGTACAAGGCATTATATATTTGCCAAAACCTGTAGAATGTACAACACAAAGAGGGAACACTTTAGTTCATAATAATGGATTAATATTGGTTCATCCATTGTAACAAATGTACCCCAACTAATGAAAGGTGTTGATAATAGAGGAAATGGGAGGTGGGGTGGGAGGGAGTGCGTGGGAGTATGTAGGAACACTGTAATTTCTGTTCGGTTTTTCTGTAAACCTAAAATGCTCTAAGAAATAAAACCTAAGAATTAACTATTTCTCGTAAAATAGTTTCAAGCACTCTAAAAGTCTTCATTTTCACATAAACACTGAGATGACAATAAAACACATTAATCTAGTGTCAGCTGATAACCTAATGTGATTGTGTTGAGATATATATATATAGAGAGAGAGAGAGAGAGAGAGAGACTTGGCATGTAAAAAGAAAACAAAACAAAACAGTGTACCTTCTTCCAGCTGTCCACAGCACAATGTCACCCACTCATCTTGGTGAGCAGAACACGAGCTGAATTTCAGTCCACACTCGCCGCCTTCCTGAGGTGTCTTTGTGCAGTGCACAAACTGTGCAACTGTACACAGTGGCTCTAGTGGACCCCATCCATTGCTATTGTGGGGCTCCAAACAGTGACTGGGGACAAAGAAGGACCCTCTCTCTAGGGTGCCAGTGACTGACTGGAGGAAGAGTCTATTGAGAATAGATCACAGTAAACTATATAAGAAATAAAGAGCCCAACACTCAGAAGCGCTAGGAAAGTTGAGTGGTAAGATGCCAAAAGGGACACAGAAAACAAAGCCAGGAAGACAGGAGCCAATACTGTACCTCGAAGCCTACATCTGAGATGCAGCAGCAGCAGTAGTTCCCTCTCTGAGCTGGAATTCGGAGCTGATAGTGGTCTTGGCAAACTCAGTTCTGCACGGTGAAGGGCCGGGTATCTGGTGGGAGAGACAGCTTTGGGAGAGAGGGTTAGGATTTGAGGATGATCACCCCAGGAGGCTATATATGCTCATATGGCATAGGCTGGGGGCTGGAGGGAAAGAGGAGAAGAAAAATGCATCCCAGCAATGCCTGGAATGCATCAGCTGTGCAAAACAAAACTCCTGGGAAAACCAAGCTGTGTCTTGGATTGTGGTTCAAGGAACTAGTAAGGGGATACAGAGCTTTTCCTTCTAAGCTATCTGTGCGAGCCCAACCCAGGTGAGGAGTTAGCAACGTGCTTCAGATGTCAGCGTGAAAGGAACTGACGGGGCCAGTCTGACCTTCTAGTATTTGAGTAATCCTGAAAAGAACCACCTGTCACAATAGGTAACCCTAGCAGCCAGCTTCACGGAATGACTGGGAAGGGAAGCTGAATTGTCTCAGCCACGAGGGGAGTCTCTTCAGAACAGAAGTGGAGCGCTGTGGAAAATTTCTCCTGCCCCTGTGTGTCTAAGTCAGATCTTCCTCACTCCTGGCTTTGGATCCTGCATCCAAATCACCCTGGGATACTTATTATCAAGGCAGACTCCCCAGGGCCCAACCTGGACCAAATGAAGCTGTATCTTTAGGGATGGAGTCTGGGAACCTGCATTTTCATCAGCTCCCTCAGTGATTGTTAGGTACTCGGAAGTTTGAAGGTTATGGATAGAGACTGGTTCTCCTCAAACTCCAGCGTGCATTAAAATCACCTGGAGAGGGCTTCCTTGGTGGCGCAGTGGTTGAGAGTCCGCCTGCCGATGCAGGGGACACGGGTTCGTGGCCCGGTCCGGGAAGATCCCACATGCCGCGGAGTGGCTGTGCCCGTGAGCCATGGCTGCTGAGCCTGCGCGTCCGGAGCCTGTTGCTCTGCAACGGGAGAGGCCACAACAGTGAGAGGCCCGCGTACCGCAAAAAAACAAAAACAAAAACAAACAAACAAACAAAAAATCACCTGGAGATAATTGTTAGCACAGATGCTGGCCACACTTCCAGAGCTGCCGATTCAGTATCTGGGGTGGAGCCAGAGAATCTATATTTCTAACAAGTTCCCAGGTGATGCTGCTGGATTTAGGGCCTACACTTGGAGAACCACAGCAGCACATAGAGAATCTCTCTTCACCTGGTAATTTCTTAAAAGCTACGGAAGTAGAAAATTCCACTTATCATTCATCCGCATAATTGAACTAGTTCCTACCACCTTGTTATTCAGGTGACTAATACCCATGACCTCCTTCTCACCTTGTTAGATAACTTGGAGCTTTAAATTGACAACATGAAAAGGGATCTCACCTGGCCAGCCCTAATCTTGCCTCTTGTCCTGCTTCCAAATGTTTATATTATTATCAGCCCTGTCCTTTTCTCCTGTTTGGTGGTGACCTGCAGAAAACCATTCAGCTTTGTGTTACTCTGGCCTTCAACAACTAAGATCAGCCCCTTTCTTTACTTGCCATAAAGAGATACCCTGCAAAAAAAGAAAACTGCTTACAAAAAAAGAGGAACCTGAAAATATTCTGAAATTCAAAAAGTGTTATTTTGGGGAGTCTTCTGGGACAGGATGTCCCCATCATCAGCTAGAGGAAGCCCAGATGCTGACAAACACTATTTTGCCTTGCACAGATCAAAGAGAGCCATTTATTGAAGGAAGGGATGGAAGTATTTGATGAGGCCCTTCTGCAGATTCCTCGTAAACAGGATAGGCCCTATCAATGAAAGCTTATACGCAGCCAGGCCTCCATGCCCACGAACAATGGAGCAGCGAGCACAGTGGATGGCAAGGAAAGAGCCTCGGTCCTGACAAGATTGTTCTGCCAAGAGAACTGCCGTAAACAGGATTAGCTGTAATGAGATTATCAACTCAGGACCTGGAGGTCTGCGCTGGAGAGTTCAGTGTTGCATAAGGAAAAGACACAGAAGTAGCTTGTAGGGTGAGAGGATTACAAAGCAAAGGGCAGGGGCTTTCCCTTCCTGGACCCCTCTGGACCAAGGATGCCATCTCTTGTGGACTGAAACAATAGTGTGCTTGCAAATACTGCTTTGCAGGAGCAGAAGAACCTGCAGCTAAAGCCTTAAAGAAGTGGTTCTCGGGCTTCCCTTGTGGCGCAGTGGTTGAGAGTCTGCCTGCCGATGCAGGGGACGAGGGTTCGTGCCCCGGTCTGGGAAGATCCCACATGCCGCGGAGCGGCTGGGTCCGTGAGCCATGGCCGCTGAGCCTGTGCGTCCGGAGCCTGTGCTCCACAACGGGAGAGGCCACAGCAGTGAGAGGCCTGCATACTGCAAAAAACAAACAAAAAAACAAAGAAGTGGTTCTCAATCAGAGGACACAGGCAATGTCTGGAGACATTTTTTGGTTGTCACAACTGGTCGGGAGGTGCTATTAGCATCTAAGGGCAGAGGCCAGGGAAGGTGCTCAAAGTCATACGAGGCACGGGAACAGCTTCCCCCTTCCAACAAAGAATTACCCAGCCCCAAATGCCTGAGAACACCTGTGCTGGAGCGATTAAGATGGAATCCAGATAGGATTTTGATAAATGACAAGCTGGATCCTGAGCATGGGAAGGGGGAAGAGGTGGGGGGCGGTGGGGGGGCGGTGAGGGAAGGGAGGGGCGCTGGGAAGAGCGCGCAAGCATTTATGGAACCTGAACCTTGAGAGATGTTATCGCTCCCCAGGAAGTGAAAACTAATTCTTGGGGAATGAAGACACATAATTATTTATGTATAAAGCACAGTATGTCTATAGTACCTGAACACTTGAGCAGCATTTTTGTGATATTAAAATTTCATGGGAAGCAGCAAAGTGATTAGGGGAAAAAAATGCCTCACAAGGCTCCTTAGGGAGATGATAATGAAAGAAAGGTCAAGAAACACTGGTGTATATTAGAATCTGGATGGACATGCACCCTGTAGCTGCATCCAGGAATCATGTGGTGGGATCCTTCTAAGAGATGAATGGGTGGCCGTGGCTCCGGGACTTAAGACTGGTTCCTTTTTGCCTTAGGGATAAAATAGAAATAGCCTTGTGTTTGAAGGCACACTTTCCCAGTGGCCACCACCACAGCGAAAGTCAGCACTTATTCTCAGCCACAGTGAATCACTCCTGTGCTACTCCCACCTCACTGGGCCCTTTCCTCTCCTTCCCCCAACATTCTTCAGGGGCTAACTGCAGCTCCTCCACGAAGGCAAAGGACTGACAGCAGCTCTAACTCCCTCAGCCCCTGGCTGCCTGCCCCTTCTCTGTGCTTCCCTAGAGGAGAAAGGTAGTTTATTTTTATTGTAGCATCATTTCCACTTTATTGTAATAACTCACTGTCTCAAGGGCAGGCATCTGCACCCAATACAATGTCTGGCCCATAGTAGACCGTCAGTACTTATTTGTTAAAATATGAGAGAATTTGCACTCACTACCCTCTTTGAGATAGCAATGAGCATCCCCATCCTACAGAGAGTTGCCTGGATTTCCTGGATGAGGAATGGGTGTGCCCTTCCATGCCCCTTTTTGGGTCCTAAACCTCACCCAGACCTTGGCCAAGAAAGAGAGGAAGAGCAGGCTTCCCAGGAGCTGTGCTTCCAGCGAAAGAGCATCACTTAGAAATGGGTCACAGATAAAACAAAGAGCAAGGACAGAAAGTGAGTCAGAGATATGAGTTTTAAAATTCAAGGCTTATCCTTTCTCTTGACTCCAGGGGACGAGTCAAGATGGTGGAATAGGAGGACGTGGAATTTGTCGCTTCTCACAAGTGCACCAAGAGTTCATCTACAAATGGAACAGTTCCCACAGAGCACCTGCTGAACATTAGCGGAAGACTTTTGACACCTAAAAGAGTGAAAGAAAGAAGGAAAAAAGAAAAGAGGAATCATAAAAAGGACCAGCGACCCTGGCAGGAAGCCGAAGGTGAGGGGAGGTCTCCACACTCAGAAAAGCTCCCTCACGGTGGGGAAATCAGCTGGGACAGAAAAGGACCTTCAGGGGATCAAAGGAGAACACAGCCGACAGTCCACGGAAGGTAGGACAAGGTAAGAACTGCACGCGTGGTCTACACCGCAGCTCTGCACATTCCAGGCTGAATCATGAGTCGTCTGTTGTGGAAGGAAGCTGGCTGCTGGAAGGTGGGGTTTGGAGCACGAACCCAGGGAGGGGACAGCTGTTGGCTGTGAAAAGACAGTCTGAAGGGACAGGAGTAAGGAACTTCACAACCAGGAAAGTCTGAGGAAAAAGCCTGAGATACCATAAAAGCAAGGTGTCATTGTTGAGTGGTACACAAGGGGTGGAGCCCTTTCCCCAACTGCTGGCTTCTTCAGCCTCCGCGGGCACTGGGAGGGCTCCCCCTTGAGCAGACCTGCTCCCCCCTTGGGCCAGGGTCTCCTTCACCTGCGTGGGCTCCGGGGGCCTGAGCACTGCCCATCCCAAAGCCTCCTTGGGGGTTAGCCCTGGGCGCCCCTGCCTGGGACGCCCCTGCCTGGGTTAGCCCTGGGCGCCCCTGTGCCAATATTAATTGGTGTCCCTGCCACTGATGCTGGCAGGGACTGAGTGTTAAAGCATGGGGTTGGGAGAACGGATCTGGGGAGAGGAACACTGTTGGCTGCATGGATACAACAGAGGGGACGGGAGGGGCTCCGCAGCCAGGAATGCCCCTAGATGAAGCACGGTGCCGTTGTTGAGAGGTTGGGGGTAGGGGACGCCACAGCTCCCACACACCAGCTCCTGCCTCCGCGGACACCGGAAGGGACTCCCACCAGAGCGAGCACGCCACAGTCTGTTCCAACTGCCTGCTGGTCTCCACTGTCGCAGGCAACTTGCAGACACTCCAACTGTGGCCACGGTACCCCTGCCCCGGTCTGCGTGAGTAAGTGTGCCCCAAGCAGCCTCTGCTTTTTCTCCGTCTCACCTGGGCGGGGAACAGACGCCTGAGGGAGGCACACATGCAGAGGTGGGGTCGAAACCAAAGCTGAGTCCCAAGGGCGGTGCGACTAAGGAAGAGGAACGAAAATCCTTCCATGTAGCTGCACAAGCTATGGATTAAATCCCTGAGATCAGCTGGGTAAATCCCGCCTCTCTGGCATACCTGAATAGACAACAAGTGCTCCCACCTCTGAGACCAGTCTAGCCTTTGCAGCAGTGCACTTTGGGGGCAAGTACACATCGGAGTCGGGCCAGGTCAGAGTCTGAGCTGCCCCTACAGTGCTCACAGCAGGTGCAGAGACCTACCTAGAGGTATTGGAAGGCCTCCTGGGGAGGCAGGGATAGGCTCTGGCTCACTGTGGGAGCAAGGACACTGATGGAGGAGGCCCCAGGAAAATAGTCTTATTACTATTATTCTTTCTTTATTTGCTTCTTTTTGCTCAGTTGTTGGTATTGTTGCTTTTATTATTTTTTATGTTATTTTAAATTTTTATTATTTAAAAAATTTTTAAATATTTATATAATTTAAAGTTTTTTCTATTTTTATTTTACTTTTTTGTTGCTTTGTGGTTTTCTTCTTGTTTTTTCTTTTTTTCCATTGTTTTTATGTCTATTTTATGTTTTCTTCGCTTTTTTGTTTGTTTGCTTTTTGTTTTATTTTTCATTCTTTGCTTTTTTTAGTTTAGTCCTTATTAACTGTTCTCATATTAAAATTCTTTTATTTGTCTGTTCCCTTAGTGTTTTGGTTGGTTTGTTTTTTCTGTTTTTTTTTTTTTCTCTTTTCTGTGTGTGTGAGTGTGTGTGTTGTGTTGTTGCTGCTGTTTGTTTGCTGTTGCTTTTACTATTTGTCTTGGGTTTTGTTTGTCTTTTTCTCTTTTCATTTTTTTTTCCTTTTCTTTTCTTTTCTTTCTTTTTGCTTGGGCTGCCCTGTGTGGCTTGCGGGCTCTTGGTTACCCGGCCAGGGGTTGGGCCTGGGTCTCCCAGGTGGGTACATAGAATCCAGGACGCTGGACTGCCAGAGAATTCCCAGGCCCAGGGAATATTAATTGGTGTGCATGCTCTGGGAGGTATCTATATCAACACCAAGACCCAGCCCCACACAACTGCCTACAGGCTCCAGTGCTGGATACCTCATGCCAAACAACCAGCAAGACAGGAACACAACCCCACCCATCAGTAGACAGGCTGCCTAAAGTACTAACCTCACAGACACACCCAAAACACACCACCTGACAAAGCCCTGCCCTTCAGAGGGAAAGGACTCAACTCCACCCGCAGAGCACAGGCACCAGGCCCTCCCACCAGGAAGCCTACACAAGCCCCTGAACCAACCTCACTCACCAGGGGGCAGATGACAGAAGCAAGAGGAACTACAACCCTGCAGCCAGTGGAAAGAAGACCATAAACACAGTAGGTTAGACAAAATGAGATGACAGAGAAATATGCTGCAGATGAAGGAGCAAGGTAAAAACCCACAAGACCAAATAAATGAAGAGGAAATAGGCAGTCTACCTGAAATAGAATTCAGAGTAAAGATAGTAAAGGTGATCCAAGATCTCAGATATAGAATGGAGGCATGGATCGAGAAGATACAAGAAATGTTTAACAAGGACCTAGAAGAACTAAGGAACCAACAATCAGTGATGAACAACACAATGACTGAAATGAAAAATACACCAGAAGGAATCAACAGCAGAATAACTGAGGCAGAAGAATGAATAAGTGAGCTGGAAGATAGAATGGTGGAAATAACTGTCGAGGAGCAGAATAAAGAAAAAAGAATGAAAAGAATTGAGGATAGTCTCAGAGACCTCTGGAAAACATTTGAATTATAGGGGTCCCAGAAGAAGAAGAGAAAGGGAAAGGGCCTGAGAAAATATTTGAAGTGATTATAGTTGAAAACTTCCCTAACGTGAAAGGAAACAGTCAATAAAGTCTAGAGGATACACCAGGGACCATGCTGAGGTTCCACTTAACACAGCTTGAAAATCATTGCCTTAAAGTCCTAGAGCTAAGATAAGCATTTTTGGTAAAGTGCCCCTAAATTTGATTGTCAGTGTTCTGGCACCAGTACTAACAGGGTCACCAGCCCAAGTACAGAGTCCTTCAGGCAGGGTAGTAACAGCAAAGATGGAAGGACTCAGTGGGCAGGCAGAAGTGCCCACGTGGAGAGTGGAGGGCAGGTCACGAGCTAAGGTGAGGCTCCGTGTTGTCATTAGTAGAGAGAAGGCTGAGTCATAGGTGGTCCTTGAAACTGTGGGCGTGGGTGCAATCACAGAGGGATGAAAGTTTATAGTGACAACAGGGTTGAGTGGGGAAGACGGCAAACTCAATGTCTTGTATTTTCAGTTAATTTTTTAGGTGCCGCTTATTGTCTCAATAGATCGCAGACTCCTTGGTGTTGTGGGGAGCTTTGGACACTTAAAAATATTTTTTTTTTTTGGTCATCTTAGTGCCTTGGACCAAGTAGATGCTTAAGAATTAAATAAATGAATGAATTAAAACTGTTTCCTCCATCATTAAACTTCTGGAAAGAACTATCTTTTTGCCTCCACTTCCCTTACTTTCAACAATTTGGGTTCTCCACCGTCTTGTGACTGACATGTCTCTTTAGCAAGTTGCCTATGACTTCTGTGTTGCCAAATCCATTGACCTCTTCTCGAGTCACAGTTACCAAACTCAGGTTCAGCTGCTCACCACTCAAAAGCCAAAAATTCAAGAGGCAAATGTCAATAGAAAGGAAAGGTGCTTTAATCAGAAAAGCCAGCAATCTGGGGAGAAGGTGGACACGTGTCCTGAGACTAACTCCGAAGATTCTGCTCAGCCATGACAGTCTTTAAAGGGCAAAAGGGGGAAGAATCCCAGTGAGTCACTGAGGCAGGAGGTCGGATACTGCATCATTATCCATTGCATGCAGACTGGCTGACTCTTTCTTCAGATATTATCTTGCCTCTGTGATCTGCCTGCAGGATTGCTAAGGGGGCTGTTGGGGGTAAGGAGCTAGTCATTTTTTCAACTGCTTCGTTCTTCATTCTTCTTTTTAATCTAGGAGAAGCAAGGCATGGTGTGCCTTCAGGAGCCCGTAAGTCAGGAGTTAGGTTAAATTGCCTAGTGATCTCATTCCTATAATAGGTTCTTTTCAGGTTAGAGGAGAATAGAAATGGGCAAACAAGAAAAGAGCAAAAGAGCCGCTTTCATCATTTTCTGCAAACTCTGCAGCATTCAGCACTGCGACCACCCCTCCTTCATTTACTCTCACCTCCCATGGTTTCCATATCACCACGTTCTCTTGGTTCTTTTTCAATTTTCTTGAATATTACTGTATAGCCTCCCTTGCTGGCCTTGTTCCTCTCTTAGTCCCCTGAAAGCAAAGGCTAACTTAAATTTCTTTTTGTCTCTCTCCTTTTCCAAACTCTACCTTGACAATGGCATTCATGGTCTTAGGGACAGCTTCTATGAAGAAGACTTCTGAATCTAAGACTCAAACCCTGATGTCTTTCCTGATCATTTTGGACCTAGTCCTCTGGACTTGAGTGAAGGAGCAGAGTGCAGGCTCCCTTTCACAAAGTGGCCAGCAGCCCTGGGTTAATGCTGAAAGACAACACTGGTCTGGTGGACTAGACAAGGACAGAGGCAGAGTGGGGGGGATGCAGCAGGAAGGTTGACCTTAGAGGGAGGGACCAGTCAACTAGGACACAAACTTGAAGGACTGGAGTAAAGATGGGAGGAGGAAGAGGTGAAAGGTACAGGCAGATCTGGTGTCACGTCAAGTTTTCTCTCATGGACCTGGAGTTCTGGCCATGGCACAGCTCTTCCATGGGTTAGTGCTCCCCTGAGAGGATCAGAACCAACACTTAGGTACTGATTTCCAGATCACATTTCCATGAGGCTCTGCCACACCACTGCCCTGGGACCTCCTTCTTCCTTCAGGCTCACTTGGCATCTGCTCTCCAGAGTTCTGCACTTGGCTCTCCTCTTTTTATGTCCAATTTCACTTTGCTGGGTGATCTCACCCCATCCCATGGCTTGAGACATTATTTTTAGGTTGACAACTCCCAAATATATATCTCTAGCCTAAAATCCAGACCATTCATTCTACCTATAGATTCCATAAAAACCTAAAAAATCAACATGCCCAAATGGAAGCTGTTGTCTTCTCCAAGCTGACTTGGTTCCTCTTCCGGTCCTCTCTCTCCTGATAATGATACAATCGGCCACCTGGTTATTCAAACCAGAAACTGCAGAGTCATCTTTGACTCACCTACCTTCTTCCATTCCTAAGTCAACTCTGCCTCTTAATCATTTGTTCATTTTTCACACTTTTCCTTCTCCACTGCCAATTTCTTGGTTATCCCCCATCATCTCTCACCTGGATAGTCCAACAGTTTCCTAACCAGTCACTTGTGTCTTTTCCCAACCCCCCAGTCTGTCCTCCAGGTCACTCTGTAACTTCCTTTTCAAAGAGGGAAGCTGATGAGCTCTCTCCACGTTTCAGTAACTTCTCACTGCACACGGCCAGATAAAATGTAAACACAGTGCCTGGCCCACAATCTCCTTCCTCATTTGCCCTCTTCCTCCTAGGTTTATTTACAGCCATTTTCCAAGTAGCACTTCAGGCTTCATCTACATCTAGTGGCAATCTCCCCAAGAGCCTTTCTCTTTCCTAATTCCATATCTTCGTGCATGTGTGCCATTAGCCGGCATGCCCTTTTCCTTTATCCTGGTGGATGCCAACTCATCCTTGAATGCTCAGCTCTTGTATCAGCTTCTCTTTGAAGCCTTCTCTTATTTCTTCGTCTTCTTATTTCTCTACACCCTTCCGCCACCACATTCCTGTACATACCTGGAATCTAGCACTTAGTGGACTGAATTGTAATTTCTCCTTGAGGCTTTCATCTTCCCCACTAAAATCTGAGCTCCTGGAGGGCGGGACCCCGTCTTGCGATTTCTCTGTACTCCGCAGCTAGCACTGGGCTTCTAAAACTGTGTTCTTCAGAATTCTCGTCCCGTGAGCTATTGAAAGGTATTACTCACAGGAGGATGTAGGGTCAAATATGTTTGGGGAAAGCTGCGTATTGGCAATACACAAGAGCTCAGGGAAGGCTTTCAGCAGAAACCTGTTTGATCTGGTTTAACTCAGTCCCTTCAAATTCCAGGGCAAGAGGAGACCTTTAAACAGATCCTTATAACATATGTGCAAGGGACAAATGTGGAGATGTGCCTTGGGTGACACGGGAGAACAGAGAAGGGGCTGAACCAGGCTCAAGGGGCTCAGGAGCACATCTGGAGGAAGCAATCTCCAACTCTCACAATAGGATAGTCACCAATTTAACCCCCAGGAGGGAAACTCTCTGGTATTCTAATACTTCCAGAGAATGACCTTCAGAATTGAATGTGAATATCAGAAGCATTTCATTATGCAAAGCAAGTCAAGTCCTCCAGGATGGCCCCCCCTCTCTTCAATGCTGTGGTCAGAATCAACTTGGAACTGGCCTTCCCCAGGCTGAACCCCATCCCCAAACTCAAGTCACTTCACACCTTCCAGCTATTACCCTATGGTTGTTTATATTTTCTTGTGTATGACCTAGTGGTCTTTAATCTCAATACTCTAGGCTTCCTGAGGGCAGGCATTGGTTATTTACACTGTTCTCCTGCAGACTCTGAAAGTCCCAAGCACATAGTGGGTACTCAGTGCATGTTTACTGAATGTAGTAAACACAAGCATAATTTAATATTTGAGGTAGCAAAAATGCAAATGTGATAACACAGCACCTGAGCTTGGATACTTGGGGCCCTGGAGGATGGGACAGACACTTTTTGCACTGCTTCTACCCAGAAGAAAGTGAATTCACTAGTTCCAATTTTTTAACTCCCAGACCCATGGATGGGAGAAAGGGGCAGAGGAGCATCTGTGACTTGGATATCCAGCACATTCCCCCAAAGAAGGCCAATCGTTTTAAAGACATCAAGCTGTATTTACAGCTTTGCACAGAGGCAGCACCACATAGGGGTTTAGGGCAAGGGCTGTGCTCAGTGCATGGACTGCAATCCTGGCTTCACCACTTGCTACTCTGTGACTCTGGGGAAATTACTTGACCTCTCTGTGTGTTTTCTCATCTGTAAAATGGGGATGATAATCCTAGTAGCTACCTCCTAGGATTCTTATGAAGACTAAATCTCCTCCTCTTGACATACAAGGAAAACAATGCCCAGAGAAGGTAAGTAACTTTCCCCAAATCCCACAGCAAGCCAGTGGTAGAACCAGGATTGTTGGAAGACTGGTAAAGTGAGGTGCATGGGGTTATATGCAGTAGTATAGGTAACAAGAGTCACAAACTTGGAATTGACTTAGAGGTGATCATGATGATATCAACATTATCTTTCAACTTGACAATCAGAATATGGGACTGCGCATCAACCCGACCTCTGTCTCTAGAAAGGATGTTTCTTTCAGACATAATCTATGCATTTATAAACATTTTTTTTAACTGGACAAATGAGATCATAGTTTCATAGTGCTACATGCTTCATCCCCAATGCACAGATGAGGAAAAAGACGTACAGTGAGTGACTCAGCAGCTCACCACTAGAATCTCCTGGATGCCTGCCTGGGCTTCTGTCAGATGCACTTGGGTGAATTTCTATTCCGTATTATTACTGAGGTCTTATTGTTAAGAACACGTTCTTTGGGTTTCCTGCTTATCTCTAAGCTGAAGAAAATGAGTGTGTGTTCTTTTCTTTTTTTTTTTTTTTTTTCTGTTTGCCTTTTCAACCTTCAGCTTCCATGACCTTAAAAAAAAAAGGAAGCACAAGCTGAACTGGTCTAAAAGCAGCCTGTTTGCAACATGATATGGGACCTGGACCTGAGCAGCTAAACCCTGGTGTAGGGTTCTCTAAACACATTTCAGCCATTTTTCCAAGTGGCAATTGGTTTATTTCCATCGAGACACTTGAAGATGATGAACCTGCAGTACATTTCCTACTCCACTGAAGGAGCAATGGTAAAATGGTAGTTAACATATATCAGAAGGGAAAATAGCGAATGGAATTTTTTTTTTTACTTTGAAGAATAGGCACATTTTAACAGTCCTTGTATTTAGCCAAATGCATTGTTAAGGTTAGAATCGTTAATGCAACATTATCATAGTCCATAGTTTTTATTAAGATTGATTTTTTTTTTTTTTTGGCAGTACGCGGGCCGCTCACTGTTGCGGCCTCTCCCGTTGCGGAGCACAGGCTCCGGACGCGCAGGCTCAGCGGCCATGGCTCACGGGCCCAGCTGCTCTGCGGCATGTGGGATCTTCCTGGACCGGGGCACCAACCCGTGTCCCCTGCATAGGCAGGCGGACTCTCAACCACTGTGCCACCAGGGAAGCCCAAGATTGATATTTGATGGACCAGATAACCTCTAACGCTCGGACATCACTTTCTGCTTTAAAATGCATGATTCTGTATAAAAATAAAGTCATTTGCTCCCTAAACCTGGGAAACCTGGTGAATATGTGAACCAACTCTGAAAAGTGTTACTGAGTTGCTTTTGTTTGTTTCAAAGAGTTTACTGTACATATGTAAATAAATGTGTGTATATATAGTACTATCCATTGTTTTGCCAAAAGCCATAATCCCCTTTGTCAGTAGAGGCATAATGAGGGATCTTTCTGTATGAGAATGGCATAGAGAAGCACAGATAAAGTGACGGTCCCTTCCAAGTCTAAATGGTAGAATTCTATGATTCAAACTGTGGCGTCAGGACTAATCTCGTAGGCTTTGGCAATTGCTCCCTCTTACCTTCTCTAACCTCTTTCTCCTCTTTTATCTAAGGAGAGTGAGGTAGGTAAATATGACTAAATGTATGAGTGGAAGGAAATACAGTGTAACTTTAAGGTCCTCCTTTAATACCTATGACTAATGAAACATTCATTATGGTGTTAAATAAATCCTCAGGAGATTTCAAAACAAAGTTGCTCTTCTTTTCATTCCATTAACTAACCATCCAGGGGTCCCCACTTTATCAAAGATTGCTCCTTCTCATTGGCTGTCCTCAGTAGTCCAACCCAAATACAACTGTTTCGTCCTTTAAAAGTGGCATTCGAGTCCCCTCCCAACCCTTCTACAAGACTCCCATGTTTCACTCCGTTAGTCCCAAGGTTGAACCGACATCTTCCCTCCTCCTGAAGTCTGTTACTGCTACCACCTCCTGGCTGCGTGGCATCGCTCCCTTAATCCAGATTTTTAGTATGACCAGCTGAGGTCTCTCCCACCATCCTCTAGCCCACAGTCACACCACTATGACCACCTTCAGGGTTCTTCTTGCTGCCTTGGCCAAAATCCCCATCTCCAGCAATGTCTTCACACTGACACAGCCATACTTGCCTTCCTTTGCCAATACTTACAAAAGCCATGCCCTCCCAGTCACCACCAAATTCTCCATCAGAGCTTCTGCTGCTGTATCTCTAAAATATGTCAACCAAGAGTGATTTTGCACGCACTACCCACCACCCCACTGGGGGTCATTTGACAACGTCTGGAGACAGTTTTTGGTTGTCACAACTTGGGGAGGGGAGTGCTATTGGCATTTAGTGGGTAAAGGGGTGCTGCTAAACTTCCTCACAATGCACAGGACAGTTCCTTGCAACAAAGAAGTATCCAGCCTCAAATATCAACAGCGCCGAGGTTGAAAAACCCTGCTCTGGGAAATAGTGGAGGCCTCTATTCTCTTTTGGTACCTTTGGCAGAAAAACAAAACAAAACGAAACAAGACAAAACAAAAATCTATCCTCCTGGCACACACAGTGGAACCCACTGTTCTTTCCCCCACTCCTCAGCTCAAGACTGGAGAAAACAAGCAGGATCTTGTAGAACCAGCATCTTCATTCCTCATGTGGGTTCTTCTCTCTCCTGGGCAGGAATTGGGAAAGAGGGGCTCCATCTGGGCAGAAGAATCCATTCAGACCAATGGTTTTCAAACCAGACTACATCACACATCCATGTCATTTCAAATATTTTAAATATTTAGAATTCAGATACTCAGAACTCAAACTGAATTGGTCGGGGATGGAGTCTGGGTGATATTTTTTTTAAACCCCCCCAGATAATACCAACGTGCAGCCAGGGCTAATAACCCCCTGGGCTGGCAGCCTGATCATGGTGGGGAGAGCAAACCTCCCCAAAGAGCTGTGGGAAATTATTCTTCTGGGGCCTTTTAGCATTATAGACCATCCAGCCTCCCAGCAGGAGTGAACTCTTTCAACAGTGCGGTCAGCCTTGGTCATCTGGGCAAATGCAGATTGTCTGAGGGTCTTTACTCAAAGTCCTTCTATATCTCACACTGGGGCTTACTCTAATTTTTAATATTTATCAAAATCAGGAAAAGACAGTAAATCAAAGGTTAAAAGTTATCTTCATAATTAAGCACTTCCTGCTAGCTATTTATTTGTCTTGGGGAAAAAAATGCCGTTTTCCTCTTGCAGAAAGATAACATAATCCTAAATTAAAGCTTTAAGATGAATTATGGCTTATGACAAATAATGGGATAGTATCATGTCACAAACATTGTCTCTATGAAATATAGCCAGTCTAATTCTGGACATTTCCTCCCTGTTTCAAAACAATGGAGTCTTTACAAGGCAAACTCATCTAGCATTAACTTTGGAATCATTACTGTGCTCTCACTGATGAAATTGATAAAATAAAAATACTTTTCAATGCTTAAGAATCTCATTAAATAATCTGTAACTTAAGTAAATCATATCTGATTTCAGTTTCTTCCTTATTTTTCTGCAGCCACACACTCAGCATTCTAGAGTAGAATAAACATTGGACCCCAAGTTGAGACGCCTGAAGCCTAGTTCACACCACGGTATCACTCTAGCAAGTCACTTTCTCTAGACTGTTTCTGAGTCAGTATAGTGACGGTGCCAGCAGGTGATAGGTAAAATCCTTTTCAAGTTAAGGAATTAGCAAGAAGGCAATTTTAAATAACAATGAGGTGCCTGGTTTTCTGCCTTGGCATAGAGTGTGGAAACATGGCATATAGCAATCAACAAATATTTACTGAGCCCTCTTCCTATGAAAAATACGGGGCATTGCTATGGAGAATTCAAAGAAATAGCTATTATATCTCCCAGGTTTTACTATAAATAAGATTGTAACTTGGTTGGAGAGATACAGTCACATCAGATAAAAACATTTAGAAATGCCAACTGGTATTTCATTAAATCAGTGAACATTTATTGGAAACCTATTGCATGAATTAGATCCTAACCTAATGAATATCACAGGTAACAGTGCTGCTAGGTTTAGGGAGCGTGGAAACTTTTCCTTTACATAAACTTCAGTAACACACTCCATTAACACTGCAGTTTGTGGCCTGGTGTTATCTACTGTCTCAAGTATCTTTCAAGTACCTAACTTACTGCTGTGGAAATAACATCTGTTTCTCCTATTTCTGGGTAATTCTAGAAATTCTCTCCCTGTCATCTGCTCTGGCTGAGGTGATCACCTCTCCTGTGAATGTTCCAGTGAATGTTTCTAAGTTGAGAAAAATAATCAATGATTTGGCAGCTAATTTAATTAAATATGCATGAATTGTGTACTTAGTAGGATACGCGCATCCCAAGCATTGTGTTGAATGCTGGCAATACAGAGAGTACCTATTATTTATAACTTGCCTATGTAGCTCATCGTCAAGCAAGGAAAAATGCATGGAAGTAATTAAATTGCGGTACACTGTGATAAACGTACAATAAGGTCTGTTCAGTGTTCAGAGGTAGCTCATTCATTCATTCATTTAACAAATATGTATTTAGTGCCTATTTCCTCTGGTCAGTATCCCAGGCATGTAGCATACATTGGGGAAAGAAACAGAAACGATCCTTAGCCTTAAGGAGCTTGCAGCTTAATGGAAGAATAGACAATAAACAAGTGAATGAACAAACAAGAACAGTATGTAAAAATAGTAAGTTCTATAAAGGAAACAAACAGGTTGCAGTGACAATGGAAGAGGTGGACCTACGCTTTTTAAAAAAAAATTTATTTATTTATTTTTGGCTGCGTTGGGTTTTCATTGCTGTGCGCGGGCTTTCTCTAGTTTTGGCAAGCTGGGGCTACTCTTCGTTGTGATGCGCGGGCTTCTCATTGCAGTGGCTTTTCTTGTTGTGAAGCACGGGCTCTAGGCGCATGGGCATCAGTAGTTGTGGCACACGGGCTCAGTAGTTGCGGCTCACGGGCTTCATTGCTCCGTGGCATGTGGGATCTTCCCGGACCAGGGCTCGAACCCGCATCCCCTGCCTTGGCAGGCGGATTCTTAACCACTGCACCACCAGGGAAGCCCTGGACCTACACTCTTGAAGTGGTCCCTAGAAAGTTTTCTCAGACGAGCTCATCATGCCAAGAGCAGAGGTGCGATGTCCCCAGGTCAGGGGGCACAGCACGGGCTAGGCCTCAGAGACAGGAGAGAGTGTGGTGTGTCGGGGGCCTCAATCAGGTGTATGGTTAGAGAGGAGTGGGGTGGAGATGAGGTTGAAGGCAGAGCACACAGGGCTCTGTGCACCGTGGAATAGAATGTAATATAAAGCCCAAGGAAAAGCCGTTAGAGGCTGTTCAATCAGGGATGGTGAGGATCCATTTAGGTTTTAGCAAATAACTCTGGGTGCTAAATGGAGACTGCATTCAAGTGGGACATTTGTGTTTCTGGGAAGGCCATAGGGGAGGTTGAGTGACCCGGACTGGGCTGGTGGCAGTGGGAATCCGAGAAAAAAAAAAAACCTGGACTTGAGGTTTATTTTGAAGAAAGCAGCAGTAGGACTGTGACGGATGGGGGGAGAGCAAGGGAAAGAGAAGGTTCCCATTGAAGGTGTCAAGGAGGTCAGTGCACACACATGCCTGAAGCTCGGGAAAGGGCTCAGAGCTGGAGACAAAAATGAACAAGCCTCTGGCAATGGCCTGGTGTCAAAGAATAGAAAGAGGAAAAGTCAGTTACAGAATTGGATTGAGAGGGAGCCCTGTCCCGAGTGATCCCAACATTCATGTGCTCTGCTCGAGGTCCCTGAATGGTTTCATGTGACCACGTATAGGAAGCAACGCGGTGGGAATGGATTGATCCGGGTACAGCATTGACTGTTGTCTGTTTCCATAAGCAGAAGGAGTAGAAAACAGAAACGTCCTTGATCCATAAGACAGGAAGTGGGGCAGACTCCTGGGAAGCTAAGGAAGCACATCTTCCAGCTCCTGCACTAGTACCAACGGACCCCTTACAAGGCCCTGGATATAATTTTGTATTTGGAAATTTGGTACTTTTTTTGGAGAGGATCCCCAAATTATGTAAGCTCAAGCCTCAGAGAATCTAGCTCTACCTCTGATGGAGAAAATTAAGGAACAGAGCATGAAATCAAAGCCCCCAGCGACCTGACAATTTGACTCCTGATGGGGCCTTTTGATGCGACTGAGTGCTGAGTCAGCTAGAAGTTGTGGCAGAGTCTTTAAGAAAAGCTTTATTGTTGAAAGCTACTTCCTGACCTATTCACATGCACCTCAGCCAGAAGTGGCGACCACATGGTGCAAAAGAAGGGAAAAGCCTAGGTCAAGGTTGGGAAAATGGAGTTCAGCCCTGGGCAGCAAGGTGGCCACCAGAACACCTTGTGTGCAACTAACAGAACGTACCCATCCCACCAACAAAGAGAACTTCTAATTATGCAAACCCAAAAAGTTTGAAAAAGAGGAGGAAGAACAAAAATGGATAGGCAGACTAGCTACTAATTTGCAGGGCCCAGTGCAAAATGGAAATGTGGATGGGCTTCTTGTTCAAAAAGTATTAAGAATTTCAAGATAATGACAGCAGAGCATAAAGCCAAGTGCAGGGGTGGTTCTAAGCAGGGGCCCTATATGGCTCTACAGGTCACATGCCCATGAAGTCAGACCTGGGGACAGGAGAAAACTTAGGGATATCACATCTATTGGGAATGTACTATATTGCAGACACAAGGCAAGACATTCATAATTCATCTTATGTTCATAACCACGCTGTAAGAGAAATACTACCAACATTCCACAGGTGAGAAAAAGTCTCAAAAAGTTAGTTTTTTTGCACGAACACACACAGGTAGTATGTTTGTGTGAGTTTAAGGGGAGGGAGAAAAGAGACGAGAAGTCATTGCCCAATGACTTCAGAACCAGGAACATATGGGCTTCTATTAGTAAGCTCATTTAACAAAGCCAAGATGTCAAAATGGCTTGATTCCTATTCTTGCGAACCACAACTGAGGCAGTGAATAGGAAACTGAAAACACAGTTGTCCTTTACCATTTCCTTGAACCATTTAGCTTTGTGCTACTGCAGGGAGGTTGTCATTCCAACAAAAGCAGACGTGTTTGGAAGCTTCTAGACTTTCGGCTTTTGTATTTAGCTACTCTGGTTGGCACAGGGTTAAATGACTACTGCTTTATTTGCAATTTATTTATATTAAAAGTGAAATGTCAAGTTCACACAGGGTGAAATAAAGGCCACTTTATAAACATGCGAACAAACACAAGTGTTCGCTGCCAAAAATATCCAATCAAACCAAACCAGAGACAAGAAATATCTCCTCAGCTCAAACGGTACAGTCCTTCCACATGGCCTCTTCAACACATGAAAGAAAATCCCGAAATTCAGGACCAAACTTAATCAAATGCTAATTTAAGGTTGTCCCTTAGTGGACACCAAGTTAAAGGGGAGTTGCTACTTACCCAATTAATGTGAGCACTGTGGACACCCACACTACAAACTGAAGGGAAAAAAAGTCTAATAAGGAATTGGAATTTTTAGTATTTTGCCAACAGTCTTTAGGAGCTTGAACGCTTTCCTATTGTCACTCATGCCTGTCTATTTACACACACCTATAAAGCATCATTAAGATTCCTTTTATACAAAGAAAATTGTTTACTTGAGTATAAACATACACACACATGCGTATATGCTTCAAACGTAGGTGTTCTTAGCCTTTATGATGCTTTAGCAAGGAGGGTAATAGTAGGACCCGCATACTCCTGAATCCCAGAGATGACAGATGTGCAGCTTGTAAAGTACATGGGGATCCGACATGATTATCACCAAGGAGACACGACCTGGTATCGGTACAAAGAGCTGGAGTTGAGCCTGGAATTTGCCTGTGCCAACTCTGTGGCCCTTGAAACTGGTGAAACGGGTTTGGCATTACTTTGTTCTATACCCATGAATCTCAGGGATTCCACTGAGAGGAGAGTCTATGGGATCGGGGGTCTGGTACCTTTTCTGAGAAGGGAGGAAATGGAAACCGGCATCTTTTCTTCCATGCATCACCTTATATAAAAGTAACAGGGAGGCTACAAATTCAATCTCTCCATGTGAGGAAACAGTCTCCCATTGGTATGAAAACAGCAGGCATAACATGTTTGGTGAACTCACAGGTCTGGTCTTAAACAAGGAATTTAGGTTATTCTCACAGCCTGGTCACTAACTGAGATATGTTTTGGCCTACTCCACGAATAAGACACAGTTGAGATCTTGTTCCTAATTCCAGAGGTAGGGGAAACCCTGCATTTCTTAAGCAAATAGCACAGCATGAAACAAAGCCCAATACTTATTCCAGTAAAGCTTGAATCAATTTATTAGCATATATGTGGTATAAAATTAGCTGACTTACCTACAGGAAGGAAGTCACTGGAAGAACAATCTTTATTGATCTTGCAAAAAAAGGAGGCCAGAATATCCTCGTACCTGTTTTTATGGAATGTCACTACCAATGACGTGCAGGGGCCCAGCGCTCAGAGCAGGTGGTTTCTGCTGTAGCGCTAAAGTGCACAGAGGCCAGAGTTAGGCAGCTGGTTCAAATCGCATCTCCGCTAGTTTCTGACTTTGCTAACCTCTCAGCATCCGTTTCATCATCTGTAAAACAGGGATATTAATATCATCCTCTGAAGGTGCTGCTATTTCCTACTTATAATCTATGCTCCCTTTCTTCCTTTTCAGAAGCATGATTTTCTTCAGTTTTGTGATATTTTGTTAGAACTTTGTTTCCCAGACTTTGATAAAGTTAGGGTGGCCATGTGACTCAGTTCTGGTAAATGAACACACGCAGATGTCATTGAGTGGGACTCTCCCGATGGAGACAGATTCAACTGGCAAACGCTTTTGCTCTTCACATCCCCCCTCTCCCTGCCTGGAACGTGCTATGGCACTCAGAGATGGAGCAGCCACTGAGAAATGAGGTCACATCCTAAGAGCGAAGGAACAAGGAGGCTTGCTCCTTGAGCAGTTGCACATATCCTGGATTGCCTATTCCTGAGGTCCTTGTTATATTGAGAGAAGAAGAAGGAAGAGGAGGAGAAGGAGGAGGGGGAGGGGGAAAGGGTGGGAGGAGGGGGAAAGGGTGGGAGGAGGGGAGGGGGAGGGGGTGGGAGGAGAAGGAGGAGGGGGAAAGGGTGGGAGGAGGGGGAGGGAGATAGGGTGGGAGGAGGGAGAGGGGGATAGGGTGGGAGGAGGGGGAGGGGGAAAGGGTGGGAGGAGGGGGAAAGGGTGGGAGGAGGGGGAAAGGGTGGGAGGAGGGGGAAAGGGTGGGAGGAGGGGAGGGGGAGGGGGTGGGAGGAGAAGGAGGAGGGGGAAAGGGTGGGAGGAGGGGGAGGGAGATAGGGTGGGAGGAGGGAGAGGGGGATAGGGTGGGAGGAGGGAGGGGGGATAGGGTGGGAGGAGGGAGGGGGGATAGGGTGGGAGGAGGGGGAAAGGGTGGGAGGAGGGGGAAAGGGTGGGAGGAGGGGGAGGGAGATAGGGTGGGAGGAGGGAGAGGGGGATAGGGTGGGAGGAGGGGGAGGGGGAAAGGGTGGGAGGAGGGGGAAAGGGTGGGAGGAGGGGGAAAGGGTGGGAGGAGGGAGAGGGAGATAGGGTGGGAGGAGGGAGAGGGGGATAGGGTGGGAGGAGGGAGGGGGGATGGGGGGGAGGAGGGGGGAGGAGATGGAGAAGGGAGAGAGGAGAGGAAGGGAAGGAAGGAGAAGAGGAGGACGCTGCCGCCTGCTAAGACAAGCCACATGTAGCCAAATGCTACCATGGCTGGTATATTACCTATCAAGGCTGGTGTGAAGAATTTATATGAGTGACATTCTTAGCACAGAGCCTGGAACAAGGACTTCAGGAATAGTGATGTATACTCAGTTACTTATAGGAAGAAACTATTAGCAGAGTAACATGAGGGCCATCCCCAGCCGTAGAGGAATAATTCCCTGTTGAGGCAGGTACCTACCTCCGCCTGAACCAGGCGACTTGCCTTCTGGCTGCATCGTTCCTCCCATGGCATTGGGGAAGCCGGTGGAGTGCTGCTTCCCTGGCAGCTGCACAGCCCCTGTCATTTCTCTTGCCCCCTAATTGCCTCTAGGAGTGGTACCATGTCCAATGTCATTTCAAGACCGGTGGACCCAGTATGATTTTGAATCCCATTAAAATTCTTGTCTGTTTTCTTTTAATTGCACTTCATAGGGAATGCTAATTAAACTCTTAAAAGAACCAGACGTGGTACCTGGCACAGGAATTTGTATGAAAATCTAATTTAATGACTGTTTCTCCTAATAACTTCCACACCCAAAGAGTCAAGAAAGGCGGTCTTCCCAGGAATGGAGAGAGTCTTCTAACACTAGCAGTACCCAAACTGTGATGGTAGCACCTCAAAGACCCCACACGTGTAACATATGTGATGAACATGGGATGACCTCGCCCTTGCTGGTTTCATCACAGTTTCAAGATGAAAAAAGAAGCATTTACAGCTCGAAGTAAGCTTGTATCGCCATTCAGATGTAACGTTAGTTTGGTTCATTACAAAGGGAGCTGTTTGTTAAAGGCACAAACTTTCAGTTATAAGATGAATAAGTTCTGGGAATCTAATGAACAGCATAGTGATTCTGGTTAATAATTATTATATACTCGAAAAGTTGTGAAAAGAGTAAATCTTTAACGTTCTCACCACAAAAAAAGAATTAACTATTACGCATTAGCTAACACTATGGTGGTAATCATTTTGCAACATACAAGCGTATCAAATTAACTTGTTAAGTGTATCAAATCAACACCTTAAACTTACACAATGTTATATGTCAATTATATCTCAATAAAGTGAAAAACAATCACATAAAAGAAAAAAAAAAAACAGAAGAAGAAAAAACTGCCAAACTATTTTCCGAAGTGGTTGTTCTGTTTTGCATTCCTAGGAGCAGTGTACGAGAGTCCCAGTTTTCCTGGTTTGTTCGCATAAATTGGTACTTCCATCTGGTATCATTTTCCGTCCGCCTGAAGGACTTCTGTTAACACTTCTTGTGATGAAGTTCTGGTCTGCTGGTGATGTATTCTGTCAATTTTTCTATGTCTGAAAGTCTTTATTGCACCTTTGTTTTAGAAAGACAACGTTGCTAATGACAGCTTCAGGACTTTAAGGTATTGCTCCACTGACATCTTGCTTACATTTTTTCTAACAAGAAATTTGCTGCCATCCTTATCTTTGTTAATGTGTCTTTTTTACTGACTGCTTTTAAGATGTGCTCATTGTCTCTGGTTTAGAGTAATTTGATTACGATGTGTCTTATCGTGATTTTCCTCATTGTTTTTGTGCTTGGAGTTAATTGGTTAATTGAGTTTCTTGGATCTGTGGGTTTCTAGTTTTCACCAAATCTGGAAACTTTTTGGTCATCATTTCTACCAATATTTTTTCTATATGAGTTACTTAATGCTGTGTGACAAATAACTCCAAAGTTTAGCAGCTGAAAGCAATGCACACTTATTATCTCACACTTCCTGTGGGTCAGGAATCTAGGTACAGCTTAGCTGGGTGCCTCTAGCTCTGAAGCTCTCATGCAGTTACAACCAAGGAGCTACTGGCAGATGTCAGAAGACCTGATTCCAAGCTCACTCACATGCTTGTTGGAAGTCTACATTCCTTGCCAGGTAGACCTCTCTACAAGAATGCCTCATGATGTGGTATCTGGCTTCTCGAGAGAAAAGACATCCCAGAGGGTGAGAGAGAGAGAGAGAGAGAGAGACCTCCCAAGATAGAATCCAGAATTTTTTGTAATCTAATTTTGGAATTTATAGCCCATCACTTCTGCCATATTTCCTTTATTAGAAGTGAGGTAATAAGTGAATCCCACACTCGATAGGTGGGGATTAAAGAAGGTCATGAATGCCAGGAGGCAAGGGTCACTGGGGGAGCCATCCTAGAAGGTGCCTACTACTCCCACTTCTCCTTCGGGAACTACAATTACACATTTATTAGGCCACTTGAAGTTGTCACAGCTCAGTGATGCTCTGTTTTGTTTCTTTGTCTTTTAATTCAGTTTTCTCTCTGTACTTCATTTTGGATCATTTCTCTTGTTCTGTCTTCACATTTGTTAATCTTTTCCACTAAAATGTCCAGTTAGCTATCAACCCAATCCAGTGCATTTTTCATCTCATTCATTGTACTTTTCATCTTTAAAAGTTCAATTTGGGTCCTTACTATATCTTCTACATCTCTTCAAACATATGAAATAGACTCATGGTCATTGTCAATTCTGGGTCAGTTCCAACTTGTTGCTTTTTCTCCTCAAAGTTTCCTGCTTCTTGGTACTTTTTTATTAGATGCTACACGTTGTGAATTTTACCCTGTTGGATATTTTTGTATTCCTATAAACATTTTTAGCTTGTTTGGGGACAGAGTTAAACTCCAACAGAGTTACTTGGAAAGAGTTGGAGCCTTGTGGATATGCTTTTTAAGATGTGTTAGGTGGGAGTGGAACAGTGTTCAGTGTTCAATGATTAAAGCGAATTAGTCCTCACTACTGAGGCAAGACCCATCTGTGTACCCCACCCCATTCCGCATGAATCAGGATGGTGTTCAGTCTATAATGTAAGAACAGACATTATTTCTGGCCTCATATGGGAGATGAACATTGTCACCTCTTGCCCTTTGGGATGGTTCTTCCTGTGGCTTCCAGTAGTTTATCACATACCTGAACTTATCAGCTAAATACACTCAGAGGAGCATCTTTCTGGAGTTTCCTCTCTGTGGATCTGTCTCTCCTCTCTAGTGTTCTGCCCTGAGAACTCCGGCTGCTTTGCTCTCCTCCGTATCTTAGATGCATCTCCTCAACCCAGGGTGTCCTCTGGGTTTCCCTTCCCTGCACTATGTCCTGTAAATTATCTCAAAGCAGTGAGTTGGGACAATGACAGGTCTCACTTGGTTTTATTCCTGTCTCACATAGATCACTATCCTTTGTTGCCTGATATTCAGTATCTTGAACACCATTGTTTCACATACTTTTAAAGGTTTGGGTTGTTTCGAGAGAGAGAGAGAGAGTCATTCTGGTCCTTGTTACTCCATCTTGGTTGGAAGCAGAATTCTGGTCTCCAGGCAAAACATTTTTTTTTTTTTTTTTTTTTTGCGGCACACGGGCCTCTCACTGCTGTGGCCTCTCCCGTTGCGGAGCACAGGCTCCGGACGCGCAGGCTCAGCGGCCATGGCTCACGGGTCCAGCCGCTCCGCGGCATGTGGGATCTTCCTGGACCGGGGCACGAACCCGTGTCCCCCGCGTCGGCAGGCGGACTCTCAACCACTGCGCCACCAGGGAAGCCCCAGGCAAAACATTTTGAGTGGACATCAGCAACCTTGCTGAAGTAGCATGCTGATGTTTATTCTTTCCTTTCTTTATAGTGGATACGGATAAAGGAGAAACCCTGGTGTGTATGGAGACAGGTTAGGGGAGAAGGAAAGGAAGGGTTAATTTTTTCTCCACGTTTAGAAGCTGCTTTTTACAACCCTACCCACATATTATTTCACTAAAACTCATCTCTCATGCCGTCATTGGATTTTTTTAAAATTAATTAATTTATTTTTGCTGTGTTGGGTCTTTGTTTCTGTGCGAGGGCTTTCTCTAGTTGTGGCAAACGGGGGCCACTCTTCAACGCAGTGCGCAGGCCTCTCACTATCGCGGCCTCTCTTGTGGTGGAGCACAGGCTCCAGACACGCAGGCTCAGTAGTTGTGGCTCACGGGCCTAGTTGCTCCGCAGCATATGGGATCCTCCCAGACCAGGGCTCGAACCCGTGTCCCCTGCATTAGCAGGCAGATTCTCAATCACTGTGCCACCAGGGAAGCCCCTGTCATTGGATTTTTGTCATAGGCTATCCACCCACGGTTTCGAGGCTCACAAATGTTCAAATCTTTTTCTTACAACCTGGCACTAAGTTAAGGCCAGATTCTGGCTACAAGTGTCTTAGAAGATAATCTTTCTTCGTTCATGTCTACGTGGCAAATTAAGAAGCTGATTCATCTCTAGTAGTTACACCAAACCATTTGGTGCTGTTCACCAACGGCCATTAATATGTCAGCAGCATCTCTGTACAAATCCCATCCTCTGCCTATGAAAAGAATACTAATTCGTTTGACTATACCAGAATCCAATTAGCATTCCCTCTTCTCATCTAATTTTTTTAAACATAATTTTGTTAATGTGAATTTTAATAGTGATTTACGGTCACCGCATCCCTTTAGCTTCTCATGTAACTAGGTACCTCCTTTTTGAGGTCAAAGTCCAACAAGAGCTGCCTTGCTCATAATTCTCGTTCTTTTCCATTTCCTGTTATAATATTTTTGTAATATTTGTAATCTTCTACTTTTAATCATACTTAACTACACCCCATTCTCAGGCTGACTTAGTGCGCTCTTAATGGCAGACTCCACAAAGCACAAGTTTCCTGGAAAGGCTGTTCTGCATTAGCTGGGAAGGACAGGAAATGTTCATGTCAACACTCTGAGAACCATAGTCTCCTACGACCAGAGGAAGCGAGTTCACACCAAGTTATGTAACCCAGAGGGTTTGTCAAATGCTTTAGTCAGGGGAGGGGGACAGTATCAGCTTAAAAGCAGCTTGGACATTTCTGAAAGGAGGAAAAGAGCCTTGATAAGCACATCTGATTAAATATTTTTTTCTGCCCTGGAATTTGTTACAAACCTGACATTTTTCTTAGTAATACACTGACTTCCACAATCTACATAGATAAGTACCAAATAATTACCAGAAAAATAATGCTGCAGTGTGGGAAATGGCACCCTCCCAATCTGAAGGAGTCAATGTGCATTCCTAAGCCCTTACTGGAGAATCACTAAAGCACATAGGAGAAACAGATGTGACAGCCTTGAGGTGAGAGGAAGCTTCTTGGAGCTCTAAGAATTTGAGGCAATCAAGATTGTTGTGGGTAAGGGCACAAGTTCTAGGGCATGACTCTCTGGGTTCAAACCTCAGTTCTACTACTTTCTAGCTCTGTGAACTTGGGAAAATTACTCAACATCTCTGTGCCTCGATTTTGCCTTCTGTAAGATGGAGACATCATAGTATCTACTTCATAGAATTGTTGTCCTGTGACAACTGGATTAAAATAAGCTAATAAATGGAAACTTTTAGACCAGTGCCTGTCATATAACAGTGTTAGCTGCTATGTTTCCTTTTTTGATTAATTGAAATATTTTTGAATATAACATTGTGTAAATTTAAAGTGTACAATGTGTTATATATTGTACAGTCAGACCTTGAGATATTGCTGATTTAGTTCCAGACCACAGCAATAAAGCCAGTATCATGATAAAGCGAGTCGCAAGAATTTTGTGGTTTCTCAGTGCATATAAAAGTTATCTTTACACTATACTGTAGTCTATTAAGTGTGCAATAGCATTATGTCTAAAAATACAACCGCATACCTTAATTAAAAAAATACTTTGTTGCTAAAAAATGCTAACAATCATCTGAGCCTTCCAAGAGTTGTAATCTTTTTGCTGGTGGAGGGTCTTGCCTCCTTGTTGATGGGTGCTGACTGATCAGGCTGGTGGTGGCTGAAGGCTGAGGTGGCCGCGACAATTTCTTAACATAAGACACAATGAAGTTTGCAGCACTGATTGACACCTACTTTCACAAGCGATTTCCCTGTGGCATGCAGTGCTGCTGATAGCATTTTACCCATAGTAGAACTTCTTTCCAAATTGGAGTCAATCCTTTCAAACCCTGCTTCTGCTGGATATGCTAAATCGTTTGCTGTCATTTCAACAACCTCCACAGCATCTTCAGCAGGAGTAGGTTCCATCTCAAAAACCCAGTTTGTTTGTACATAAGAAACAATTCCTCATCCACCAAAGTTTTATCATCAGATTGCAGCAATTCAGCCACATCTTCAGGCTCCACGTCTAATTCTATTTCTCTTGCTATTTCCACCACATCTGTACTTATTTCCTCCACCGAAGTCTTGAACGCCTCAAAGTCATCCATGAGGGTTGGAATCAACTTCTTGCAAACTCCTGTGAATGTGGATATTTTGACCTCTTCCCACGAATCATAAATGTTCTTAATGGCATCTAGAGTGGTGAAACCTTTCCAGAAGGTTTTTAACTTACTTTGCCCAGATCCATCAAAAGATTCACTATCTATGGCAGCTATAGACTTATAAACTGTATTTCTTAAGTAATAAAGTTGAAAGTCAAATTATTCCTTGATCCTTGGACTGCAGAATGGATGTTGTGTTAGCAGACATGAAACATTAATCTCACTGTACAACTTCATCAGAGCTCTTGGGTGACCAGGTGCATTGTCAGTGAGCAGTAATATTTTTTTTTAATTTTTTAATTTTATTATATTTATGTTTTTATACAGCAGGTTCCTATTAGTCATCCATTTTATACACATCAGTGTATACATGTCAATCCTCATCTCCCAAATCATCACACACCACACCCCCGTCGCTTTCCCCCCTTGGTGTCCATACGTTTATTCTCTACATCTGTGTCTCAATTTCTGCCCTGCAAACCGGTTCATCTGTACCACTTTTCTAGGTTCCACATATATGTGTTAATATACAATATCTGTTTTTCTCTTTCTGATTTACTTCACACTCTGTATGACAGTCTCTAGTTCCATCCACGTTTCTACAAATGACTAAATTTTGCTCCTTTTTTATGGCTGAGAAATATTCCGTTGTATATATGTGTCATGTCTTCTTTATCCATTCGTCTGTCAATGGACACTTAGGGTGCTTCCATGACCTCGCTAGTGTAAATAGTGCTGCAGTGAACATTGGGGTGCATGTGTCTTTTTGAATTATGGTTTTCTCAGGGTATATGCCCAGTAGTGGGATTGCTGGGTAATATGGTAATTCTATTTTTAGCTTTTTAAGAAACCTCCGTACTGTTCTCCATAGTGTCTGTATCAATTTACATTCCTACCAACACTGCAAGAGGGTTCCCTTTTCACCACACCTCTCCAGCATTAGTTGTTTGTAGATTTTCTGATGATGCCCATTCTAACTGGTGTGAGGTGATACCTCATTGTAATTTTGATTTGCATTTCTCTAATGATTAGTGATGTTGAGCATCCTTTCACGTGTTTGTTGGCAATCTGTATATCTTCTTTGGGGAAATGTCTGTTTAGGTCTTCTGCCCATTTTTGGATTGGGTTGTTTGTTTTTTTGATATTGAACTGCATGAGCTGCTTGTAAATTTTGGAGATTAATCCTTTGTTGCTTCATTTGCAAATATTTTCTTCCATTCACAGGGTTGTATTTTAATCTTGTTTGTAGCTTCCTTTGCTGTGCAAAAGTTTTTAAGTTTCATTAGGTCCCATTTGTTTATTTTTGTTTTTATTTCCATTTCTCTAGGAGGTGGGTCAAAAAGGATCTTGCTATGATTTATGTCATAGAGTGTTCTCTATGTTCTATGTTTTCCTCTAAGAGTTTTATAGTGTCTGGCCTTACATTTAGGTCTTTAACCCATTTTGACTTTATTTTTATGGTGCTGCGGAGTGTTCTAATTTCATTATTTTACATGTAGCTGTCCAGTTTTCCCAGCAGCACTTATTGAAGAAACTGTCTTTTCTCCATTGTATATCCTTACCTCTTTTGTCATAGATTAGTTGACCATAGGCATGTGGGTTTATCTCTAGCTTTCTATCCTGTTCCATTCATCTATATTTCTGTTTTTGTGTCAGTACCATAGTGTCTTGATTACTGTAGCTTTGTAGTATAGTCTGAAGTTAGGGAGTCTGATTCCTCCAGCTCAGATTTTTTCCCTCAAGACTCCTTTGGCTATTCGGGGTCTTTTGTGTCTTCATACAAATTGTGAAATTTTTTGTTCTAGTTCTGTGAAAAATACCATTGGTACTTTGATAGGGATTACATTGAATCTGTAGATTGCTTTGGGTAGTATAGTCATTTTCACAATGTTGATTCTTCCAATCCAACAACATGGTATATCCCTCCATCTGTTGGTATCACCTTTAATTTCTTTCATCAGTGTCTTATAGCTTTCTGCATACAGGTCTTTTGTCTCCCTAGGTAGGTTTATTCCTAGGTATTTTATTCTTTTTGTTGCAGTGGTAAATGGGAGTGTTTCCTTAATTTCTCTTTCAGATTTTTCATCATTATTGTATATGAATGCAAGAGATTTCTGTGCATTAATTTTGTATCCTGCAACTTTACCAAATTCATTGATTAGCTCTAGTAGTTCTCCGGTGGCATCTTTAGGATTCTCTATGTATAGTATCATGTCATCTGCAAACAGTGACAGCTTTACATTTTCTTTTCCAATTTGCATTCCTTTTATTTCTTTTTCTTCTCTGATTGCTGTGGCTAGGACTTCCAAAACTATGTTCAATAATAGTGGTGAGAGTGGACATCCTTGTCTTGTTCCTGATCTTAGAGGAAATGCTTTCAGTTTTTCACCATTGAGAATGATGTTTGCTGTGGGTTTGTCATATATGGCCTTTAGTATGTTGAGGTAGGTTCCCTCTATGCCCACTTTCTGGAGAGTTTTTATCATAAATCGGTGTTGAATTTTGTTAAAAGATTTTTCTGCATCTACTGAGATGATCATATGGTTCTTCTTCTTCAATTTGTTAATATGGTGTATCACATTGATTGAGTTGTGTATATTGAAGAATCCTTGCATCCCTGGGAGAAATCCCAGTTGCCCATGGTGTATGATCCTTTTAATGTGTTGTTGGATTCTGTTTGCTAGTATTTTGTTGAGGATTTTTGCATTGATATTCATCAGTGATATTGGTCTGTAATTTTCTTTTTTTGTAGTATCTTTGTCTGGTTTTGGTATCAGGGTGATGGTGGCCTCATAGAATGAGTTTGGGAGTGTTCCTTCCTCTGAAATTTTTTGGAAGAGTTTGAGAAGGATGGGTGTCAGCTGTTCTCTAAATGTTTGATAGAATTCACCTGTGAAGCCATCTGTTCCTGGACTTTTGTTTGTTGGAAGATTTTTAATCACAGTTGCAATATCATTATTTGTGATTTGTCTATTCACATTTTCTATTTCTTCCTGGTTCAGTCTTGGAAGGTTATACCTTTCTAAGAATTTGTCCATTTCTGTCCATTTTATTGGCATAGAATTGTTTGTAGTAGTCTCTTAGGATGCTTTATATTTCTGCGGTGTCTGTTGTAACTTCTCCTGTTTCATTTCTAATTTTATTGGTTTGAGTCCTCTCCCTCTTTTTCTTGATGAGTCTGGCTAATGGTTTATCAATTTTGTTTATCTTCTCAAAGAACCAGCTTTTAGTTTTATTGATCCTTGCTACTGTTTTCTTTGTTTCTATTTCATTTATTTCTGCTCTGATCTTTATGATTTCTTTCCTTCTGCTAATTTTGGGTTTTGTTTGTTCTTCTTTCTCTAGTTCCTTTAGGTGTAAGGTTAGATTGTTTATTTGAGATTTTTCTTATGTCTTGAGGTAGGCTTGTATTGCTACAAACTTCCTTCTTAGAACTGCTTTTGCTGCATCCCATAGGTTTTGCATCGTTGTGTTGTCATTGTCACTTGTCTCTAGGTATTTTTTGATTTCCTCAGTGATCTCTTGTTTATTTAGTAACATATTGTTTGGCTTCCATGTGTTTGTGTTTTTTACATTTTTTTCCCTGTAATTGAATTCTAATCTCATAGCATTGTGGTCAGAAAAGATCTTGATATGATTTCAATTTTCTTAAATTTACTGAGGCTTGATCTGTGACCCAAGATGTGATCTATCCTGGAGAATGGTCCGTGTGCACTTGAGAAGTAAAGGTAATCTAGTGAGCAGTAATATTTTGATAGGAATCTTTTTTTCTGAGCAATAGGTCTCAACAGTGGGCTTAAAATATTCAGTAAACCATGTTGTCAACAGATGTGCTGTCATCTAGGCTTTGTTGTTCCATTAGTAGAGCACAGGCAGAGTAGATTTAGCATAATTCTTTAGACCCTAGGATTTCCAAAATGGTAAATGAGCACTGGCTTCACCTTCAAGTCACCAGCTACATTAGCCCCTAACAAAAGAGTCAGTCTGTGCTTTGAAGCTTTGAAGCCAGGCTTTGATTGCTCCTCTCTAGCTAGATGTCATCTTCTTCCAATATAAGGCTGTTTCATCCACATTGAGCATCTGTTGTTTAGTGTAGTCACCTTCATTGATGATCTGAGCTAGATCTTCTGGATAAGTTGCTGCAGCTTCTACATCAGCACTTGCTGTGTCGCCTTGTACTTTTATGTTATGGAGATGGTTCCTTTCCTTCAACCTCGTGAACCAACCTCTGCTAGCTTCGAACTTTTGTTCTGCAGCTTCCTCACCTCTCTCAGCCTTCACAGAATTGAAGAGAGTTAGGGCCTTGCTCTGGATTAGGTTTTGGCTTAAGGGAATGTTGGGGCTGGTTTGATCTTCTATCCAGACCACTAAAACTTTCTCCACATCAGCAATAAGGCTGTTTCACTTTGTTATCATTCTTCTGTTCACTGGAGTAGCATTTTTAATTTTCTTCAAGAAGTTTTCCTTTGCATTCAGAACTCGGCTCCCTGTTTGACACAAGAGGCCTAGCTTTCAGCTTATCTCAGCTTTAGACAGGCTTTCCTCACTAAGCTTGATCATTTTTTGCTTTTGATTTAAAATGAGAGATGTGTGGCTTTTCCCTTCACTTCAACACTTAGAGACCATTGTAGGGTTATTAACTGGCCTAATTTCAATATTGTTGTATCTCAGGGAATAGGGAGTGAGAGAGATGGGGGAATGGCCCATTGGTGGAACTGTCAGAACACACACATTTATTGATTAAGATTGCCATCTTATATGGGCGCAGTTTGTGCCCTCTCCCAATTACAATAGTAACATCAAAGATCACTGATCACAGATCACCATAACAAATATAATAATAATAATGAAAAAGTTTGAAATATTGTGAGAATTACCAAAATATGACACAGAGACAGGAAGTGAACAGATGCTGTTTGAAAAATGCTGCTGACAGACTTGCTGGATACAGGTTTACCAAAAAACTTCAGTTTGTAAAAAAATGCAATATCTTTGAAGTGCAATAAAGTGAAGCACAATAAAATGAGATATTCCTGTAACATGATTGCCATTGCAGGGATAATGGCACCCCTAACTCATTCCATTAGTATCCTTTCTTGTTTGTGGTGGGAATTGTTAAGATCTACTCTTAGCAAGTTTGATGACTATAATGCAATATTCTTGTCTATATTCATTATACTTTGCAACAGATCTCCAGGACTTATTTGTCTGCTAGTTGTAAATTTGTACCCTAAAACATCTCTCCTATTTCCTCACCATACCCTGTCTCCAGTAACCGCTATTTTACCACTATTTTATTTTACCTAAGTTGGACCTTTTTAGATTTCAAATATAAATGATACCATACAGTATTTGTCTTTCTTAGTCTGACTTACCTCACTTAACATAATGTCCTCAAGGTCTTGTTTTTTTTTTTTAAAGGGCAAAGATTTAATTAATTTATTTATTTTCGTTAAGGGTTTAATGCCGTTTTTTTAAAAGAACGTCTTTATTGGAGTATAATTGCTTTAACATGGTGTGTTAGTTTCTGCTTTATAACAAAGTGAATTAGTTATACATATACATATGTTCCCATATCTCTTCCCTCTTGCATCTCTCTCCCTCCCACCCTCCCTATCTCACCCCTCTAGGTGGTCACAAAGCACAGAGCTGATCTCCCTGTGCAACGCAGCTACTTCCCACTAGCTATGTATTTTACGTTTGGCAGTGTATATATGTCCATGCCACTCTCTCACTTTGTCCCAGCTTACCCGTCCCCCTCCCCGTATCCTCAACTCCATTCCCTAGTAGGTCGGCGTCTTTATTCCCATCTTGCCCCTAGGTTCTTCATGAGCTTTTTTTTTTTTTAGATGCCATATATATGTGTTAGCATACGGTATTTGTTTTTCACTTTCTGACTTACCTCACTCCGTATGACAGTCTCTAGGTCCATCCACCTCACTAAAAATAACTCAGCTTTGTTCCTTTTTATGGCTGAGTAATATTCCATTGTATATATGTGCCACATCTTCTTTATCCATTCATCTGTTGATAGACATTTAGGTTGCTACCATTTCATGGCTATTGTAAATAGAGCTGCAATGAACATTTTGGTACATGACTGGTTTTGAATTATGGTTTTCTCAGGGTATATGCCCAGTAGTGGGATTGCTGGGTTGTATGATAGTTCTATGTTTAGTTTTTTAAGGAACCTCCATACTGTTCTCCATAGTGGCTCTATCAATTTACATTCCCAGCAACACTGCAGGAGGGCTCCCTTTTCTCCACATCCTCTACAGCATTTATTGTTTGTAGATTTTTTGATGATGGCCATTCTGACTGGGGTGAGATGATATCTCATTGTAGTTTTGATTTGCATTTCTCTAATGATTCATGATGTTGAGCATTCTTTCATGTGTCTGTTGGTAATCTGTATATCATCCCTGGAGAAATGTCTATGTAGGCCTTCTGCCCATTTTTGGATTGGGCTGTTTATTTTTTTGATATTGAGCCACATGAGCTGCTTGTAAATTTTGGAGATTAATCCTTTGTCAGTTGCTTCATTTGCAAATATTCTCTCCCATTCTGAGGGTTCTTTTTTTGTCTTTTTTATGGTTACCTTTGCTGTGCAAAAGCTTTTAAGTTTCATTAGGTACCATTTGTTTATTTTTATTTCCATTTCTCTAGGAGGTGTGTCAAAATGGATCTTGCTGTGATTTATGTCATAGAGTGTTCTGCCTATGTTTTCCTCTAAGAGTTTTATAGTGTCTGGCCTTACATTTAGGTCTTTAATCCGTTTTGAGTTTATTTTTGTGTATGGTGTTATGGAGTGTTCTAATTTCATTCTTTTACATGTAGCTGTCCAGTTTTCCCAGCAGCACTTATTGAAAAGGCTCTCTTTTTTCCATTGTATATTCTTGCCTCCTTTATCAAAGATGAGGTGACCATATGTGTGTGGGTTTATCTCTGGGCTTTCTATCCCATTCCATTGATCTATATTTCTGTTTCTGTGCCAGTACCATACTGTCTTGATTACTGTAGCTTTGTAGTTTAGTCTGAAGTCAGGGAGCCTGATTCCTCTAGCTCTGTTTTTCTTTCTCAAGACTCCTTTGGCTATTCAGGGTCTTTTGTGTTTCCATACAAATTGTGAAATTTTTTGTTCTAGTTCTGTGAAAAATGCCACTGGTAGTTTGATAGGGATTGCATTGAATCTGTAGATTGCTTTGGGTAGTAGAGCCATTTTCACAATGTTGATTCTTCCAATCCAAGATATCTCTCCATCTATTTGTACCATCGTTAAATTCTTTCATCAGTGTCTTATAGCTTTCTGCATACAGGTCTTTTGTCTCCTTAGGTAGGTTATTCCTAGTTACTTTATTCTTTTTGCTGCAATGGTAAATGGGAGTGTTTCCATAATTTCTCTTTCAGATTTTTCATTATTAGTGTATAGGAATGCAAGGGATTTCTGTCCATTAATTTTGTATCCTGCTACTTTACCAAATTCATTGATTAACTCTAGTAGTTTTCTGGTAGCATCTTTAGGATTCTCTATGTATAGTATCATGTCATCTGCAAACAGTGTCAGCTTTACTTCTTTTCCAATTTGTACTCCTTTTATTTCTCTTTCTTCTCTGATTTCTGTGGCTAAAACTTCCAAAACTATGTTGAATAAGAGTGCTGAGAGTGGGCAACCTTGTCTTGTTCCTGATCATAGTGGAAATGGTTTCAGTTTTTCACCATTGAGGATGATGTTGGCTGTGGGTTTGTCATGTATGGCCTTTATTATGTTGAAGTAATTTCCTCTACGCCTACTTTCCTGAGGGTGTTCTATCATAAATCAGTGTTAAATTTTGTCAAAATCTTTTTGTGCATCTATTGAGATGATCATATGGTTTCTCTCCTTCAATTTGTTAATATGGTATATCACATTGATTGATTTGCATATATTGAAGAATCCTTGCATTCCTGGGATAAACCCCACTTGATTATAGTGTATGATCATTTTAACGTGCTGTTGGATTCTGTTTGCTAGTATATTGTTGAGGATTTTTGCATCTATGTTCCTCAGTTATATTGGCCTATAGTTTTCTTTCTTTGTGACATTTTTGTCTGATTTTGGTATCAGAGTGATGGTGGCCTCATAGAATGAGTTTGGGAGTGTTTCTCCCTCTGCTGTATTTTGGAAGAGTTTGACAAGGATAGGTGTTAGCTCTTCTCTAAATGTTTGATAGAATTCGGCTGTGAAGCCATCTGGTCCTGGGCTTTTGCTCGTTGGAAGATTTTTAATCACAGTTTCAATTTCAGTGCTTGTGATTGGTCTGTTCATATTTTCTATTTCTTCCTGGTTCAGTCTTGGAAGGTTGTGCATTTCTACGAATTTGTCCATTTCCTCCAGGTTGTCCTTTTTATTGGCATATAGTTGCTTGTAGTAATCTCTCATAATCCTTTGTATTTCTGCAGTGCCAGTTGTTACTTCTCCTTTTTCATTTCTAATTCTATTGATTTGAGTCTTCTCCCTCTTTTTTTTTCATAAGTCTGGCTAATGGCTTATCAATTTTGTTTATCTTCTCAAAGAACCAGCTTTTAATTTTATTGATCTTCGCTATTGTTTCCTTCATTTCTTTTTCATTTATTTCTGATCTGATCTTTATGATTTCTTTCCTTCTGCTAACTTTGGGGATTTTTTTGTTCTTCTTTCTCTAATTGCTTTAGGTGTAAGGTTATTTTGTTTATTTGACATGTTTCTTTTTTCTTAAGGTAGGATTGTATTGCTATAAGCTTCCCTCTTAGAACTGTTTTTGCTGCACCCCATAGGTTTGGGTTGTCGTGTTTTCACTGTCATTTGTTTCTAGGTATTTTTTTATTTCCTCTTTGATTTCTTCAGTGATGTCTGGATTATTAAGCAGTGTGTTGTTTAGTCTCCATGTATTTGTATTTCTTACAGATTTTTTCCTGTAATTAATATCTAGTCTCATACTGTTGTGGTCGGAAAAGATACTTGATATGATTTCAATTTTTGTAAATTTACCAAGGCTTGATTTGTGACTCAAGATATGACCTATCTTGGAGAATGTTCCATGAGCACTTGAGAAGAATGTGTATTGTGCTGTTTTTGGATGGAATGTCCTATAAATATCAATTAAGTCCATCTTGTTTAATGTATCATTTAAAGCTTGCGTTTCCTTATTTATTTTCATTTTGGATGATCTGTCCATTGGTGAAAGTGGGGTGTTAAAGTCCCCTACTATGATTGTGTTACTGTCGATTTCCCCTTTTATGGCTGTTTGCATTTGCCTTATGTATTGAGATGCTCCTATGTTGGGTGCATAAATATTTACAATTGTTACATCTTCCTCTTGGATTGATCCCTTGATCATTATGTAGTGTCCTTCTTTTTCTCTTGTAATAGTCGTTGTTTTAAAGTCTATTTTGTCTGACATGAGAATTGCTACTCCAGCTTTCTTTTGATTTCCATTTGCATGGAATATCTTTTTCCATCACCTCTCTTTCAGACTGTATGTGTCCCTGGGTCTGAAGTGGGTCTATTGTAGACAGCATATATACGGGTCTTGTTTTTGTATCCATTCAGCCAGTCTATGTCTTTTGGTTGGAGCATTTATCCCATTTACATTTAAGGTAATTATCGATATGTATATTCCTATTACCATTTTCTTAATTGTTTTGGGTTTGTTATTGTAGGTCTTTTCCTTCCCTTGTGTTTCCTGCCTAGAGAAGTTCCTTTAGAATTTGTTGTAAACCTGGTCTGGTGGTGCTGAATTCTCTTAGCTTTTGCTTGCCTGTAAAACTTTTAATTTCTCCGCCAAAGCTGAATGAGATCCTTGCTGGGTAGAGTAATCTTGGTTGTAGTTTGTTCTCTTTCATCACTTTAAATATGTCCTGCCACTCCCTTCTGGCTTGCAGAGTTTCTGCTGAAAGATCAGCTGTTATCCTTATGGGGTTTCCCTTATGTGTTATTTGTTGTTTTTCTTTGCTGCTTTTAATATTTGTTCTTTGTATTTAATTTTTGATAGTCTGACTAATGTGTCTTGGCGTGGTTTTTCTTGGATTTATCCTGTATAGGACTCTCTGTGCTTCCTGGACTTGATTAACTATTTCCTTTCCCATATTAGGGAAGTTTTCACCTATAATCTCTTCCAATATTTTCTCAGTCCCTTTCTTTTTCTCCTCTTCTTCTGGGACCCCTATAATTCGAATGTTGGTGCCTTTAATGTTGTTCCAGATGTCTCTGAGACTGTCCTCCATTCTTTTCATTCTTTTTACTTTATTCTGCTCTGCAGTAGTTATTTCCCCTAATTTATCGTCCAGGTCACTTATCCGTTCTTCTGCCTCAGTTATTCTACTATTGATCGCTTCTAAAGAAGTTTTAGTTTCATTTATTGTGTTGTTCATCACTGTTTGTTTGCTCTTTAGTTCTTCTAGGTCCTTGTTAAATGTTTCTTGTATTTTCTCCATTCTATTTCCAAGATTTTGGATCATCTTTACTATAATTATTCTGAATCCTTTTTCAGGTAGACTGCCTATTTCCTCTTCATTTGTTAGGTCTGGTGAGTTTTTACCTTGCTCCTTCATCTGCTGTGTGTTTCTCTGTCTTCTCATTTTGCTTAACTTACTGTGTTTGGGTTCTCCTTTTTGCAGGCTATAGGTTCATAGTTCCCGTTGTTTTTGGTGTCTGTCCGCAGTGGCTAAAGTTGGTTCAGTGGGTTGTGTAGGCTTCCTGGCGGAGGGGACTAGTGCCTGTGTTCTGGTGGATGAGCCTGGATTTGTCTTTCTGGTGGGCAGGTCCAATTTTGGTGTTGTGTTTTGGGGTGACTGTGACCTTATTATTTTTGGCAGCCTCTCTGCTAATGCGCAGGGTTAAGTTCCTGTCTTGCAAGTTTTTTTAGCATAGGGTGTCCAGCACTGTAGCTTGTTTGTCGTTGAGTGGAGCTGGGTCTTGGCATTGAGATGGAGATCTCTGGGAGATTTTCGTCATTTCATATTACGTGGAGCTGGGAGGTCTCTTGTGGACCAGTGTCCTGAACTTGGCTGTCCCACCTCAGTGGCACAGCCCTGACACCTGGCTGGCACACCAAGAGCCTGTCCTCCACATGGCTCAGAATAAAAGGGAGAAAGAAAGGAAAGAAAGAAAGAAGAAGATAAAATAAAATTATTAAAATAAAAAATAATTTTTAAGAAAAAAAATTTTTGTAAATAATAAAAAAATACAAAAAAAAAAAAAAAAAAAGAAAGAAAAACGGACAGCTAGAGCCCTAGGACAAATGGTAAAAGCAAAGCCATACAGACAAAATCACACACAGAAGCATACATAGACTCAGAAAAGGAGAAAAAGGGAAAAAAAAAATATACCGTTGCTCCTAATGTCCACCTCCTCAGTTGGGGATGATTCATTGTCTATTCAGGTATTCCGCAGATGCAGGGTACATCAAATTGACTGTGGAGATTTAATCCGCTGCTCCTGAGCTGCTGGGAGAGATTTCCCTTTGTCTTCTTTGTTCGCACAGCTCCCGGGGGCTCAGCTTTGGATTTGGCCCCGCCTCTGCGTGTAGGTCGCCTGAGGGCGTCTGTTCTTCGCTCAGACAGGATGGCGTTAAAGGAGTAGCTGATTCTGGGGCTCTGGCTCACTCAGGCTGGGGGGAGGGAGGGGTACGGAATGCAGAATGCGGGGCGAGCCTTGGCGGCAGAGGCCAGGGTGATGTTGCAACAGCCTGAGGCGCGCCGTGTGTTCTTCCGGGGAAGCTGTCCCTGGATCACGGGACCCTGGCAGTGACGGGCTGCACAGGCTCCCTGGAAGGGGGGTGTGGATAGTGACCCGTGCTCGCACACAGGCTTCTTGGTGGCGGCAGCAGCAGCCTTAGCGTCTCATGCCCGTCTCTGGGGTCCGCGCTGATAGCCGTGGCTCACGCCCATCTCTGGAGCTCCTTTAAGCAGTGCTCTTAATCCCTTCTCCTCGCGCACCAGGAAACAAAGAGACAAGAAAAAGTCTCTTGCCTCTTCGGCAGGTCCAGACTTTCTCCCGGACTCCCTCCCGGCTAGCCGTGGCACACTAACCCCTTCAGGCTGTGTTCACGCCGCCAACCCCAGTCCTCTCCCTGGGATCTAACCGAAGCCCGAGCCTCAGCTCCCAGCCCTGCCCGCCCCGGCGGGTGAGCAGACAAGCCTCTCAGGCTGGTGAGTGCTGGTCAGCACCGATCCTGTGTGCGGGACTCTCCTTGCTTTGCCCTCCGCACCCCTGTTGCTGTGCTCTCCTCCGCGACTCCGAAGCTTTCCCCCTCCGCCACCCGCAGTCTCCGCCCGCGAAGGGGCTTCCTAGTGTGTGGAAACCTTTCCTCCTTCACAGCTCCCTCCCACTGGTGCAGGTCCTGTCCCTATTCTTTTGTCTCTGTTTATTCTTTTTTTCTTTTGCCCTACCCAGGTACGTGGGGAGTTTCTTGCCTTTTGGGAAGTCTGAGGTCTTCTGCCAGCGTTCAGTAGGTGGCCTGTAGGAGTTGTTCCACATGTAGATGTATTTCTGATGTATTTGTGGGGAGGAAGGTGATCTCCGCATCTTACTCTTCCGCCATCTTGAAGCTCCTCTCAAAGTCTTGCTGAAAGATTTAACCAGGGGTTAGGTCTGAGTGGTTCAATATGGTATCCAGTAACATGTAACTATTAAGTGATTCAAGTGAGTCTAAGGTGACAGAATAATTGAATTTAAATTTTGGGTTTTTTTAAATTGAAGTAAGGTTGATTTACAATATTGTATTAGTTCCAGCTGTACAGCAAAGTGATTCAGTTATACATACATGTAAGTTTTCCATTATAGGTTACTACAAGATATTTAGTATAGTTCTGTGTGCTATACAGTAGGTCCTTGTTGTTTATCTATTTTATATATAGTGGTGTGTAACTGTTAATCCCAAGCTCCTAATTTATTCCTCCCCCACCTTTCCCCTGTAGTAACCATAGGTTTGTTTTCTATGTTTATGAGTCTGTTTCTGTCTTATAAATAAGTTCATTTATGTCATTTTTTTACATTCCACATGTGATATCATATGATATTTGTCTTTGTCTGACAATTCACTAAGTATGATAATCTCTAGGTCCATCCATGTTGCTGCAAGTTACATTATTTCATTCTTTTTTTATGGCTAAGCAGTATTCCATGGTATATATGTACCACATCTTCTTTATCCATTCATGTATCAATGGGCTTTTAGGTTTTTTCCACGTCTAGGTTATTGTAAATAATGCTGCTGTGAACATTGGGGTGCATGTATCTTTTTGAACTAGAGTTTTCATCTTTTCCAGACATATGCTCAGAACTGGGATTGTTGGATCACATGGTAACTCTATTTTTAGTTTTCTAAGGAAACTCCATACTGTTTTCCATAGTGCCTGCACCGATTTACATTCCCACCAACAGTGTAGGAGGGTTCCCTTTTCTCCACACCCTTGCCAGCACTTACTACTTGTAAACTTTTTGATGATGGCTATTCTGACCGTTGTGAGGTGATATCTCATTGTAGTTTTGATTTCTCTAATAATTAGCGATGTTGAGCACCTTTTCATGAGCCTGTTGGCCATCTCTATGTCTTCTTTGGAGAAATGTCTATTTAGGTCTTATACCCATTTTTTAAAAAATTAATTAATTAATTTATTTATGGCTGTGTTGGGTTTTCGTTTCTGTGCGAGGGCTTTCTCTAGTGGTGGCAAGCGGGAGCCACTCTTCGTCGCGGTGCGTGGGCCTCTCACCATCGCGGCCTCTCCTGTTGCGGAGCACAGGCTCCAGACGCGCAGGCTCAGCAATTGTGGCCCACGAGCCCAGCTGCTCCGCGGCACGTGGGATCTTTCCAGACCAGGGCCCGAACCCGTGTCCCCTGCATTGGCAGGCAGATTCCCAACCACTGCGCCACCAGGGAAGCCCCTTATACCCATTTTTTGATTGAGTTATTTGTTTTTTGATATTGAGCTATATGAGCTATTTGTATATTTTGGGAAACTTTATTTTTTGTTTGTTTTTTTGCACTCTAATCCTAGGTTTATTCAACACAATTCTTTTAGTCTACACAACAAAGTACAAACACAACATTATCTAAAATACTACAAAGTTGCAAAACTCAAAGCAGAAAATTTATAGTACTGACTGTACAATAAAAGCCAAAGAAAGCAATGTACACATGGCCAAGGTGACCTGCATGACCACCATGAATGCTAGCACAACAGGGGGTTCTGCAGAGCTGGCTCTCAACTTGCTCACCAGTTTCAGAGAGAAAGGGAGACGTGGGTGTGAGTGTGTGCACATGCCTGCACGCACATGAGTACATGTGAAAAGAACCATTTGGGGCAGATAACAGGGGCTATTTGACCCTAGAGGTCAGAAGAGGACTCAAGCAGGGGAGCCGGGCCAGACTAATGGGAATGGCAGTTGCATAAAAGCACGCCCTTTCTTAATGTTGTTATTTTTTTTTTTTTTTTGCGGTACGCGGGCCTCTCACTGTTGTGGCCTCTCCCGTTGCGGAGCACAGGCTCCGGACGCGCAAGCTCGGCGGCCATGGCTCACAGGCCCAGCCACTCCGCGGCATGTGGGATCTTCCCGGACAGGGGCACGAACCCGTGTCCCCTGCATCGGCAGGCGGACTCTCAACCACTGTGCCACCAGGGAAACCCTATTTTTAATTGATTTTAAACTAATACTTGATTCAGTTATGGAATAATTTTAAGTATGTTTGGAACAATTTGGATATGTAAATTTATTCTTTAAAGTATAAATTTTATTAACTCTAAATACGGATCAAGTATTTCTGATTAAAAATTTGGTGTCCAGATTTTGTAGATAAAGTATAAGAAAAAAGATGGCAAAATATTGATATTTTAAAAATATTGAGTGCATGTTAAAATGATAATATTTGGGATATTGAGTGAAATAAAATATATTAAAATTATTTTCCCCTTTCTCTTTTTACTTTTTAAATATGGCTACTAGAACATTTAAAATTATGTACGTGGCTCATATCATATTGAACAGGGCAGGGCTAGAGTATAAAGGAGCTTATTTGCTCTGCTTCAATGTTTGGGCTTTATCCTGAAAGCAATGGGAAGAAACAGGATCGAATTTACATATTCCATATTTACCTATCAGAAAATTTACCCTGGCAGGAATTTTAAGGAAATGGATTTGAAGGAAATAAGACCAGAGCTATGGAGATCATTCAGCTGAAGAAACGTAGGCAAGAGAAAATCGTGGCGTGAATAGTGGATGGCGGTGTGGATAGAGGAAGCAGCCATATTGTAGACTGCATATTGTAGACTGCATATTGTAGATTGTATACTGAGCTAGATTTCCTCAGTAAGACTGAATGAGCAGTGTCCAGGTTGACTCTAGGCTATGAGGACTGGGGACCTGGATAGATTCTCTGGGACGAAGCCTAGAGGATGACGAATGGAACTTAATTTACGTGTCAGACTAAGTGCCACCCCTGATTCCTTCAGCTCATTTAATCAAATTGCACTGGCTCCCACAGCCAAAATATTGCTTTTAGGAACTACTAGCTTTCCTATACTTTCCCAAATATGCTCCGAAGCTAAGAAGCACAAAATTAAGTCCTGAAACTATCTCTCTCTACCTCTCCTTAAAAACAACAACAAACAATCCAGAAATCTTGCAATCTCGTCACTACCACTTGGTGAACATAGTTAACAGCCCTCATTTTGTACTCAAAGAGCTTCTGGAATGCAAAGGGAATATTTTAAAAATGAGGATGAAAGAGAAGGTTTGGGGGAGACATTCCTCCCCAAGGGAAGCAATGCAGTTCCATGGAAACAACGGAGGCTTGGAGTCCAGACACATCTGTCCTTAGATCCTAGTTTTGCCCCTTTCCGGTTCTAACTCCTGGCACATGAAAGACTCACAGTGAATATCTGTTGAACAGATGCAGTTTACGTAACTCCTCCGAGCCTCAGTTTCCTGATCTGAATAAACGAGGCAATGATTTTCACTATGAAGAGTTGTTTTGCACATGAGATCAGCTTGTATATAGAGTCTGACACTTAAAACTCATTAGGTGATATTTTTGATTACATCTTGGAATAAAACTAAAATAGAAGGCAAAACTCAAACGTTGCGCATGACCCACTTTCCATTCAGACTACCATTTTTCAGATTTCCAGGGCAAGGTGGACATGGCTGGCATATATCACCTAAATCATAAGGTGAACCTAAGCCCCAAACTCTTGTGAGCATCAACCTTCAGCTTTCTCTCCAGCAAGTCTCCAGGCAGCACAGTGGGATCACTACCATGGCTTTTGTTAATTGTCTTCTTTTCCTTGTCCTTCTCCCCCACCTCCATGCCCCCTGGGGAAGAAATCTTAGAAACTCAAAATGCTAAAAAGAGGACAAGAGGGATCTGAGCCAGAACAAAGGTGTTGGATTACCCACATACTCATTAACTAAAGTTGGCTGTTCCTGAAATGGCAGCTGACGCTATTGTGTATTAACTGAAAGGATCACCGCCTGTGACCTGCCCTCCTTTCCATGCTGAGTGTGCAGCAGCAGTCTCCAAGTTTTGCTTTTTATCACAGCTTAACAAATATTTAGGCGTAAAGTACAAAAAGCAGGCCAATCACTCTTCTCTGTCATCTAAGAACAATACAACTCTTCTTCCCAAACATTTTGCAAGGAACTAACCCACTCTCACCCACTGGGCTGGAAAGGGGACACCTAAGAGCCATTAAGAAGTATGGGGCAGGCTGCACGTCCAGGGAAATGGCCAAGAAATGGAAAGCTTGTCCAGACATTGGCATGATAACGTTCCCAGAGAAACAAGGTCCTGAACCTTTCATCCATCAAACCAGCGTTTGCAGAGTGGCTCTGTTGTATCCTCTTATGTCTGATCCCACTGGAAGATATGATCCGGGTCCTCGAGAACCTTATCATTTATCAAGATCAGCAAAACACACACTTGAAAGAAACAGAAGTCAACTAAGCACTTAATGGGTGATATTGACTCCTAAGTGGAAGAAGTGTTTCCAGAAAGGAGAATCGATGCGGGCTGTTGATGCTGAAAAGGTGTACGTGAAGAGGATAGAGGTTAAGCGAGGCTACGAAGGGTGAGTGAGATTTCAGTAAAGAAGGAATGGAGGGAGGATGTTGGAAAGTTCTGATGTGTTTGGGGTGGGACTGGGGAGGGAGAGTCAGAGGTAAGCAGGTGCTGATAAGTAAAGTACATGCTACCCACTCAACATCCTCACCCTCACACTATATTTCACTCAATCCTCTCCTCAGTTTCCCTCCTCTCTCAAGCCTCACCTCACACTTTTCTTTCGTTAACCTTAAATTCCCCCTCTTCAATATCTGTATCCACCACCCTTGCTCGTAAATGGACTTAAAATCACTTCTAATGTCTTGTGTATGGAATTCTTAGCTTCCAAACAAAAGTAAAGACCCTTGTGAGTTCCCAGCACAAGGCAGAACACATGCTCAGTGAATACTACCCAGGGGCTGAAGTTGAATTTATTTCCTTCCACAGCAAGCCCCTGAGAGGACCAAAGAGTTCCATGGCTGCTGTCCTGGCATTCTGGAGAGACGTGGGGGACCGAATTTTGCTAAAAACTGCAAAAGAATCCTTAGGGAAGACAAGAGCTCTGAAATTGTAGGGTCATTTGATAGCTAGCATTGAAAGCACTCAGTTTGTCTGTCTCTCTGTTTCTTTTTCTTTCCTGCCTTCTCTTTATTTATTTAAATTTTTTTTTCCAGAATTTTCCACAAGTGGGTTCATTCACAAAGAGAAAGCCAAGTTTTGGGTACAACACCTTCACAAAGCAGAGGCCTTTGAAAACATTGGTCTGGATCCAGACACAATGCCCTTCCCCCCGCTCACTCCATCCCTAAATTACTCCCTATAATTTGTTCAGCTTGATGCTGCCCTGAGTGTCCAGGCGGTTGGGACCCTCAGCCCCTTTGGGACAAGAAGGGAAAGGCATCCTTCCTCTCCTCTCCTCTCAGAGGCTCTGAGGCAGCTGGCCCTCTGCCTGGCTATGCCAGAAAGTGGCATGACCACCAGGGTGACTGTGGTCAGCACAGGAAGAAAATCTCGGGTATTCACAGCTAAACTATGGTCTGAGAAATGCTGGCGACTGAGGGTTGGCTGGGTAAAGGAGCGAGAATAGCAGCAGAAATGCACTCTTTGACTCTGCTTCTCCCCGAAACAGCCTCTGCAAGAACCAGAGAAAGGATCCCAATGTTCATGGCGGGGCTGGGCAGTGGCGGCTCCACGGTGAATGCCAGGGCTGGCTCAGCAGGGCTCTCCTTTGGGGTCTTCTTGAGGGTAGCAGCGATTCTCAAGGTCCTTCCCATGACATGGGAGTAGCCCCTAAGAAAGAGCCCCCTGGAGCCCAGGATTTTCCAGTCCAGTTGAAAATCCCAGATGCCTCTTCCACTGGAGACACTGTTCCCATTATTTCTGAGCTCTAGCCACATCAGCTTGTGCTGCGGAGGCCCTAGGACCTGCGTCACCGAGTTGAGTAAGGAATCTACCCATATTAGTTGGATTTTTTCTTTCAGTTGCTCCTTTTCACAGTGGAACAGAAGTAGGGCAGGCTTCTCTCATGGTACCTGTGTCTGGCCTCTGCATAACTAAACTTCTTCTGTCCTTAACTCACCGCCTTACGTGGGCCCTAAAGAGCTGGGAAACAGATAGGAAGTTCCCTCTTTCTCTTTCACCCCCTTTCTGTTTCATCTTGTTCTTTAAAACACATGAGCCTGGATGTGGACAAACATATTTGTAGCAGAAGCTTGCAGCCTGGGACCGGGTCATGTGCTCTATGCTCCTTCTTTATTTTTATTCACTTAAGAGAATCAGAAAAAGCACAGGAGGCCCTCAGGACATGCAAATTAAATGTGGCAGCTAAAATTGGCATCTTCAGGAGCAGCTCAAGCAGGCTGGCACCCACCAAGCAAAGCATTTCAAAGAAGTTGAGGCTGCTTGGCCAAACTGAGGAACACCTTGGGGTGGGAGTAGGGGTGGCAGTTGAGAGGAAGCAAGCCCTCTCTCCTTAGAAGTGAGCTTTGCACACTGTCCTCCAGCTAAAGAAAACAGGAGGGGGGCTCACTTATCCCCAGGCCTGCAACGTGGATGCTTGTTTTTTTCTTCCGTAAAGACTGATGTTTAAAGAAAATCCTCTGGCGGGCCGACTGCAGTTTTGTTGGTACCAGAGCAATAGAGCTCTTGGTTATAAATACGCGAAGCATAATGAAAAGATTACGGTTCCGTGGCCGGGGTGCAAATTGGTCTGGGTTGTTTACTGCCTGAGGAATGCCTTCCCTCCACCCTTCTCTCCCAGTGCAATCCCACACACAGAGGAGAGTCCACGAAGACAAAGACCTTTTCACATCCCATTTCTCTGCTTCCCAGAGCTTGCTCCATTGTGGACCTGGCCACGTCACCGTGAGGATCCACCCCTGGGCGGGAAGGGCAAGGTGGAAGGGAGGCAGTGAAGGAAACGGACTCCCTGATCCAGGACTGGCCAGTCTGTTGGGGGCCTCAGCGGGTTCTGTACGATGCTTGGCTCACACAGAGAGGGTTGGTATTGGACTAGCCATGGATTTGGGTCGGCTTCAATGATCTCTGAGAGATAAGGGGAGGACACTGAACTTTCCCAGTGTCCATGCTGGCGTGGATGTACATCTTTAGGACCAGGCTAAATCTGTTCTAGAAGAGGGTGACTGAATGGGTGATTAAATCCCAGGCTTGGAATCCTGGCTTTGTCATTTACGAGCCCTGGGTTCTTGGACACGTGACTTGGCCTCTTTCCCCACACTGGCTTTCTCTGCCCTGTGAAGTTGAAATGAGCCAAGGAGCACAAAGCCTCATGCCCGGGACATGGGACGTGCTTAGTCAGCGAAGGCTATCACCAGAGCACCAGATACCGGGGTGATGGGGAGTTAGGAATGGCCTTTCACTGTCTGTCCGCGGCTTCCCAGGACCCTGAGTTTACTTGAAATCTCTTTCCTGCCTTAGCTCTGCTGAAGCCTCTGGTTTCGGTCTCCCATCAGCCTGGGACTGCTACTACTTGCTGCCGTTCTTTTGCCAAATCTTAGAGTTCACCACTCTGTCTTCCTGGGCAGCTTAGTATTTGAATCCTTCTCTTCTCCTGCCTTGTCACTTTCCTCAAGAAAATAACATCATATACCGCAGCCCGGAAATGAGGCAGAAGAGTTTCCTCACTCGATTCAGGGTTAGGTTTTAAATCTTTGCATTTGATCCCAGGGGTTTCCTCGGCTCGATCAGTGAGGCAATTTGCACACGGATGCTTAGCTTGTCTGTAAAAGCCAGGTCTGGAATTTAGTCTCCTAAGCATGAAAGAGATAAAGGGAAGATAATTCTATCAGAGCCCTGACGGTAAACAGTGGCGCGCTCAAACTGGATAATGTGAGGGCTTGATGCAAGGACTATTGACAAAGATGCGGGCAGGGTGTAGGGGAACCACAAGGGATAATGCAGTACCCCAGAGCAAGTAACAATGGGGATGGTTAGCACCTCTAAACCAGAAGGGACCGGGAGAGGGGGCTGTTACCAGAAGTGGATTCACAGAGCGGTGAGGAAGGGGCTGTTTGACAGAAGCTGTGACCCTCAGCTGAGGGATCCAGGCTTGGCAGCCCCAGGAGATAGGAGCAGGGGGAATAGTGCCCCCAGCCTCGCTCTCCTCCCTCCTCTGTATCTCCTGCCCATGAAGAGCTCCCCTCTGGCTGAATCTGCTCAGGAGCTGGAAGGGATGAGACCCATGTGGGAATCCCTACTGGTCAGCCTTCCCTGCCGCGGGCAGAGAGCAGGGTAGAGAAGAGCACATTAGGGAAACAGAAGACAAGAAGCCTTGTGTGTTGGAGCAGGGGTGCGGGGAGTGGGAATCAGTAACACACAGAAGACCTGCACTGATCTCAGTAAGTATAAAATCTGGATACCCTTGTCAGTGAGCCCTCACCCTCTCAACCTACAACCTACTGATTCCTACTAATTTCTCTCCCTCTCTCTCTCTCTCTCTCTCTCTCTAGCAAAATATCCAATTTCCATGGAACTATTTCTTCTTTTAAACAGGCTACAAGTTGTTTAGTAATATATTATGAAATTTACAAATAATGAATAATTAAACTAGAGTAATCACAACAAAACAAAACACTGTATGGTAATAATATCAGTAAGACTTGCAGTAAGAAAGAGCCTTACTAGAATGTTTTTCCATATCGCTCATCTCCCTCCGGAAAGCTGAGGCATGTGAAGTACACCTATGCCCACCACCTTTCTCCTCTCAGTGCCCATCCATGAAGGAAGGAGACACAATGCTTCCAGCCCCTTAGTGCTTTCAGGACACGCTCAGTTACTTTTCCTTTGTGGCCACCATCAAGTCCATCAGACTCACTGATGCCAGCACTTTTCTCCTCCTTGCCTTCATGAAAACATTTGTCCTGTGTCCCATGCCTTAGAGACCATATTCTTCCAGAAAACTACTAAAATAACTTGTGAACAAGATTTTAGGTCCAACAGTACTTTCTGTAGTATCTTCTTTATTCAAACTTCTTTCGTATCTTTCCACCTCAGAGCTTGTCATTTTTAGTTGTCCTGTCTCTGGGGTTAACAGTGAAGAGCAGAACTTCTCTCTGGCCTCCTTTTTTCACCGTGTTGACTGAAGATTAAAATCCTTATATGGAAGTTTTCCTTAGGTTGGGTTCCCTGGAAACAGATTCCGAGGCAGAGAGTTGCAGGCCGAAAATTTATTGGGGAAGTGTCTTGGGAGCTGGATGTACCCATAAGAACCTGGGGAAGGTAGGACTGGGGAAGGCAGAAGCTGCGCCACAGAAGCGTCAGCCATTCCTAGGGAAGCTCTGAAGCTGGGATGGACCTTCAGAGATGTCCTAATTGAGGCAAATGTAACAACATTTGCAGCTTCACATCAGCCAGTCATTGGCCACTAGCTGTCCCTGGGAGAGAGGAGAACCTTAGGTGAAGTGGTTCTCTGTAGCCAAGGACAATTCTTAGTGAGCCATGTAGCTATGACCTGTCAGCAGCTGATAGTCCTAAGACCCGGGGCACGCTGTTCCTGAAGAGAGGACCTTGACAGAGTCCCGCAGCATCCATTCTAGGCCACTCAGATCCACTTGCATCTCATAGTAATTTTGCCCCATCTGGAAACAGCGTCTCCAGGGTTCTGGTTAGTCTTGTTTCTTGCTAAAATTTAGAAGCACTAATGGGATGAACAATAGCCCAACAGCTGCAGTTGACCTTTCATTCATAACTGATACTCATGGTCCTTATCCTCTACCACTCACCCTAGGTTTCTCTCACATTCAGCCAACACATCTACTTGTCCAGGTAGATCACGTAGCGGGGGTCCTAGACCCTCTTTGCTGAGTTACCAAGTCCTTCTCAGGCTGTGGCTGGTGCCTGTGCATAAGCCACTAAACCCAGGCATGGGAGCACCAAAAGACACCCATCCAAGGCCCTACAAGCAAAAAAGGCAAACCCATACCTGGAACGTGTGTCAGTCCTAGTCAAGATAAACTACTCCTCCACCTAGAGTGGAAAAGATTCAAAAGAATTGATTTGATACCAAACTACTGACTGGTCTACTTGAGTGCCATATTGGAGACCTGCCATTACTCTTTGTCACAGGCAGGTTGGATGGACATTTAACAGCAACATTAGCTAAACCAGCCCTTGTAAGTGAGTATGCTGTTGGGCCCATGCATAAGCCTTCATCTCTGCCATCATGGCAGCTCTATTCATGAGTCCACTGTACAAGCATTGGGCTGAAGAGAACAGAGGCCGGATATCTACTAACAGAGCCACTTGGTTATTTAGTACCTCTTCTGCAGTGTATGCTATCTGGTAGAGCCACCATCACAGGCCCAGCCAAGTGCCTCCTTCCCAGACGTCTTTGTCCCCCATCTTTCAATTGTTCTCTTAAAAACCCTGGCACACTAGCCAGGCCATCTGCCACACGCTCTGCTTCCGAGGACCATTCCAGATACCAACTGTTCTAGGTGGGGTGCCCTGGAAACCAGACTCTGCGATAGAGTGCAGAAGGTTTATTTTGGAGTGCACTCAGGAGACACATTTTTAAGAAACTGAGCAAGCAGAACTGGGGAGAGGGGCAAATTGAAGCAAGGAGTGCAGACTTTTTTTATTCTCGCATCAGTTAGTCGTTGGCCACAGGGTGCCCCAGTGAGGAGGTCATAATCTTAGATGAGACATATCTTCAGCAGAGGGCAATTCTTAGTAAGGGATATAACTATGTGTTGTCAAGAGAAAATATTTCCAGTAGCTTGGAGATGGTTATGTCAGTCCTGAAGAAGAAACTTAGGCAGTGAATCACAGTAGCCACTACAGTGTTAGACCATCAGTTTGTTCTAATTTAGGTTCAAGTTTCCTCTATTTCTGTGTAAGAAATTACCCAAAACTTAGTGGCTTAAAACAATATGAACATTTATTAACACACAGTTTCTGTGGATCAGGGATTTAGGAGCAGCTTAACTGTTTGGTCCTGGATCAAGGTTTCTCACAGGTTGTAGAGAAGATGTTGGCTGATCCTGCAGTCCTCTGAAGGCTTGACTGAGGCTGGAGGATCCACTTTCACAATGACTCACAAATACTGCTTGCACATTGGTGATGGCTGTTGGCAAGAAGCCTCAATTCCTGGCCACATGAACCTTTCCATAATGCTGCTACGAGAGTCCTCATAACAGAGCGGCTGACTGATCCCTGGGCATGTGATCCAAGAGAGAGCAATGCAGAAGCCACAATGTCTTTTATGACCCAATCTTAAAAGTTATACACTGTCACATCTATAAATCCTTTTGGTAATCACATTGTCCCTATTCATTGTGGAAAGATGCTCTACAAGGGCATGAATACCGGAAGGCAAAGACCATTGGGGTCATTTTGGAGACCAGCTACAACAAAGAGGTAGCTAGTCTACCTCTACTTCACAAATCTAGAAGTCTTGAACCAAAGGTCCTTCTGTCAAATGCTCATGTCATTTTAATATTAACTCAGTGTCTAAGAGGGGTGGGGGCTAAAGAGCTATGAATAGCCAGGACTTGAAGGTGGTTGGAATCCATCACTTCCCTCCCTGCTACATTGTTTAATAAAGTACATGCAACTATGTTTCCAGAAAGCAATCCATCACCATAATAATATTCTTGTGCTACAGATTATACCAACATTTAAAATATATTATTTATTGCCCTAGAAATAGGTTGAAAAGTCATATTATTGTGCTCAAAGAGCTTGTGCCAAAAAAATCGCATTGCTTCTGATTGGGGTCTTCTCACATTTTCCAGGATTCTGTAGAAAAGCTTATATATCATCATCTTGGAAATCCAAACACTAAATAGTGGTCTTATGATTATTTTACACTTTTATTCAAGACAAAGTATCTAAGTTAATGATTGGTGACTACGTGCATAAACAATTATTAAGGCCTGTTAGCTAGTGCTCCAAAGGTAAAGAGCTAAACTTGGCTTGAGAGACACTACAAAGAAAGAAAAATACATGGTTCCTGCTCTTAAAGACATTGGTATCATGTGAGGGAGATAGCACAAACCCATAATGATCTCATAAGAACTAAACAGATGTAGAAACCAAACTGGAAACTTCCAAGGAAACAAAATCTTAGCAAAGTTCTCTCTGGCCTCCATTGATCATCAAACACTTTTCTAACCTAGAAACAAGCCCAATTTGAAAATTGAAGAGCAAATCCCTCCTGCTAGCTTTATGTCGGGATGAAATGGAAGAGGCGAGGAGGGGTCTGTAGTCCTTACTGCCCGTCACCTTAGTGGCCCAGAGGAGTCAACCCCAGCTATAAATGGAACGTTGCCTCCAAGATGCCCTCTCTACCCACCAGATCACACCACATCCCCTTGACTGAGGGATGCCCTTTTGCCCAAGGCTGTAATTCATTTCCATGACTACCAGGAAGGCCAGAACAACACATTCCTCCCAACAGGAGCTACATTTATTTTGTAGGTAGAAAATCAACATCCTTTATTTTGTGGAGACGTGTACAATTGGTTTAAAAGCATTGTACTCAGGTCTGATAGGAAAAGTCTATGTGACCTGAACTTAGCTGACATGCTGGGCTTGGAATCAAGTGGACTGAGATCTTTCATTTATTTACTCATCCATTCAACAAATTTATTGCTCATGCAGGTACTGTGTTAGGCAAGGAGAACATAGAGCTTAAAAGAATAAATAAATAAAAGAGTCCCTGTTTTAAGATCCTCAAGTTTAAAGGGAAAATAGACAAATATGATATTAATTCATAAACCCTGTGATAGAAATGTGCGATGAGCTTTGGGAGAAAAATCTTAGAATTTGTTAGGTAAAGATAGGGAAGAAAATGTGCTCTAAGCAAAAGAAACAACATTTTCTAAGACACAGAAACCAGAAAGAACATGATTTGTTCAGTTAATTGCTAACTCTAGCTGGACTTTGGGGAATTTGTGGGGAGCAGGTAAGAGATAAAGCTGACAAAAGTCTGATCTGGACAGATTTGGCGAGCCTTGTCTAAGAGTTAGGGTTTATTCTGAAGGTAGTTTAGAGCTTCTGAAAGATGTTAAGTGGAGTGCAATGATTATATTTGCTAAAAAAAAATCACTCTGGGAACAGTAAAGAAGAAGGATAAGAATGGATCAGAATGGATCCCCAGGGAATTCCCACATTTACGAGGGAAAACAGAGCCAAGAGGAAAACCGAGATGGAGTAGTCAAAGAATTAAGAGGAAATCCAAGCGAGAGTGGTTTTGTGGACTAGAAGGAGAGTATTTCAAGTAGGGAGAGACAAGAGCATCCAATGCCATACAGAGAATAAAGAAGGCAAGGATTGAAGTATGTCCATTAGAGTAGCAACCAGGAAGGCATTAGAGACGTTAGTGAGAGGAATTTTGTGAAGTGGGAGAGGTAGACTGTGGGTAAGGGGAAAACGGGAGCCAGGAAGAAGAGACAGAGAGGACCACCTTTTTAAACATCCTGGCTCTGAAGGGATGAAAGTCCCTCATTAGAGGAAACATGCAATGCAAGGATTTTATTCTATTTTTTTTTTGAAGATCAGGGAGATTTGAGCATATTCCCATGTGAGTGAAAGATACAGGAAAGAGCGCAGGTAATTAAAGGGGCAAATTCCTGAAGATGTGGGAAGGAACAGGATCTAGGGCATGGTCGCAGGGCTTTGCCTGAGACTAAACACACCTCTCCCATGGTCTAATGAGAGTGCGGGGGAAAGATGGCAGTGCTGAAGTGGAGGGGTCTCCCTCTGACACTTCTGCTGCTGTCTGTGAAGTAGAGAATAAGGCCTCTTCTGGGAGTGTAGGGGCAGGTGTTGGTGGGCTTGAAGACTTGGGACAGGTAGAACAGTTGGAAATAGGTACTGTGGAGAGTGGGAGAGAGAGCCTGTCTAGGTGAACTTGGAAGAAGTCTTGTGTTAAGAGGAGGGCTTCTCTCCTCTGATATGGGAGGAAAGAGAAAGTCTGGTGCTGCGAGATTCTGTGATGTCGGGGAATTCAGGTAACTTCCCAGTCTTCCTTCTTCCTTGTGTGAATTCTCTCTGAGGTTTCTCCCATGTTAGCTCTCAGTTCTGTTTCTTTTCTTACTCCTTTAAAAAAAAAAGTAACTATACATCAACAAACTGGCAGTGTGTCATAACTGAGGGGAGACTGCCCTTCCTCTCTATGTGCCTGAAATAACGAAGTGATTCAGCTTCTGGTGTATTTATTAGAGTCCAGTTAACTTCCATGAAAATAGAATCTATTGTACCATCTTTATATATTTAAACCTTTAGTGACAGCAACTCCTGGAACACATCCAGTGCAAAGCCCTGGCAAGGCCCTCAATCTATGACAATGCTTGTTTTCTGAACACGTTAGATAGTTGCACTCAATTCAATAGGCATTTAGGAAGCAACATCCGTGTACCTGCAACTATCTCGTCAAATCTAGATAAAATTCTCCTGTTTTGTTTGGGGCACAAATAACAACTCTCTGTCATCGTGTATCTCATTTATGGAAACTTCTATAACCACAGTAATGGTATAACTCTTAGAAGTTTATTTTCGACAATTCTTTCTTCCAAAATTCTTCCATGGTTTAAAAACAAAACAAGAACACACATACAAACAAAATCCAAGCCCTCCTCTAGCTAATTACTGCTCACTCTGATACCCCAAGCGCTGAAATGGGGGGAAAGGCTTGAAGATGAGATCAGTTTGTGAGAATGGAGAAGAAAATAATAAACTCAAATCCCTCAACCAATTATTTCTCAGAAACAAAACTTGTGTCTCTTTGGCCTTGCTTTTATTTTGGGAAACGCAGAAGCCCTGGGCAGGGATGGCCTTCCCTTTGACTTGGTGTTTGGGCCATTCCCACTGAGAGCTCAGGGAACTGGTTCTCCTCCCCCCAGAGCTATTACCCTTTCACTTGGAGAGCCTGACACCTCATCATGGTGGGAAGTTGGGACAATCCCTCGGCTTGTGCAGCCAGCACTTTCTCATTTTAATTATACTACAGGGAGAAGCCTGCAGCCCGCTGCCTTCAGTCCAAGGGCAGCCGTGGTGCTGCCTTCAGTCCAAGGGCAGGATTGGAGAATGGGCTCTTCTGCTTTTCTCCTTCTGATGACCTGGGCTCTATTGTTCAAGGACCACATCCTTTCAAAACATTTTACATTAGCAGCCATACTCCATATCATTTATCTAGTCATTTGTTGAGTTTACTCTCTGTCTTCCTGTGAAACTGTACCACCAAGAAGGTGGCATTAGGCCTCTTTTCTTTACTCCTATTTCCCCAGTACCTGGAACAGGTAGGTGCTCAGTAAGTATTTGCTCAGTAAGTATTTGAGTTCATTAAATGAGAATTAAACTGAAAGAACTCATGTTGATTCTCTTTCCACAATCATATATTCCCAGAGGTGGGAAGGAGGTAAGAATGGTGAGGACTTTGACTTTGATTCCTCAGCATCTGTAAACTATGAAGTTCCCAGCTTAAATGGTGGAATAAAGTTTTCTCTCCCTTGCAACTCATGGCTAGAAGTATGAGGATTGTTATAACTCCTGCTTCTTCTCCTGCTGAAGAGACCTGTGGGTGGCTGTTCATGTCACTCTCATGGGATGAATAACTGGTGTTTTGGGTAATGCCAGCAGCATTACAGAGTCATACATTTTGAGCCACTTTCTAAAAGGGTTTAGCCTATGGAATCCTTATATATTTCTAAAATCAAACTGTGTTGGCTCTTATTGGGATAATCATACACATTATTTTTCAAATGGGATACTTAGAGATTGAAAGGGGAAGCTATTAATTACACTGGACAAAAGACATAAATTGGGACTTGCCTAGAAAAACCAGGTTGAGTATATGATTACCTAGTAATTGGTATTTATTTATAAGACTTTTAGAAGCATGAGGTCCGTGGAGAGCAAAACATTAAAGTGGACTGACGAAGCCTTTAAGAAGTCTTTCTTCTTCTGCTATTGGGCACAGTTTTTCACAAATTATCCCAAGTAGGAAAGACCAATCCTCCATCACTGTTGGGAACCTCTCCCATCTCAACAAGTTCCTTGATACTCACACTTTCTATCCACATAACTCGTGCATACTTGTCGTGAAGACAGAAACGCCAGCTATGAGCAATTAGGAACAACCTTTTTTTTTCCCCTTGAGCCAAATAATTCCAAGGCCTTTATATCAGTTTCCTTCTTATGTTATTTTCCAGTCACTTTATCAGATTTCCTGGTCTCCTCTGTGCCTTTTCCAAGGTTCTCTTTGGGTGCCCCTAACATTTGATACCCAGAATCAAGCCCAGTATTGCAGGAAGGATCTGGCCGACTTGATTTACAACCGTACCATAGCTGCGAAAACGATCTCGCAAGGGAATGCAGCGCTGGTTCTCAGCCTCTGTTACAGGTCAACATTCATCTCTGAACATTCCTTTAAGAATTTAAAGCCTACCAGTGTGCTACCTGTTAGGCCCTGACCACACTGTCATCTCCCAGACAGCAACAGCTAGTTCTGGAGTAATCTCTCAGTAACGAGCTACCACAAAGACCTCTAAGCTTATCTTGTCTAAACATGAGATGTGAACGACTTTGTTAATTTTGCCGTTGTAGAGTACTCCTTTCACAGGCATTTTGCACAGGAAAAAGTGAGCAGGTACTCGAATGCCACAAACAATGTTGAGAATGTGGGAACTGTCTCATGCTGCTGGGACAGTCAGCGCCCAGGAGGCCCGCCTGGCAAGAGGAACACGATGGCTGAATGCACGCATTGTGTCATCCTTGATTCTTGCTTGGCCGACCCAGACACACAGACTCCAAGACTGACAGGGCCTAAAGGGCCCCTCCAGGTGGGCAAATGCACCCGCCTCACCTTATGAATGACAAGACTGGACGGCAGGTTCTTCCTGTCAAGACAGGCCTTAGAGAGGACGGAACAATGTGTCTCTAAACATCATTTGGGGTTTTAGTAAAGTCCGTGCCTCTTTCATCTGATATGATTTCTTCCAAAAAGCAAGAGCTGTTCCTAACTTCCGGATCTCTTTCAACACAGTTGCTTTAATAAGGAACAAAAGAAAAATGAGTTTAACATCTCTTTACACTGAAATCTTCTATGGGGGAGATAAATCAAGCACTCCTCATTTCTATTCAAGCTTCAACAAGCTGCAAAACATTGACTCTTACCTCCACCTGGAAAAGTTTGGGGAGAGTTGAACTAGCTCACAAGACTGAGGGGAGCTTGTTATTTAAAGGATCCCTGCAGAAATCTTTCTGTAAAAGAAAGAATTCCTCATTCCATCCTCTTTTCTTTCTTTCTTTGATGTTTTGTAAATTATATTTTCGGAGATTGTGGCTGGGCAAAGTGAAGACTGTTTGTACTTTCAAAGTCTGGAGCTTATACTAAAAATAATTGGTATTAGACCAAAGGATGTGGAGGTATGTTTCCCTTCCACATGGGCTCTCCTTCTGAAGAGGGTTATATCCGTCCCTGTGCGCCACCCTTCCCACGCTCAATTCAAAGCCAATAATTGTAGTAACAATCATTTTCATTGTATGCCTTCCCTATCATTCTTAGCTTCTGTGGGCAGATATCTGAAAACCAGGCTTTGCTTGGTCAGTCACACAAACTGAAAGTACATTTTTGTCCTGTCATTGACCGATAGCTTATTCCTGACAGCAAGAATGACCCCAGATCTTGTCAGAAATAGAAACACAGAAATTGAAATCATGTGGCCTCCCTCTGTAGAGGTTTTAAATGGGGCCAGGAAGGAACAGGCTTCATCCTTGAGGGGCGTTTCACCTCCAGGAGCCCAATCTCTCACTCAAAAATATCTGGTATTTATCGGGCAATAAACTAGCAATTGCAATTAAGTCCAGCAAATGCTGATGACTCTTCATTTTACATTCTTAATATCGACACTATATTCTGACAGACCTGGTCCAGGAAGTCTCCCCAGCTTGACTGAATCAGATTCATGGGGATTTCTGTGCTTGCCTATAAGCTGAAGTGCATTTCCCCCCTTCCTTCCTTCCTTCCCTCCTTCCTTCCTTCCTTTCTTCTTTCCTTCTTTCCTTCCTTCCCCCCTTCCTTCCCTCCTTCCCCCTTCCTTCCTTCCTTCCTACCTTCCTTCCCCCCTTCCTTCCTTCTTTCCTTTCCCGTTCCTTCCTTCCTACCTTCCTTCCCCCCTTCCTCCCTTCCCTCCTTCCTTCCCTCCTTCCTTCCTTCCTTCCTTCTCTCTCTCTCTCCTTTCCTTCTTTGCACTTTTTTGGAAGAGAAAATTGTGGTGATGGACAGTGACCAGAAGGGAACTCCAGCCTTTGGAAAACCTTGTTAGTGATGTGGTAACAAGAGAATTTGTCAAACTCTACGGAGGCCAGCTGAAGCCAAAGTTATGGATTGATCCTTTTATTGTCTCTAGAATAAAAATACTTAGAAGGCAGAGAGCAGATCCCTTCTATATGAGATGCAATATTAGTAGATTGTGGGAGGTTGATAAACAAAGTTAGCTGAAGTTTAATAGCATTTGTTAGTAGCCTCCAAGCTCCCATATATACTAATTTGACCTTCCCAATTTCGATCTGAGAATTCATATCATCCCAGGGAAGCTAGTCTAAACTAATCCATGTATCCAGTCTCCTTTCTGTGGGGATCATTGGGGTGAACGTGCAACTTAAGCTAGTCCAACAGATTCTAAGGACTTCTGTTGGGAATGCTGGGACAAAGATGCTCTCTCCTCTGGATATGAACAAGGATTCACATGTTATATAACAGAAACTGCTTGCAGCCATCCTGCGACAGAAAGTATCACAGGATAAAGCCAATTTCATGGGAGGCAAAGCAGACAGAAAGAAATCAGGTCCATTTTGGCATCCTTGAGCCACTGGATTGAACTGTACTTGAAACCAAACCTACAGCTAGATTTTTCGGTTATGTTGAGCCAATAAATCCCTTTTACTGTTTAAGCTGAGGTGAGTTGAACTTTCCTGTATACACAACCCAAATATTTTTAATTTAGAAAATCCACATCTTTGACTAAAGGAAACAATGTGGGGCAGGATGGTACACACACACACACACACACACACACACACACACACACACACAGAAAGAGAGAGAGAGAGAGAGAGAGCACTTGGTCTCTGCACAATGCATTAGAATTCTTTGGGGAATACACACTGTGTAAGACACACCCTTAACCTGGTAGTCTAACTGTAAAATAAAATCAATGCACATGTTCAGTATTAGAAACTAATATGCAAATGGCATGCAGTGGTACAAAATGGAGTGCTCCCAGAGAGGGGGGAAGGTCAATGAAAGAGGATGAGAGGCTTCATGGAGGAGGTGAGATTTAGGCAAGCACATGTGGGAGACAGCTGGATGAAGAAGAGAAAAATAAGGTGAGAACGTGGGCCAAGAGACCCTGAGCGCTAACGCACCTTTAAAGGATTGTGACCCCCAAAGCCCCAGGCTCCATCAGTTTGCTTTGTATACTATTCAGCATGGTTTCTGGTGATGCGATAATAATAAGCTGAAACTGACCCTCTACTAAGAAAACCAATATAAGCTCGCTCTGGGCGCACACCACCACTTTCCCATGTGCAAAAGTCTAGGTGAAATTCAGCTGTCTAGGCTCTTCCCTTTCAGTTCCCTGCATAATTTCTGCCTCTGAGTTACAGGAAATTTCTTTCTGAAAAGCCATTTGGAGACAGATTGTAATATAATGCTCTCAAGCATTCCACTGTAACGATCGATAAAGGCAGCACTCCCTGCAGAAATAATCAAACACAGGATGGGATCTAATATGCACAGAGCTGATGTTTTAACTAGACTCAAGAAACTCACTGACTCTTTGCTCAAAGCTGTGGCCCGGTTCATCTTCCTGCCTTTGTCTTATATTTTTATATACTTTTAAGGTCAAGCTTTTTGAAGTAGCTTATAGTTATTTTATTCTATTTTAGTTGTTCAAGGCTGCAACCAAGGTCAAATCTACATAAAAATAAGCATGCCAGCAACCAGCAAAGAGGCTGTTATTCTAGGAAGAAATAACATGGCATCGTGACCCTGGGTCCCCCATGCGCCCTCCTCACACTCTCCCTTTGACTCTTTAAGGAAGAGGCTGAATGCTCATGGCTAGTATGTGCCAAGTAAACCAGAAGTGCTTTCTTGGAGAAGATAAGCTTTTCTAGTAAAAAGACATCCTGTCCATACTGAATCACCATGGAGTGGAGGATGGGAGATCGTGGCGGGACATCATTTTCATTCTATTAACTGGATTAGGAACAAGATGAAAAACAGTGTCTCTCGTTCTTTGTCTTCTCACCATGACTGTGTTTGCCTTCCCTTCCCTTTCTGGAACTGTTCTCTGTGGATATGTCCCACGATCATCAGATCAACATTCTGAGCTTGTGCTTAAAAACCACCTTTGGAGGATGCTAAATGCATCTTAAATAATAACGAGTCATAAACAACAACAACACCCTCTGCATACGATTTAAAGAAAATCATTCTCACTACGATGGCTGTTTTTAAATCTTTAGAAAATGTGAAGGAATTTATATTATAGTAACTAAAGAAATAGAATCCTTCAAATATTCCTGAGCTCAAGGCAGCATTCAGAGCTTTGACAAAGGGATTTTGGTGTTATCTTTAAGTGAAAATTGGCATCACTACAATTTATTAAATGGATGTTACTCTTCCCACCATCCCACCCATGGTGGCCCCCACCCCCTACATATTCATATAATTATAGAATTAGAGGAGGACGGTGATATCAGAGCCCTGTATGACTGAACTGGGGTCGGAGATGTTCAAGAACGTAATGACAGTGCAAGCATTTATTCTCGTGGGAGTAGGTTTATCAAGAAAGTGTCATTTGCCCCAGGCGGTTGAGAGGCCAGTACCTCTTCAAAAGTACTAAAGACATTAAAGACCCATTCCTACTACTCGGCAATAAAAAGGAATGAACTGTTGACACTCAGTACAACATCGATGAAGATCAGAATAATTATGCTCAATGGAAGTAGTCAGATTCCATTTATACAAATTCTCAGAAAATGTAAACTACTCCACAGCGATAGAAAGTAGATCAGTGGTTGTCTGGGGGAGGGAGGAAATGCAAGTAGGGGCACAAGAAAACTTTTCAAGTTGAATCATACAATCATTATATTAATTGTCAACTAAAAAATTGGCACTTGCCATCCACCTCTACGAGAATTAAATCACGAGCTGCTACAGCCGCTGCCCTTCAACATCCCCTGAAAGGAGTTCAGGGTGGAGATCAGGAATGAGGCACTCTGTGCTCTGGGAAAAACTGGCAGAACAGGTCTTCAGATACTTAGATATTTTCAGAAGCAGATTTGATGAGCCCAATTCTTGCATCTCCTCTTATCTAGAAAAGCACTAAAATCATGAATGATGACGCCTGCTCCTCGTGACCAGCAGCAAGTCTCTGCCAAACCCTGTGCTTGACTGCACATCCCCCTTCACCAAAATCATACACGGCACTGACCTTCCCCCTACCTCTTTGGAGCGGCTCCTCAGAGCTCTCTGTCTCCCAGGCTATAGTCCTCATTTTGCCCCAAATAAAACTTAACTCACGACTCTCACGTTGTGCTTTTTTTTTTTCAGTCAACAAATTGTGGTGATGTTTTTACAGGTGTATTCATACCTCAAAATGTATCAAATTATACACTTTAAATGGGTGCACTTTATTGTTTGGTACCTCAATAAAGCTGTTTTTGAAATGATAGACAACAGGGGATGAGGGAATGATGAGAGAAAAAAAAGTGAGGGACTATTTCTCCTAGTGTAGCCCAGACACTTTTATTGGGGTGCAGTTCCTTCCAGTTTCAACCTAGTTTCTCAAAAATGAATTCTTGTCCTGATACTTTATATCTCTAGAAAAGAACCTTACCTAAACCACAGCAAATGGATTACAAGATAACCACTTGTAACTAATTCATTTATTTCAACATCTAAAGAAATCCTCTCTTACTTTTTGGATATATCTTTTCACCTACACACCAAATATACATTAATAATATCTTTCTTCTGGATACTTAATACTCCTTTTTTATATATATATAAATTTATTTATTTATATATGGCTGTGTTGGGTCTTCGTTGCTGTGCATGAACTTTCTCTAGTTGCGGTGAGTGGGGGCTACTCTTCGTTGCTGTGCGTGGGCTTCTCATTGTCGTGGCTTCTCTTGTTGCGAAGCAGGGGGTCTAGGCGCACGGGCTTCAGTAGTTGTGGCACGCGGGCTCGGCAGTTGTGGCTTGCGGGCTCTAGAGCACAGGCTCAGTAGTTGTGGCACACGGGCTTAGTTGCTCCGCGGCATGTGGGATCTTCCCGGACCAGGGCTCGAACCCGTGTTCCCTGCATTGGCAGGTGGATTCTTAACCACTGCGCCACCAGGGAAGCCCGTGGATACCTAATACTCCTTATTGGTTGCCGTAAGCGTTTTGATGGGAAAGGTTTTACAATGCTCAGTCCTTAAATAATACATGTAATTGTGGGAAAATAAATGGGCACTTGGATGATTGACTTGGTTCCTCCAAAAAAAAAAAAAAATCTGTGGCAGGGAAGAAAAAGATAAACACAGATGGAAGATATGTAATAAGCAAATGCAATGAGAGGCTCTTGATGGGATGATTGTTGAATCAAATCAATTGTAAATAGACTTCTTTGTAACAACTGGGAGCTTTTAGGTATAGTGAGTGGGAAATGATATTAAAGAGCTTCATGAGCGGGAAAATGGCATGGCTGCACATGAAAATATCTACAGTGCTTAGAGCTGCGTACAGAAGTACCAGGGGGAGATATGACTGAGGCCTGGGATTTGCCTTAAAATTCTTTAGCTGAGAAAAGTGGGGAAGGCATGGAGCAACTGTGGCAAAACTCTTAATAACTGTTGAATCTGGGTGATGGCATTGGGGGATTCAGTAAACTATTCTTTTTCCTTTTGTATATATTTGAATGTTTCAAAATGAAACATTTTTCAAGAATTTGTTAAAGGACTTGTTACATTTAGAAAGAGGAGAGGGGCATGAATTCAAGAGGTGACCAAAGAAGAAAGGAAAGAATTGACCTGCGAATGAGCAGAGGGATTGAGAGAGTGGGAGTTGCGGTGGGTGGGCTGTTGGGTGGTGGGTACGGAACTGCCTCAAGTCTATTTCTAGACTACAAATACAGCCTGCCTGAGTGACATTGGAAAAACTGGAGAAACTGCTTGACCTCCCAGGTGTGTGTGAGGAGTAATGGCCTTGTCTGCAGCCCCAGTGGATGCACTGAGTTATTCAAGGGTCTCATATTCTCCCAACTGCCCTTCTGAGCTATGAGGGCTCTGTCCTCTCCAAACTGCTCCTGGATCAGATGACAGGAGGCCAGCCCGCAGGTTCTGCTCCTGTCGCCAGTGACGTTGATTTTCCAGGAGCCACGTAATCTCAGAAACACTACCATTTTCTCTGATGCATTTGAAGTTGGAAATCCATCTCTCTGTCTTGGGGCTCTTTATCCCTTGTGGTCCCCCTCCCAGTGGTACCACAGACAAGGACCAGGAGACAAGAAAAAGTGAGATGACCCCAAACAAGCTCTCCCTCTACGTATACAGGGCAAACCATGACTTCTCAAGGCCCACAAATTATAGGGAGAGAAAGGGTGGAAAAATCCAAGAAAAAAACACCCAACCATACCACCCATAAAAACATGCCAGATGGGAGGGGAAGATGACTATAATTCTACTGGGTTTCAAATGTATTTATTTAGTTCAGTCATTTATGAAACAAAACCCAGAAATTCCAGGCATCTCTCCTAAACAAAAGAACCACTAATGTTTGTTTCTGGTCAGCATGTAAAACTTGGTTAGAACCCAAATGTTAGACATAGGTTCCTAAGGAAGGTCCCTTACAGCCAGGCCTCAGATATGGAAGGCCTGCCATGCACATTCTTATCGAGCTGTCAGAGTTCAACACAGAGTTACCAACAACTGGAAAAACATTCAAGAGATGTTCTTCCTACCTATGTCAAGGGGAAACTTCCTCCAGAACAGTCACCAAAAAAGAAGTAAAGGTAATTATTCAAACCAGAGCACTGCTCCATTTTCTCACTGCCCCGAGCCCCCCAAAGAAATCTTCATTCAGACTATGCAGATTCTACAATGTTATCAGTCATCAACAGATTTCAACCTTCCTTGAAAGTGCTTCCAATTGTTTCAGTGGCTAAAACAACCTAAATCAACACTGGATATAGCAAAGAAAACAAACCACTTATAAACGTTCTCATACCTGCCAAAACTGGAAAGCTATAAATAGGGCAAACACTGTTCAAAAATATTTCTCAGGGAGAAAACAGGCGGAAAAGAGTGAATAATTTTTAAAGAAGGATTTTTTTTTAGTTAGTTCATTTTGCAACTTGGAATTTCTGTGGCCATAAGGAAGGGAGGAAAACATAACTCAGCCATGGTAATATGTTTCCTACACCCATAGGATGTTAAAATGCTGTCAGCTTGATGGAAGCAATCACATGGCATACGATATTGATAGAGTGTTTCAGTCAGTGTGTCAGTTCTCCTATAGCTTCTGAGAGAAAGCAATTTTTTTAATACCACTATTAGCCCTTTTGTACTTTTAAGAAAATAAGCTGTTTTCTTCCCAGAGAAACCTTAGTTTGTCAAGGTCGTTTAACTACTAAACCAGAACGAAGGTTCAAATAATACTGAATTGACCAACTCTCTCATTAATCATGCAATCTGTTGTATTTGTTTTGCAAGCATTTAACTCTATTGTTAAGTGGTCACTATTGTAGTTCTAAGGACCAGAAATCTTTGGAGTTGAATTATTTTAAGTTGGAATCTTGCTTCTGCCATTACTAGCTGTGTAAGCCGGGGTAAATTCTTAAACTCAACCTGCTTTGGTTATTCCAGAAGTGTCCCATGTGGCTTGCTTCTTAGAACCTTGTGATTAGTTGATCTGGCTACTGATTCAATGATTGAAAATAAGTCTATTTAAGGGAAAAGTCTGAGGGGATAAAATTATGTCTTTTGTGTGCAGAATACTACCACACCACTAATTTTCTCTTCTGTAAATTGAAAATTAAATGAAATAGCGTATGTAAAGTGCTCAACATAATGTGTGGCAATACAAGTATTCAGTAAATGATGTAGTTATTGTTAATAAATACCTTCTGATTAGAATTACAGATCCATCATTTCCTAGATTAAAAGGACTTCATTTATATGTACATATATGAATATAAGATGACAATAAATGCGATATACATGTAAATGACACCATTTTTCCAAGGGACGGTTTGATCCAAAAATGCTGGTGAAGCCAGGAACTTCATCTTCCTCCTCTACAGCCCAGCCTTGGCAACCCTGCTTCAAAATAGATGCTTTGTTCATTCTTTCACTAGTTTCCTCCCTTCTGTTTGGAATCTGAAATATTCTTTTTTTGGTTTCTGACCCTATGAAGCAGAAGAGCTACCAGACCAAGAGTATTCAGAGCCTGGTATTAAATTCTGAGGTGGCCCTGCCTTTATATGTGAAACTGCAACCTTGCTGCAGACCCTGAAGGACTTGTCACTCTAGGAAATGTTTCTCAAGGTCAAAAAGAAAATCAACAGGACTAAAGACTGACTATGGACCCCAGCATGTTGAGCTGTTTCACTCCTTTTGAGGGGCATTTTTAGAAACATGCCATTGCTTAATCTACGTAAGAAATACATACTGTGTGTGGTCCCCCAATATGCATATGGGCTACCCATGTGTAGGTTTTAATATTGTTTTTCGTTCTTTCTTATCTCAAGGTCTATATGTCCTAGAAAAACATGGTGGGAAGGCTTTGTTTCTACTAAGCGAGCTGCTCTTCCAGAAGAGACGGGTAAAGAGATGTGTTATCTGGGTCCCCTGAGAAGCAGATGCCACGATGGGATTAAACATGCTAGGATTTAATAGGGGAAATTTCTGTGACAGACCACATGTAGGCAGCCGATGTGGCTGGAGTATCCACGTGAGACCGATTTCAAATAGAGAGGAGGAAAGAAGTGTGGGTGGATGCATCCTAGATGGCCCTGCCGGCTACAGAAGTTTATCCGGGTCGCCAGGGAGTCCAGGAGTGAAAGTCAGCTGTCAGAGGAGTCCTGAGTCACCCAGGAACAGGCCTGCCTTGGAATCACTGCCGTGTACAGTCACGGGCTAGGCCCAGCCTGGAGAGTGTGACCTTGGTGCAAACAGGAGCTGGATCTCAGATCACAGCAGCTGGGGTCAGTTCTGCTCCCTGCAGCTGGCGGTTTCTGAGACACATTCTCATGGCTGCCCCAGGAGAAACAAGCACCAACTGCTGCAGGATCTCTTACAGAGAACTCAGGCAGCTGGAGAAGGGAGAGAGGCTGCCTGCGGAAAATAGGGGCTGACCCCTTTCCCCCCCAGGACACACACACACACACACACACACACACACTGTGAATACATATACAGTGCGGGAGACCTACATATTCTGAAAGGCACAAATACGCCTCTTTCTGCAAAACAGTATGCATCAGAGGAAGTCCCCGCAGCTCTGTGGGCTTGGGGTGCTGGCATGGGGACCACTGTCATGTTGACCATGGTTACTTACAGCCAGTTCCGAAGCAGAGGGGACAATGTGTCTTTCTTCTGGACAGGAAACATGTCTTAGAGGGGCAGTTAGTTGAAGAGATGAGAAGGAGAAAGGAGAAAGAAGAAAGAAGAAAAGGAGAGAAGAGCAGAGAGAGGGGGTGAGAGAAAGCCAAGAGCTTCTGATTCACATTCAGGCCTCCGTTCTGTGCTTTGCGTGTAACAGAGAAAAGGCCAGGAGAGCCCAGTGAGCTCAGTCAAATTCCCCCAGAGGGAGGGGACATTGGCAGCTGGGGGCAGGAAACCTTCTGCAGTGGGTCAAGTCAGTCAATGAAATGCCTCTGGCGAGGTCGGTGGGGTCTCAGCAGAGCAGTGTCAGTGATGATCTGTTAGCACTGGAACCCACCCTCCATGGGAGGCACTGAGCCGAGTGGAGGACAGGCCTTCCACGGGGTAGAAACTGGATAAACTGATAAGCCAGGCCGAGTTGGAGGGGAAGAGCCCAGAGTGGGAGCAACCATACCCAGGCAATGCCCTGCTAGTGGATGTTTGAGGAGAGCCTTGCAATTCACTCAACAAACAGTATGGACGACCTGCCAATCTTTATGCCCGGTACAGGGGATGCAATTCATTGTGAGAAAAAATAGAGGTCGTCCTTGCCCACATGAGGCTACGTTTTATTTGGGGAGCTAGTATTAATAAAATAACCTGCAAATAAGTGTCAGATTGTGACTATGGTAAGTGCTCTGAAGGGGGATACGCACTGGTGCCATGAAAAGATATAACGGGGAGACTTGGTTTATTCCAGAAAGTCAGAAAAGGTCCCTTGAGGAAGTGACTGTCAGCTGAGATCTGAAGTGTCAGACAGCCTTAAACTTGCACACAGGAGAGGGCAGAGTGCTGCAAGCAGAGAAAGCACGTATGCCCCAGCCCTGCGGAGGGAGCAGAAATGGTGCGTGGGATACTGGAATAGACACAGAGGCCGGGGGAGCCTCCAGACGAGATGCTGGAGGTGCGGCAGGGGCAGGATTAAGGTCTACTGGGCCATGTTAGGGTCTTCATTTTTGTCCCAGGAGCAGGCGGAGGCTATAGAAAGGCTTTAAAGTGGAGAAGGGATATGATGAGATTGGCATTCTGAGGAAAAAAAAAATCATTCTAGCTGCAGTGTGGAGCTGAATTGGAGAAGGTGAGAGAGAATGCAGGCAGAATAGTTAGTGCAAGAGAGGCTGGTGGACTTGAGCAGGATGGAAGTGAAGGGGATTCAAGGGATGATTAGGGGACCAAATCGAAATGAGTTGGCAATGACTTAGACACGGGCTGAGAGAGCCGGAGTCCTGCTGAGGTTTCTGGCTTGTGGGGATGCCTTCACTGACAGCGGGAACACAGCAGAAGGACCAGGCTTGGGATGGAGATGGGAAATGTTCCTCTGAGACATCCAGGAAGAAATACGAAGTAGGCAATTGCATTCATGGCTGTAGTTTCTGACAGTCAGTGTGGGAAGGTAGCTTCTGTTGCATCCTGTTGCACTCTCCTTAGGATGGATGTATGGGGGAGAAGGGATACACTGGCAAAGAGAGTCAGTGGGCCTGGGCATGTGGGTGTTTGCACCTCCGTGCCTCTCTCTCCAGGGCAATTGGAGCCGCTGTCTAACCTGGGTGCTTGAGTTAGGCTGCTCAAGAATTTCTGACACTGGGTAAACAGCGCTTGAAAGAACCCGGTTAGCAAAGGATCAGAGGAGACCTAGGAGGGGGCTCTTGAGTCCTTGACAGAGGGAAGTTCTGGGGCCTCATATTTGTCCTTCATACCCCTAATGTGAGCCACTCATAGTCTAACAGCACTGTTGAACTTTGCTGTGATTTGGTTTCCTGGGAACCCAGAAAAGCACAGCATGTTCCTGTACGTGGACACAGTGTTATCTTTGGCTTGGCCTGAGGCTACCCCAGGTGCAGAACAGTGCAGGTGGTGCTGCTACCACTTGGAGGACAGAAGCGGGGACATAGCCTGGTCCTCCTGCTTCCCTCCCCCAGAGTGTGGGGTACAGATGCTCCATGAGGAGAAACAGGGAACTGGTTTCCCCATGAAGTTGTACAAATGAGTATCGGCAGGTCCAAAAGGGTTCCAGGAAGTTGGGTATGGGCACCAATGCATTGCTTGAGAGCCCGGGGGGCAACTGGACCCCCTTCTCCCATGGAACACCCCTGGGTGCTACTATCAGAAAGGGAATAATGGGGTACTGAACCCTGGGTCTGTCTGATTGGTCTGTTTTTATATTTCCTTAGATGTTGAAACTCTTTCCACCTGGGCACAGGGACAGACTTAATCCCCTGAATTTGGGAGAAGGAATTAAGGATGGTGTCTCAGTTCCTGCTTCTCCTCTTTTAGGGTCTATTTGCATGAAACATGTATTTTTATCTGTTAGAGAGTTTAGCAGTAAAGACCCTGCCCCTGTGGGCAAGACTTGCAGTTTTCCCTCCTCGCCTCTGATGGGGTGGGTAAGTTGTATTCTGCATCCTCCTCCTAGGAAACCCGTTTGGCTTTCCTATTAAACTCTGCTTTCTAATATCAGCTTTAGCAATACTAAACGTGACTTTAAAAACATCTCCATCTGCCCATTTTTCATGTCTACGTTGAGCAGAAAACAGGACTGTCACCGTTGGGCCTTTTAAAACTCCAACATATACAGAAGAGTATGGAGAACATCAACCCTAGGCGAGCTTCCTACAGCTTAAAAGTGAAGCATCCTTCCAGCTGAGAGAATTTACCCCATTGAGAGAACTGAGCTTAACCTGCCAACTGCTATATCGAATATGATCTGGTACAAGTATATAATGGATACTTTTTTCCATCAGTAAGTGTGAAGTGGTTATATAGCGATTATACTGCAGGGAAAACTGAAGCAAACTCTTTTTGTGTCTTTCCCGCACTCACAGACTGGCCAGGCAGAATACGTTTCCATTTGCTCCTTCAGGTCCATTTCCACCCTTCTCCACTCTGCCATGCGCCCCAGGAGGCTGGCCGGGAAGAACAGCGTCAATGGTTCAGCCAATAAAAGGCACTGGAAGGAGGAGAGAGGTTGACAGAGAGGTCAGGGTATTTTTGACCTCAGTCTCTGCTGCTGTGGTCCTGTTCTTCTCCTGAGAGTCAAACTCCTGTCAGACGGCTCCTCTCCCACATTACAGCTCTGACTAAATTCCAATAACTCCACCTTCTCTTTGGCCCCTTCAAGCTTCAGGGCAGTAATGGCCACTCCCCATCATCAGCCCCCTTGGCTTCACCATCCCTTCTGACTCCATATCCCTGGCCATGCCTCTACAAATAGACCCTTTTTTTTTTTTTTTTTTTTTGTGGTACGCAGGCCTCTCACTGCTGTGGCCTCTCCCGTTGCGGAGCACAGGCTCTGGACGCGCAAGCTCTATGGCCACAGCTCACAGGCCCAGCCGCTCCGCGGCATGTGGGATCTTCCCGGACCGGGGCACGAACCCGCGTCCCCTGCATCGGCAGGCGGACTCTCAACCACTGCGCCACCAGGGAAGCCCCACTTCATTTTACAAATGAAGAAACTGAAGCCCAGAGACGGGAAATGATTTTCCTAACGAGAAAGAGCTAGTATTGATCAGGATTTGGACATGGGTTAAAAACTTCGAAAAGACTTATTTCATCTGCCATTTTGGTCCCTTGTTTCTGGGCAGACATACGGTTTGAACTTTGTCATTAACTAGCTTTGTGATGTTGGACAATTCTCTTTACCTCTCTGGGCTTCAGTTTCCTTATCTGTGAAATGAAGAGGCAGAGCTAAAGAAATTTAAGCTCCAAAATTACTGGATACTAATGTGTATGTAAACGTATTACCCCATAATGGGTTGTTTCAGTCAGGATTCAGAAGTCACTCTAGCTATTTAAACAGAAGGAAATTCAATACAGAAAGTTAGGTGCTTACAAAGGCAATTGGAAGGAAGAGGGGAGCAGGAACTGGGGTGATCTGCCAGGAATGATGCCCAGAGCCATCCTGCTGAGATGTGGGACCCCTGGGCTAGAGGCAGGTGATAAAGCAAAACGATTACGGGCTTGACATCAAATAGCCCTTGGTAACGCCTCCAGCTTTCCCACTTATGAGTGTGGCAATGTAGATAGCCTTTCTGAGCCCTATAAGACCAGATAACAAATGTGAAAATATCTAGCACATAGTAGGTAGTCAATTAAGTTGTGCCCTTGTGCCCTCTTCCCTCCTCCTTCTGAGGTAGAAATATGCTTATCTGGAAATAGAAGGAAACCTGTGCAAGCTGCAACAATGGGAAATAATGATAAAGAAGTAAGATGGGGCCAGAGAATAGGTTTTCCTAAAAAAAAAAAAAAAAAAAAAGGTAGGTAAACAAGCTTGAATTATATAGGCAATAGGGGCTGATGGTAGTTTTTAGATAGAAAAATGATATGAGAAATTTGGTGCTTTGGCAAGATAAATATGACAACCATATTCAAGAAGTAAGTTGTTCTCTCAATGGTTAATAAGAGCTGCATTCCTTTGTCAGTCTCTTTAAAAGAATGTTCCTTCCAATTTCATGGAAAACGCCCCTTGGGAAGCCACAGCGTAGACTATAATCCTTGTTTAGTAGGAAATATTTAATTGAAACAATGCCTCTCTTTGTTAAGCATAGAAGAATATTGTATCCTTCCAATAGGTGTGGTACTGCGGGCCTGGGACATAGGCTCCCTGAGTCCTAGACAGAGGGCTGAGAAATAGAGAGGTCATGGTAAGAAGACCTAACTCCAGTAAGATAGTGTCCCTCAAAAGGTGCACAACTGGGAAGCCACGGAACGAGAAGTTACATCAACCAGGAAAGCTAAAGTATGCCCCATCCCACAACTATGTGGGAATCACACAGACAAGAAAACAGCAGAGATCCTCCAATCGGCCCAGGCATGAGTTTTCAAGCTCTTAGTAACATGGGATCTGTAAAATCACTTAGGACCTCAAATGATTACAACTTGAGTGACCTTAGACATAGAAAAAAGTTTGTAGTTCCTTCCAACGTCAAGAAATTTTAGAACTGAAATCTACCTTGGAGTGTATCTAGTAGTTGCTTAAATACACATCCGGTAGGTGCTTAATAAATTTGGAGTGAACAAATTATCTACCAAAAATCTCTCATGAGTTTTTTCAGTTCTATTGAGATACAACTGCCACACAACATTGTATTAGTCCAAGGTGTACTAAACATAATGATTTGATACACGTGTGTATTGCTAAAGGATCACCACAATAGGTTTAGTTAACATCAGTCACCTCACATAGTTGCAATTTTTTTTCTTGTGATTAGAACTTTAAAGGTCCACTTTCTTAGCAACTTTCAAATGTGTGATAGAGTATTGTTAACTCTAGTCACCGTGTTGTGCATTACTTCCCCAGGACTTATTTATCTTATAACTGGAAGTTTGTACCTTTTGACCACTTTTACACCCTGCTCCCTGCCCATTCCCTGCCTCTGGCAACCACCAATCTGTTCTCTATTTCTGTGAGTTTGGTTTTTATAGATTTCACATGTAAATGAAGTCATACAGTATTTGTCATTCTCTGCCTGACCTACTTCATTAGCATAATGCCCTCAAGGTCCATCCATGTTATTGTAAATGGCAGGATTTCCTCCCTTTTTATGGCTGAATAATATGTATACTGCATTTTCCTTATCCATTCATCCGTTGATGGACGCTTAGGTTGTTTCCATGTCTTGGCTATTATAAATAATGCTGCAACAAACATGGGGATGCATATATCTTTTCAAAATAGTGATTTCATTTCCTTCGGATATATACCCAGAAGTGGAATTGCTGGATCCTATGGAAGTTCTATTTTTAATGTTTTGAGGAATCTCCACTGTTTTCCATGTCGGCTGCACCAATTGACATTCATACCAACAGTGCACAGGGGTTCGTTTTTCTCCACATCTTCACCAGCACTTGTTATCTCTTGTCTTTTTGGTAACAGCCATTTAACGGGGGTAAGGTGATATCTCATTGTGTTGATTTGCATTTCCCTGGTGATTAGTGATGTTGAGCACCTTTTCATGTACCTGTTGGCCATTTGTATGTCTTCTTTGGGAAAATGTCTATTTAGTTCCTCTGCCCATTTTTACTCAGATTAGTTTTTTTTTTTTTTGCTATTGAGTTGTGTATGTTCTTTATATATTTTGGATATGAAACCTCTATCAGACATGTGATTTGCAAATTTCCCCATTTCGTAGGCGCTTTTTCATTTTGTTGCTTCTTTTGTTATGCAGAGGCTCTTTAGTTTGGTATACTTCCGTTTGTTTATTCTTGCTTTTGCTTTTGGTGTTAAATCCATAAAAACGTTGCCAAGACTGATGTCAAGGAGCTTACCATCTATGTTTTCTTCTGTGAGCTTTACGATTAGAAGTCTTACATTCAAATCTTAATCCAGTTTGAGGTTAATCTTTAATCCAGTTTGAGTTTAATCCAGATTTTTGTGTACAGTGTAAGATTGGGGTCCAGTTTCATTCTTTGAATACAGCTGTCCAGTTTTCCCAACACCATTTATTGATGAGACTATCATTTCCTCATTGTATATTCTTGGCTCCTTTGTTGTAAATTAATTGACCATATAGGCATGGGTTTGTTTCTGGGCTCTCTATTATATTCCATTGATATATGTGTCTGTTTTTATGCCAATACTATAATGTTTTGATTACTATATATTTGTAATATAGTTTGAAATCAGGAAGCATGATGCTTTCACCTTTGTTCTTCTTTCTCAAGATTGCTTTGGCTATTTAGGGTTTTTTGTGATTCCTTACAAATTCTAGGATTATTTTTTCTATTTTTGTGAAAAATGCCATTGAAACTTTTGATAGGGATTGCATTGAACCTGTAGATCACTTTAGGTAGTAAAACATTTTAACAATGTCAATTCCTCCAGTCCATGAGCACATAGTATCTTTCTATTTATTTGTGTCATCTTCAAGTTCTTTCATCAGTTTCTTATAGTTTTTAGTGTACAGATCTTTCACCTCCTTGGTCAAATTTATTCGTAGGAGTTTTATTATTTTGCTGCAATTGTAAATGAGATTTTTTAAAAAATTTGTCTTTCTGATAGTTTGTATTAGTGTATAGAAATGCAACTGATTTTTGTATATTAATTTTGTATCCTGCAACTTTACTGAATTTGTTCATTAGTTCTCACAGTTTTTTGGTAGTCTTTAGGGTTTTCTATATATAATATGTAATCTGTAAATAGAGACAGTTTTACTGCTTCTTTTCCAATTTAGATGCCCTTTATTTCTTTTTCTTGCTAATTGCTCTGGTTAGGACTTCCAGTACTATGTTGAATAAAAGTGGTGAGAGTATCTTTGTCTTATTCCTTATCTTAGAGGAAATGCTTTCAACTTTTCACTGCTGAGTATGATATTAGCTGTGCACTTGTTACATATGGCCTCATTATGTTGAGGTATGTTCCTTCTTTGCCCATTTTGTTGAGAGTTGTTATCATGAATGGATGTTGAATTTTGTCGAATGCTTTCTCTGCATCTATTGAGATGATCATATGATTTTTATCCTTCATTTTTTTGATGTGATATATCACATTGATTGACTTGCAGGTGTTGAACCATGCTTGCATCCCTCAAAAAGTCCCCTTGGATCATAGTGTGTACTCTTTGTAATGAATTGTTGAATTCAGTTTGCTAGTATTTTGTTAGAATTTTTGTATTATATTCATCAGGGATACTGGAGTATAATCTTTTTTTCTCTTGTAGTGTCCTTGTCTGGTTTTGGTGCCACAGTAATGCTGCCTCCATAAAATAAGTTTGGGAGTATTCCCTTCTCTTCCATTGTTTTGGAATAGTTTGAGAAGGACCAGTATTAATTCCTCTTTAAATGTTTGGTAGAATTAACCAGTGAAGCCATGTGGTCCTGAACTTTTGTTTGTTGAGAGATTTTTGATTACTGATTCATTCTCCTTACTAGTAATTTGTCTGTTCAGATTTTCTATTTCTTCATGTTTGTAAGTTATGTTTCCAGAAATTTATACTATGTTGTCCAATAGAAGAAGAAAGAGAACAAAAGAATTACAAAACAGCCAGAAAATAATTAACAAAACGGCAATAGTAAGTCCATACGTTATCAATAATTACTTTAAGTGTAAAGGTACTAAATTCTCCAATCAAAAGACACAGAATGACCAAATGGATAAAAAAACAAGACTCAACTATATGCTGTCTACAAAAGGACCACTTCAGCTTTAAGGACACACACCGACTCAAAGTAAAGAAATGGGAAAAGACATTCCACGCAAATGAAACCAAAAGAAAGCTAAGGTAGCTATACTTATATCAGACAAAATAGACTTTAGAACAAAGAGTATAATAAGAGACAAAGAAGGTCATTATATAATGATAAAGGGATCAATCCAACAAGAGGCTATAACATTTATATATATATTTGCACCCAACATAGGAGCACCCAAATATATAAAGCAAATATTTGACACACCTGAAGGGAGAAATATACAGCAATACAATAATGTAAGAGAATTTAATACTCTACTTTCAACAATGGGTAGATTATCCAGACAGAAAATCAATAAAGGAACACTGGACTTAAGATACATGTTAGATCACAAGAACTTAACAGACATTTATAGAACATCCCATTCAAAAGCAACAGAATACACATTTTTCTCAAGTACACACAGAACATTCTCCAGGATAAATTATATGTTTAGCCAAAATAGAAGTCTTTAACTTAACTTTACATCTCAAGGAACTAGAAAAAGAAGAACAACTAAGAACAAACAAACTAAGCCCAAAGTTAGTAGAAAGAAGGAAATAACAAAGACCACAGCAGAAATAAATAAATAGACTAAAAATACAATAGAAAAGATCAATGAAACTAAGAGATGGTGTTTTGAAAAGATAAACAAGATAGATAAGCCTTTCGCTAGACTCACCAAGAAAAAAAGAGAGAAGACTCAAGTAAATAAAATTAGAAATGAAAGAGGAGACTACAGCTCATACCACAGAAATACAAAGGATTATAAGAGACTACTATGACCAATTATATGCCAATAAAAGTCTTCATTTTTAAAATGAAGTAGCCAAAAACTGAAGTGTTAAGTAACTGGACCAAGGTCACCAACTAGATAGGGGTAGAGCCAGGTCTAAAACTCAAGTCTCCTGACTTTCAATTGAACGTTTTATCTTACTCCATGTTGCCTTTGGCTCTTGTGTCTGAGGGAATTGGGTGTACATACATCATGGTATTGCCTATGAGAAATGTTTAGGATCAAAAACAGATAATTATATCCATCTTCCTGGGCCTCTATTAGGTTCTTGTGACCCACAGGTCTCCATGGTGACATCCAGGAGTGGAAGCACCACTTCTACAATGCACTCAAGAGAGTCATACCAAGAACATGGCTTGTAGAGCCAAGCCAAAGGACAAGTTACGGGGTAGGGGCTGGCTCAGTATGCATGGATTTCTTCTGAACCCTCAATTTTTACTGAAAGTACTAAACATCTCCTCTGGCTTCCTCTGGTGTCAAAACATGAACACGACACAGGCAAAGTGGGGTCTTGAAATACTACTAACAAATGTGACACATATACAAGGGACGAAGAAAGTAAGAAAGAAAGAAATGAAGAGATAAAAGAGGAGAGAGAGAGGGAGAGGGAGAGAGACAGACAGAAAGAGAGACAGAGAGGGAAAGTGAGAGAGCAGAATAAGAGCTAGGACAGGGAGACAGTAAATAGATGCATATGCCAATGAAGCCATTTTTTCCTGGGCCACACCCTCCACCAGAAATCTGAAAGCTGGGCTCTTTTTCAGGATCTCTGAAGCTGTTTTGAGTTTCTTTCCATAGTTTCTAGGCGACTGTTTTTCACCAGGATCCCTGTGGGGAAACGGTTATTCTCTCAGCTCAGTGAGGGCTATTGACAAAGACTGGTTCTTCCTTGGAGGTAAAGAGTGACTTCTGTGAGGCTGAGGGAGAAAGTCTAACATCTCTAAGAGTTAAGACCCCCCAGCTTAACAAGTTGTCACAGCCGCCACTCCTGCCAGTGGGAGCATCTTGCCAGTTGCCTCAGTAACAGCAGATGCTTCACAGTGTGGCCCTTGGCGACAGTAACAAGGAGCACTGACTCTGCTCACAAACAACAGAAGCTCCTGTGATGAACCATGGAGATAACTGTCAGCATTTACTTATGTCAGTGCCTTTTTTAAGCCTCAGCATCTCTCAACTCATCTAGCAGCTTCTGTGCTTTTCAACAGGAGGAAGACTGCATACAACTCTCTCAGCCCTACGTCTCGAGGCCAACTCCCAGCAAGGTCCTGGTACCCTTTGGCCAAGAATTTCACATTTTCATATACACCCTAGAAAAAAGTCTCATATATGTTCACAAGGAGACCTGCAAAGTGATTCACTGAAGCATCTTTGTGATGGAAAAATCTTGGAAACTACTTAAACATTCATCCACAGGATATGAGATAAATACACGTTGCTGCATTCGAAGAGTTTACATTAAATAGAGTAGATAAAACGAACAAAACGGAGCTAAATGTAGCAACCAGGATGAATTTCAGAAATATAATAATGAGGAAGAAAAACTATATACAGAGATACTTTTTACATAAAGTTTGAAAGCATGGACAATTATGCTTTTTACTATACATGGAGGGAGTGGGAAGGAACCTGAAGAAAGTGAGAAAAAAATCATGGCAATATTTGGGGAAAGAGGATTCAAAGTAGAGAAAAAAGCAAGGGTCTAAGGCCTGAGGTGAAAACGTATTTGATGAGTTTCAGTAAGAGCAAGCAAGTGGATGTGGCTGGAGCAGAACATGTCGGGGAAGGGAAAGTATAGGAAATAAGGTCAGAGAGGTAGCCAATTGTCAGAACATGAACGACGGCCTTGCAGTTGCCATTAGAAAGTTTGGGCCCAGAAGCCTGTGGTATGACGCCTAAAATTAAGGCCCAATATTATGTCCTGCACTGACATGGGTAAGGGCGGAGTAAGAAGGCCTTGTCACACCAGAAGGGCTGCCCCCATTCTGCTTCTGCAGAAAAGATCCCCTTGCCAAACACCCGTCTTAACAACTGGACCAGTTAGAGTTCCCGCTTACCCCAGAATTATTCAACCAATCACATCCTCCTGTGGGAACCAGTGGGCACCATTCCCTCTTAATACTACAAAGCCTCCCTGTTACCACTCCTGGCGCTTCACTCTGTTCCTGAGTGCAACTCCCATGCGGCCATGTGTGGTGCGTAGTGGACTCCTCCCCTAGACTGTGAGTGTATGTGAATGTGCTGTCGTCAGTCTCATCTGTCCAGTGCCCAGGAAATGGCTACAATGGTCTGTGCTTGATCCCAGACACAGAATCCCCCCCTCACCAATGGGGTGAATAGGAAGCAATGGTAACAGAGTCACATGATTTGACTTATGCTTTAAATGGATACTGGCTTCTGTTGAGAATGAGCTACGAGGAGGTGAAAACAAAAACATAACTACCAGATATGGGGTGGGGGCCTGATCCAGACATGACCATCATCTCACATAGAGGACAGTGGAAGAGGCGGTGGGGAGATGGGCCTGGATCTGAGATCAAATGTGGGTGTGAAAGAAAACGTCACTACTTTTGTTCCGATAACTGGTGGCCATTTTTTCATGCTGGAAAACCGGGAGAAGGGCTGTTGTACAGTGAAACTCCCTGTCTTATACAAGTTGTCACACAAATCAGAAAAAAAGGGAAAGAGTCTAACTCATTTGGTTTTAATACCATATCCAGGGCAAGAAGACAAAATTGTCTATAGATACAGGTTCACTTATGAACATGCACATGAAAACCCTAATTAAAATATCAGCAATTAGAATTCAATGATGACGAAGAGCTTCAAGATGGTGGAAGAGCAAGACGCGGAGATCACCTTCTTCCCCACAGATACATCAGAAATACATCCACATGTGGAACAATTCCTACAGAACACCTACTGAATGCTGGCAGAAGACCTCAGACCTCCCAAAAGGCAAGAAATTCCCCACGTACCTGGGTAGGGCAAAAGAAAAAAGAATAAACAGAGACAAAAGGATAGGGACGGGACCTGCACCAGTGGGAGGGAGCTGTGAAGGAGGAAAGGTTTCCACCCACTAGGAAGCCCCTTCGCGGGCGGAGACTGCGGGTGCCGAAGGGGGAAAGCTTCGGAGCCACGGAGGAGAGCGCAGCAACAGGGGTGCGGAGGGCAAAGCGGAGAGATTCCCGCACAGAGGATCAGGGCCGACCAGCACTCACCAGCCTGAGAAGCTTGTCTGCTCACCCGCCGGGGCGAGTGGGGCTGGGAGTTGACGCTCGGGCTTCGGCTGCCGGGAGAGGACTGGGGTTGGCGGCGTGAACACAGCCTGCAGGGGGTTAGTGCACCACGGCTAGCCAGGAGGGAGTCCGGGGAAAAGTCTGGACCTGCCGAAGAGGCAAGAAACTTTTTCTTGTCTCTTTGTTTCCTGGTGCGAGAGGAGAGGGGATTAAGAGCGCTGCTTAAAGGAGCTCCAGAGACAGGCGCGAGCTGCGGCTAACAGCGCGGACCCCAGAGATGGGCATGAGACACTAACACTGCTGCTTCCGCCACCAAGAAGCCTGTGAACAACCACAGGTCACTACCCCACCTCCCCTCGCGGGAGCCTGTGCAGCCCACCACTGCCAGGGTCCCGTGAATGCAGGGACAACTTCCCCGGGAGAACGCACAGCGCTCCTCAGGCCGGTGCAATGTCCTGCCAGCCTCTGCCGCCGCAGGCTCGCCCCGCATCCATACCCCTCCCTCCCCACGGCCTGAGTGAGCCAGAGCCCACAAAGCAGCTGCTCCTTTAACCCCATCCTGTCTGAGCAAAGAACAGATGCCCTCCGGCGACCTACACGCAGAGGCGGGGCCAAATCCGAAGCTGAACCCTGGGAGCTGTTCGAACAAAGAAGAGAAAGGGAAATCTCTCCCAGCAGCCTCAGAAGCAGAGGATTAAATCTCCACAATCAACTTGATGTACCTGCATCTGTGGAATACCTGAATAGACAACGAATCATCCCAAATTGAGGAGGTGGACTTTGGGAGCAATGATATATATATATTCTTTTTCCCTTTTTCCCTTTTTGTGAGTGTGTATGTGTATGCTTCTCTGTGTGATTTTGTTTCATAGCTTTGCTTTTACCATTTGTCCTAAGGTTCTGTCTGTACCTTTTTTTTTCTTTTTACTTAAAAAAATTTTTTTTAATAATTATTTTTTATTTTAATAACTTTATTTTATTTATTTTACTTTATTTTATTTTATCTTCTTTCTCTCTTTCCTACCTTTTATTCTGAGCCATGTGGATGAAAGGCCCTTGGTGCTCCGGCCAGGCATCAGGGCTGTGCCTCTGAGGTGGGAGAGCCAAGTTCAGGACACTGGTCCACAAGAGACCTCCCAGCTCCACGTAATATGAAATGGCAAAAATCTCCCAGAGATCTCCATCTCAATGCCAAGACCCAGCTTCACTCAACAACCAGCAAGCTACAGTGCTGGATATCCTATGCCAAACAACTAGCAAGACAGGAACACAACCCCATCCATTAGCAGAGAGGCTGGCTAAAATCATAATAAGGCCACAGATATCCCAAAAAACACCACCGGATGAGGACCTGCCCACCAGAAAGACAAGATCCAGCCTCATCCACCAGAACACAGGCACTAGTTCCCTCCACCAAGAAGCCTACAAAACCCACTGAACCTACCTTAGCCACTGGGGACAGACAGCAAAAACAACGGGAACTATGAACTGGCAGCCTGCGAAAAGGAGACCCCAAACACAGCAAGTGAAGCAAAATGAGAAGACAGAGAAACACAGAACAGATGAAGGAGCAAGGTAAAAACCTACCAGACCTAATAAATGAAGAGGAAATAGGCAGTCGACCTGAAAAAGAATTCAGAATAATGATAGTAAAGATGATCCAAAATCTTGGAAATAGAATAGAGAAAATACAAGACATGTTTAACAAGAACCTAGAAGAACTAAAGAGCAAACAAACAGTGATGAACAACACAATAAATGAAATTAAAAATTCTCTAGAAGGGATCAATAGCAAAATAACTGACGCAGAAGAACGAATAAGTGACCTGGAAGATAAAATAGTGGAAATAACTACTGCAGAGCAGAATAAAGGAAAAAGAATGAAAAGAATTGAGGACAGTCTCAGAGACCTCTGGGACAACATTAATGCACCAACATTCGAATTATAGGAGTCACAGAAGAAGAAGAGAAAAAAAAAGGGACTGAGAAAATATTTGAAGAGATTATAGTTGAGAATTTCCCTTATTTGGGAAAGGAAATAGTTAATCAAGTCCAGGAAGCACAGAGAGTCCCATACAGGATAAATCCAAGGAGAAACACACCAAGACATATATTAATCAAACTATCAAAAATTAAATACAAAGAAAAAATATTGAAAGCAACAAGGGAAAAACAACAAATAATACACAAGGGACTCCCCATAAGGTTAACAGCTGATCTTTCAGCAGAAACTGTAAGCCAGAAGGGAGTGGCAGAACATATTTAAAGTGATGCAAGAGAAAAACCTACAACCAAGATTACTCTACCCAGCAAGGATCTCATTCAGATTTGATGGAGAAATTAAAACTTTTACAGACAAGCAAAAGCTAAGAGAATTCAGCACCACCAAACCAGCTAATGCTAAAGGAACTTATATAGGCAGGAAACACAAGAGAAGGAAAAGACCTACAATAACAAACCCCAAACAATTAAGAAAATGGTAATAGGAACATACATATCAATAATTACCTTAAGTGTAAATGAATTAAATGCTCCAACCAAAAGACATAGACTGGCTGAATGGATACAAAAACAAGACCTGTATAAATGTTGTCTACAATAGACCCACTTCAGACCTAGGGACACATACAGACTGAAAGTGAGGGGATGCAAAAAGGTATTCCATGCAAATGGAAATCAAAAGAAAGCTGGAATAGCAATTCTCATATCAGACAAAATGACTTTAAAATAAAGACTATTACAAGAGACAAAGAAGGAAACTACATAATGATCAAAGGAACGATCCAAGAAGAAGATATAACAATTGTAAATATTTGTGCACCCAACATAGGAGCACCTCAATACATAAGGCAAATGCAAACAGCCATAAAAGGGGAAATCGACAGTAACACAATCATAAGTAGAGGACTTTAACACCCCACTTTCACCAATGGACAGATCATGCAAAATGAAAATAAGTAAGGAAACACAAGCTTTAAATGATACATTAAACAAGATGGACTTAATTAATATTTATAGGACATTCCATCCAAACACAACAGAATACACATTCTTCTCAAGTGCTCATGGAACATTCTGCAGGATAGGTTATATCTTGGGTCACAAATCAAGCCTGGGTAAATTTAAGAAAATTGAAATCATATGAAGTATCTTTTCCAACCACAATACTATGAGACTAGATATCAATTACAGGAAAAGATCTGTAAAAAATACAAACACATGGTGGCTAAAAAAAGCACTACTTAATAACCAAGAGATCATTCAAGAAATCAAAGAGAGGAAATTAAAAAATACCTAGAAACAAATGACAATGAAAACACAACGACCCAAAACCTATGGGATGCAGCAAAAGCAGTTCTAGGAGGGAAGCTTATAGCAATACAATCCTACCTTAAGAAATAAGAAACATCTCAAATAAACAACCTAACCTTACACCTAAAGCAATTAGAGAAAGAAGAACAAAAAAACCCCGAAGTTAGAAGGAAAGAAATCATAAAGATCAGATCAGAAATAAATAAAAAAGAAATGAAGGAAACAACAGCAAAGGTCAATAAAAGTAAAAGGTGGTTCTTTGAGAAGATAAACAAAATTGATAAACCACTAGCCAGACGCATCAAGAAAAAAACGGAGAAAACTCAAATCAATAGAATTAGAAATGAAAAAGAAGTAACTGCAGAAATACAAAGGATCATGAGAGATTACTACAAGCAACTATATGCCAATAAGATGGACAACCTAGAAGAAATGGACAAATTCGTAGAAATGCACAACCTTCTGAGACTGAACCAGGAAGAAATAGAGAATATGAACAGCCCAATCACAAGCACTGAAATTGAAACTGTGATTAAAGAACTTCCAACAAACAAAAGCCCAGGACCAGACGGTTTCACAGGCAAATTCTATCAAACATTTAGAGAAGAGCTAACACCAATCCTTGTCAAACTCTTCCAAAATACAGCAGAGGGAGGAACACTCCCAAACTCATTTTACGAGGCCACCATCACCCTGATACCAAAACCAGACAAGGATGTTACAAAGAAAGAAAACTACAGGTCAATATCGCTGATGAGCATAGATGCAAAAATCCTCAACAAAATACTAGCAAACAGAATCCAACAGCACATTAAAAGGATCATACACTATGATCAAGTGGGGTTTATCCCAGGAATGCAAGGATTCTTCAGTATATGCAAATCAATCAGTGTGATAAACCATATTAACAAATTGCAGGAGAGAAACCATATGATCATCTCAATCGATGCAGAGAAAGCTTCTGACAAAATTCAAGACCCATTTATGATAAAAACCCTCCAGAAAGCAGGCATAGAGGAAACTTTACTCAACATAATAAAGGCCATATATGACAAACCCACAGCCAACATCATCCTCAATGGTGAAAAAATGAAACCATTTCCACTAAGATCAGGAACAAGACAAGGTTGCCCACACTCACCACTATTATTCAACATAGTTTTGGAAGTTTTAGCCACAGAAATCAGAGAAGAAAAAGAAATAAAAGGAATCCAAATCAGAAAAGAAGAAGTAAAGCTGTCACTGTTTGCAGATGCCATGATACTATACATACAGAATCCTAAAGATGCTACCAGAAAACTACTAGAGCTAATCAATGAACCTGGAAAAATAGCAGGATAGAAAATTAATGGACAGAAATCTCTTGCATTCCTATACATTAATGATGAAAAATCTGAAAGAGAAATTAAGAAAACACTCCCATTTACCGTTGCAATAAAAAGAATATAATATCTAGGAATAAACCTACAAAAGGAGAAAAAAGACCTGCATGCAGAAAACTATAAGACACTGATGAAAGAAAGATGATACAAATAGATGGAGAGATATACTATTTTCTTGGATTGGAAGAATCAATATTGTGAAAATGACTGTACTACCCAAAGCAATCTACAGATTCAATGCAATCCCTATCAAATTACCACTGGCATTTTTCACAGAACTAGAACAAAAAATTTCACAATTTGTATGGAAACACAAAAGACCCTGAATAGCCAAAGCAATCTTGAGAAAGAAAAACGGAGCTGGAGGAATCAGGCTCCCTGACTTCAGACTAAACTACAAAGCTACAGTAATCAATACAGTATGGTACTGGCACAAAAACTGAAATATAGATCAATGGAACAAGATAGAAAGTCCAGAGATAAAGCCACGCACATATGGTCACCTTATCTTTGATAAAGGAGGCAAGAATATACAGTGGAGAAGAGACAGCCTCTTCAATAAGTGGTGCTGGGAAAACTGGACAGCTACATGTAAAAGTATGAAATGAGAACACTCCCTAACACCATACACAAAAATAAACTCAAAATGGATTAAAGAGCTAAATGTAAGACCAGACACTATGAAACTCTTAGAGGAAAACATAGGCAGAACACTCTATGACATAAATCACAGCTAGATACTTTTTGACCCACCTCCTAAAGAAATGGAAATAAAAACATAAATAAACAAATGGGACCTAATGAAACTTAAAAGCTTTTGCACAGCAAAGGAAACCATAAACAAGACGAAAAGGCAACCCTCAGAATGGGAGAAAATATTTTCAGACGAAGCAACTGACAAAAGATTAATCTCCAAAATATACAACCAACTCATACAGCACAATATCAAAAAAACAAACAACCCAATCCAAAAATGGGCAGAAGACTTTAATAGACATTTTTCCAAAAAAGATACACAGACTGTCAACAAACACATGGATGGATGCTCAACATCACTAATCATTAGAGAAATGCAAATCAAAACTGCAATGAGGTATCACCTCACACCAGTTAGAATAGCCATCACCAAAAAATCTACAAACAATAAATGCTGGCGAGGGTGGGGAGAAAAGGGAACCCTCTTGCCATGTTGGTGGGAATGTAATTGATACAGCCACTGTGGAGAACAGCATGGAGGTTCCTTAAAAAACTAAAAATAGAACTACCATATGACCCAGCAATCCCACTACTGGGCATATACCCTGAGAAAACCATAATTCAAAAAGAGTCATGTACCAAAATGTTCACTGCAGCTCTATTTACAATAGCCAGGACATGGAAGCAACCTAAATGTCCATCAACAGATGAATGCATAAAGAAGATGTGGCACATACATACAATGGAATATTACTCAGCCACAAAAAGGAACAAAATTGAGTAATTTGTAGTGAGGTGGATGGACCTAGAATCTGTCATACAGAGTGAAGTATGTCAGAAGGAGAAACACAAATACCATTTGCTAACACATATATATGGAATCTAAGGAAAAGAAAAAAAATGGTCATGAAGAACCTAGGGGCAAGACGGGAATAAAGACACAGACCTACTAGAGAATGGACTTGAGGATATGGGGAGGGGGATGGGTAAGCTGTGCGAAAGTGAGAGAGTGGCATGGACATATATACACTACCAAACGTAAAATAAATAGCTAGTGGAAAGCAACGGCATAGCACAGGGAGATCAGCTCTGTGCTTTGTGACCACCTAGAGGGGTATGATAGGGAGTGTGGGAGGGAGGGAGATGCAAGAGGGAAGAGATATGGGAACATATGTATATGTATAGCTGATTCACTTTGTTATATAGCAGAAACTAACACACCATTGTAAAGCAATTATACTCCAATAAAGATGTTAAAAAAATAATAATAGGTGCTCTCGTCACTCAGCCGGGCGGTACCGAGCCCTCCCAGCACTCCCCTCCTCTCCTCCCTCCGGCCCTCCGGCCTGCCTTTCCCCGCGGCACTGCCACCCCCCCCCCCACCTTCGCCCCAGCCCTCTTCTCTTCCCGCCGAGCGAGCCGCGGCAGCAGCAGCAGCAGCAGCAGCCAGAGGAGGAGCCGGAGGCGGTGGTGGCCGGGTAGCCCATGGCGTACAGTCAGGGAGGCAGCAAGAAGAAGAAAGCCTGCTACTACTACTACGATGGTGATATTGGAAATTATTATTACGGACAGGGTCATCCCATGAAACCTCATAGGATCCGCATGACCCATAACTTGCTGCTAAATTATGGCTTGTATAGAAAAATGGAAATATATAGTCCCCATAAAGCCACTGCTGAAGAAATGACAAAATACCACAGCAATGAGTACATCAAATTTCTACGTTCAATAAGACCAGATAACACGTTCGAGTATAGTAAGCAGATGCAGAGATTTAATGGTGGAGAAGATTGTCCAGTGTTTGATGGGCTCTTTGAGTTTTGTCAGCTTTCATCTGGTGGTTCAGTTGCTGGGGCTGTGAAGTTGAACCGACAACAAACTGATATGGCTGTTAACTGGGCTGCAGGATTACATCATGCTAAGAAATCAGAAGCATCAGGATTCTGTTATGTTAATGATATTGTGCTTGCCATCCTTGAATTACTAAAGTATCATCAGAGAGTCTTATATATTGATATTGATATCCATCATGGTGATGGTGTTGAAGAAGCTTTTTATACAACAGATCGTGTAATGACTGTATCATTCCACAAATATGGGGAATACTTTCCTGGAACGGGAGACTTGAGGGATATTGGTGCAGGAAAAGGCAAATACTATGCTGTCAATTTTCCAGTGAGAGATGGTATAGATGATGAATCATATGGGCAGATATTTAAGCCTATTATCTCAAAAGTGATGGAGATGTATCAACCTACTGCTGTGGTGCTACAGTGTGGTGCAGACTCACTATCCGGTGATAGGCTTGGTTGCTTCAATTTGACAGTCAAAGGTCATGCTAAATGTGCAGAAGTTGTAAAAACTTTCAATTTACCATTACTGATGCTTGCGGGAGGTGGATACACAATCCGCAATGTTGCTCGATGTTGGACATATGAGAGTGCTGTTGCCCTTGATTGTGAGATTCCCAGTGAACTGCCATATAATGATTACTTTGAGAATTTTGGACCAGACTTCAAACTGCATATTAGTCCTTCAAACGTGACAAACCAGAACACTCCAGAATATACGGAAAAGATAAAACAGCGTTTATCTGAAAATTTACGCATGTTGCCACATGCAGCTGGCGTCCAAATGCAAGCTATTCCAGAAGATGCAGTTCATGAAGACAGTGGAGATGAAGATGGAGAAGATCCAGACAAGAGAATTTCTATTCGGGCATCAGACAAACGGATAGCTTGTGATGAAGAATTCTCAGATTCTGAGGACGAAGGAGAGGGAGGTCGCAGAAATGTGGCTGATCATAAGAAAGGAGCAAAGAAAGCTAGAACTGAAGAAGACAAGAAGGAAACGGAGGACAAAAAAACAGATGTTAAAGAAGATAAGTCCAAGGACAGTAGTGGTGAAAAAAACAGATACCAAAGGAGCCAAATCAGAAGAGCTCAGCAACTCCTGAATTTGAGAGTCTCATCACTTTCAGTGAGAAAATATTGGGAAGAAAAATGTTTTCTTTTTGAAGACTTCTGGCTTCATTTTTTAGTACTTTGTCATGGACTGTATTTATTTTCAAAATGGCTTTTTTTGGTTTTGTTTTTCTTGGCAAGTTTTACTGTGAGTTTTCTAATTATGAAGCAGAATTTCTTTTCTCCACCATGCTTTATGTGATAGTATTTAAAACTGATGTGTTATTATGTCAAAAAACTGCTCTATTCAAGAAGTAATTGGCCGTTCTGAGCTGATTTTTCCATCTTTTGTAATTATCTTTATTAAAAAATTGTACTTGATAAAAAAATAATAATAATAATAAATAAATACTAAGAATTCAATGATGAAATTAAAGCATGATCAAATAGGGCCCATTTAAGAAAAATGGTTTAAGAAGTGAAAATATAAAACTATTAAAATAATTCATCACATTAATGAACTATAGAAGCAAAATTACATGAGTATCTCAACAAAAGCAGAAAAAGCACTGGATAAAATTCAATATCTATGTTTTTTTTAATAAACTCTTAGAAAACTAGGAATAGAGCGAAGCTTCTTTAACCTGATAAGAGCTTTCTACCAACCATCTACTGCAATCGTCAAGTTTAATTTAAAAGTTTAGCTGCAATTTCCTTAAGGTCAAGAACAAGACATGAATGACTTGGTATCATTGCCATTCTTTAACAGAGTACAGGAAGTCCTGGTCACTGCATTAAGAACATGAAGGAAGGAGACCAAATTGTTATTATTTCCAGTTAAAAATATCATGATCAAATGCACAGAAAATCTAAGAAATCAGTAAACTGCTAAAATTAAAAGGGAGTTCAGCAAGTTTGTTAGGTATAAAAACAATGTGTAAAATTTAATAGTGTTCCTATGAATAGGCAATAACTCGATAGGCAACATAATAGAATGTAAGATACTATTAATGGTAGCAACAAAAACTATAAAATATGTAGATATCAACCAAAGAAAGAACATCTTTATAGAGAATAAATTTTAAACTATTAAAGCACAAATCAGAAAACCTAAACAAATGAAACATTAAATAACATATAGATTAACACCTTGCTCTGACATCATCGAATTAAGTTTTCCTTGATTAGTTTCTAAATTCAATGCAATTACAATCAAAATCCCAGAGTGAAATTTTTAACATGAAAAACAATTCCAAAATTTATGTAGAAAAATAAGAATTTTCAAAGAGTTAAGGCAAAATCAAAAAAGAAGATATATCAGGTATTGGAACACATTACAAACGAAGGAAACCTTTATTGATAAAGCTAACAGAAGTGGCAGGCTGTTAGCTTTATCAATAAAGTGGCAGACTGGGAGAAAATAATGACAACAGCTAAAACCC